>NC_091958.1:46254136-46554136 GCF_031021105.1 Erythrolamprus reginae
TTCTCTCTTTCTTTCTTTCTTTTTTCTTTCCCTTCCTCCATCTCTCTCTCTGTCTGTGCTTCAAATGTTTTTATTTCCTTAAATGGAAGCAGAGAGACAGAGAGAAAGAGAGAGATGGTGGAAGGGAAAGAAAAAAGAAAGAGAGAGAGAGAGAGATGATGGAAGGGAAAGAAAAAAAAAGAGAGATGGTGGAAGGAAAAGAAAAAAGAAAGATGGTGGAAGGGAAAGAAAAAGAGAGAAAGAGAGATGGTGGAAGGAAAAGAAAAAAGAAAGAGAGAGAGAGATGGTGGAAGGGGAAAAAAAGAGAGATGGTGGAAGGAAAAGAAAAAAGAAAGATGGTGGAAGGGAAAGAAAAAGAGAGAGAGAGATGGTGGAAGGGAAAGAAAAAAGAAAGAGAGAGAGAGAGAGATGGTGGAAGGGAAAGAAAAAAGAAAGAGAGAGAGAAAGAGATGGTGGAAGGGAAAGAAAAAAGAAAGAGAGAGAGAGAGAGATGGTGGAAGGGAAAAAAAGAGAGAGATGGAAGGAAAAGAAAAAGAAAGATGGTGGAAGGGAAAGAAAAAGAGAGAAAGAGAGATGGTGGAAGGAAAAGAAAAAAGAAAGATTGTGGAAGGGAAAGAAAAAGAGAGAAAGAAAGATGGTGGAAGGGAAAGAAAAAAGAGAGACAGAGAGAGAAGAAAAAGAGGAAGGGAAAGAGGAAGAAAATAAGTTAAAAATTAGGAAGGAAGAAGGAACACACAGCAAAAAAAGCCCACAACCCATGCTAGTCCATTTTAATAGAGTCCACGGGGACTGATCGCCTAGAATTCATTGGATTTATTGAGCGCACAGGTGTGGGGTGTCCAATAAATAAATCTTCAAACATCTTTCGAAGTGCTCATCCCTTTCCTTTTGAATCAAATTTTTTCCCCAGATGCAGTATTAATATCCACAGACTTAAACCAAATTCCCCACCTTGGCTGGAATGGAAGGTCCAATTATATCTCTTAAGGGTCCATAATCAAGCTGCTATTGTATAAAAATGCCCACTCGTACACCTTTGCCTCATACCATGGTTATCTTTTCAGATCTCATCTGACCTTGTTTTGTACATTGGAGTGTGTGAGTAACTCCCACTGCCATTTAAATGCATAGTTTCTACTTTCTATTCGTATGATCTTAATGCTTCTGTATTTGCCAAGAAGTTCACTTAGCCTTAGACTGAAGACTTGGTAAGAGCCTCTTATCTGAGCGCTACCACTGAATGAGAATAGTGGGGGTTTTGGCGTAATTATCATTATTATTATTTCATCTCCCACTTATCTTCATTTCTTAATTTATTTTCCCAGAATTAGCAACCATTCGGAAATCTCAATTGGCACTGCTTTTATATTGCATTCTCTGCTACGTTATTTCTGTGTGTGGCAAGGTGTTTAAATTCTGCTATTTTAGCTGCCTGTGCTTGAAGAAGCTACACGTTTGATTTCTAAATTAAAACAAACTCACTTCATTTTTCCATTGGAAAAAAAGGCCCGTTTTGCAGAGAAAAGCAAACATTCACAGGCTTCCACACTCCCATATACAGTGATACCTTGTCTTACAAACTTAATTGGTTCTGGGACGAGGTTCTTAAGGTGAAAAGTTCGTAAGATGAAACAATGTTTCCCATAGGAGTCAATGGAAATGCAATTGATGCGTGCAAGCCCAAAATTCACCCCTTTTGCCAGCCGAAGCACCCGTTTTTACGCTGCTGGGATTCCCCTGAGGCTCCCCTCTATGGGAAATCCCACCTTCGGACTTCTGTGTTTTTGCAATGCTGCAGGAGAATCCCAGCAGGGGAATCCCAGCATCACAAAAACGACCACTTAGCTGGCAACGGAAGTCCGGAGGTGGGGTTTCCCAGCGAAGGGAACATCAGTGAAATCGCAGCATCGCAAAAACACCGAAGCCCTCGAAACCCCACCTCCGGACCTCTGTGTTTTTGCGATGCTGTGATTTCACTGAGGCTCCCCTCACTGGAAACCCCACCTCCGGACTTCCGTTGCCAGCGAAGCACCCGTTTTCGCACTGCTGGGATTCCCCTGCTGGGATTCCCCTACAGCATCACAAAAACACGGAAGTCCAGAACTGGGGTTTCCCATGGAGGGGAGCCTCAGGGGAATCCCAGCAGCGCAAAAATGGGTGCTTCACTGGCAACAGAAGTCCGGAGGCGGGGCATCCCAGCGGCGGCGGGGGGTTTGTAAGGTGAAAATAGTTTGTAAGAAGAGGCAAAAAAATCTTAAACCCCAGGTTTGTATCTCGAAAAGTTTGTATGATGAGGCGTTTGTAAGACGAGGTACCACTGTAAAACTAAAGTTATTTTTAATCCCTTTTCAATAAAAACGAGAGGAAAGCTAATTTGTGTTTGCAAAGGTCTGAATCAGGAAGTCTGCACTGATAATTTCTTTTTAAATAAGTTAATTCTTTCAATCATTAACTAGATAAGCATGGGTTCAGATGTCACCCTAAGCCCCGATTTGTTTACCAGATTTGTGGGTTTGATAAACTTTTTAAAAAGAGGAAGGGGCTTTAGTAAGAGACATGAATTCATCTTGACTCAAATCAAGATTCCTGTTGTGTGTATCAAGGATCGATGTTGTAAGCTGCCCTAGTCTCCGAAGAAGGGCAGTCTAAAAATCAAAATAATAAAATAAAATAAAATAAAGCAGCTATGGTGACATCTTGCTTACCAAAGGAAAAAAAAATTAGGAACAAGTTCAAACATTCAAAGCTTTGCCTGAGTTCCTAGAACAGTGGTGGCTAACCTTTTACATCACCGTGTACACAAATGAATGCCGGAAATGGGACACAAAACCATCCGGTTGGACCACACAGCCTTGCTGGCCTTCACACATGCGGGAGCACCGAAACCTGGCACTCATACGCATGCTGGGACCTGAATTTATGGTTTCTGGCAGGAACGCACGGCTGACGAACAGCTGGCATGACAGTAACTTGGAAGTTTGGGTGCTGCCGTGCGCATGTGCGCTGGAACGCTGCTCTTCTGGGTTTCAGTGCTCCCGTGCACGAAAGCCAGCTGACCGATGTGCGTGTGCGTATAGGAATGTGGAAGACAACAAGGCCATGTACCGCGCATGGGGTGGATCTGTGTGCCGCTTCCTGCACATGTCCCACAGGTGCACCACCACGCTCCTAGAACCTTGTCAGCAAAAGTCCAGATTTAACCACGTTGAGACAATGTGCTGGTTCCTTACTTGTAAGAGATCCATTTCCGGAACCAAAAAGCAACCTGCCTGTTAGCATCAGGGGCAAGAGGTACGGCGTTCCTTTCAGGTGGGAGCCCAGTGCAAAAATGGATGATCCCAAGACGGTCAGGAAGGAGAAAACAAAGACACCAACTATAGAGAGAAGGAGAGGAAAGATAGGTGCGGGGGGAAAAATACTGTATTTTTCAGAGTACAATAAATAATAATAATAATAATAATAATAATAATAATAATAATAATAATAATAATAATTTATTGGATTTGTATGCCGCCCCTCTCCGTAGACTCGGGGCGGCTAACAACAATAATAAACACAACATGTACAATCCAATAATAAAAAAACAACTAAAAACCCCTATTATAAAACCAAACATACACACAAACATACCATGCATAACTTGTAATGGCCTAGGGGGAAGGAATATCTCAACTTCCCCATGCCTGGCGGTATAAATGAGTCTTGAGTAGTTTACGAAAGACAGGGAGGGTGGGGGCAGTTCTAATCTCCGGGGGGGGGGGGGGGGGGGGTTGGTTCCAGAGGGCTGATAATTTGGGTGCATCTTATACTCTGAATGTAGCTTTTTTCCCCCAGCCCTAACTAGCTGCTAACAATCTTCCCAACTCTTACCTTGCAGGCTCTTTCATTGTTACTCTCTCCAAAGTATCTTTCCAGCCCTAAGTCTTTGCAGGGTTTTTTTCATTGCTCTACTTGCTCAAAATAAGTTTCTTTCAAGCCCTAATGAGATGCTAACGATCTTCCCAGCTCTTACTGGCTTGCAAGCGTTTTCATTGTTACTCTCTCTGAATAAGTTTTTTTTCCCCCCAGACCTATCCAGGGGATAAAATAATGTGCCCTCCCTATTTTCCTCCCCAACAACTAAGCTGCGTCTTGTACTCCAAAAAATACGGTATACAGACAAATTGTGCTTTTTAAATTAGAATGGAAGAGGAGACAAAATCCAGATTTATAAATTATTTAATCATTTTAAACGCTGCAGTTTTGCAGCCATCCATAGAAGTAACCAAAATGAAAGGTATGATGTCGGAGAACACACAGCCTGCCAACTTCTAATGCTAGGTCAGAGCGTTGTTATGAGCGGGTCCATGAGCCGGGGTGGCGCTGTGGTTAGGGTGCAGCACTGCAGGTTACTTCAGCTGACTGCTAAGTGCAGTTTGGCAGTTCAAATCTCACCACCGGCTCAAGGTGGACTCAGCCTTCCATCCTTCCGAGATGGGTAAAATGAAGACCCAGATTGTTGGGGCCAATATGCCGATTCTGTAAACTGCTTGGAGCCGGCGGTAAAAGCACTATGAAGCGGTATATAAGTCTAAATACTATTGCTATTGCTAGTTCTGGAGACCTCACCTACAAAAAGATATTGACAAAATTGAACGGGTCCAAAGACGGGCTACAAGAATGGTGGAAGGTCTTAAGCATAAAATGTATCAGGAAAGACTTAGTGAACTCAATCTGTATAGTCTGGAGGACAGAAGGAAAAGGGGGGACATGATCGAAACATTTAAATATGTGAAAGGGTTAAATAAGGTCCAGGAGGGAAGTGTTTTTAATAGGAAAGTGAACACAAGAACAAGGGGACACAATCTGAAGTTAGTTGGGGGAAAGATCAAAAGCAACATGAGAAAATATTATTTCACTGAAAGAGTATTAGATCCTTGGAACAAACTTCCAGCAGACATGGTTGGTAAATCCACAGTAACTGAATTTAAACAGGCCTGGGATAAACATATATCCATTGTAAGATAAAATAACAGGAAATAATATAAGGGCAGACTAGATGGACCATGAGGTCTTTTTCTGCCGTCAGTCTTCTATGTTTCTATTTCTCTCTGAGCTTGAGTTGTTTTCTTACAGGCGTTTCGTTACCCAAACTAGGTAACGTCATCAGTGTTAGAAGAGAGTGGAGTTTGCAGAGAGAAGGAACAGAATTGGGGAATCCTTGGTGCTGAGTTTGAGTTGTTTTCTTACAGACGTTTCATTAACCGAACTAGATAACATCATCAGTGCTACTGTTATTAAAAGAACAGAATGGAAATCGTTTTGTCAACTCAGAATCGGATTTTTTTTAGTCTCCTGGTAGAAAAGAGGAGGTGGAATTTAAATGTCCGAAACAAAGCTTCATTTTCAAAACGCATCCCAAAACATAACTGAGTTCCTTTATACACTTAGTGGCTAAAGTGAACCTTTCTATTTCACATTTAAAAGCTCCTTGTGAAACTTCTCGGACAGCGATAAATGCCAACAACCTTCCAGGAAAGGCAACTCTTCATAATGTACCAACAGAGCAGAAAAGGTCTTCTTTAAGCCAGCTGGATTTGAGAAGACAAAGGGACATACACAACACCACCACACACACCCCCAGATGATCTCGGAGAGAGGCCAGGCCAGTGGCAAAGAAAACAATGGCACAGTCACCCAAGGTTGAGATGGGCGGGCATAGGAATTTAAATAAATAATCCAGCTTCTCCAAACTTACAGCGATTTCCGAGTTTGTCAATCAGGAAGCCAGCCACAATCACCACCAGTGCGTTACTAAGGGAAACCCAAAAAATAATAATGAATAAATCACATGGAAGAGGTGGAGACAAATAATATTGTGTGTGTTTGTGCGTGTGTGAAAGAGAGAGACTCACGTCCAGGCATAGATGGCATACAGAAGATTGTACTCTTCAGGAGTCATTCCAAGCCCTTCCACACAGTCAGCCGTTGCATTGTGTTCTGTGCCATTGTGTTGAGTTCCATTGGGGCAGGTTAGATTCTGGAGGACAAATCAGAACAAAAACAAAATTGTCAACATCACAAACTGCAAGTGAGCCAATTTGAAATATATCCAGATTTAGGATAGAATAGAATTCTTTATTGGCCAAAATTCTTGATTGGAGAAGGAGAAAGATGATATGGATGGATAGATGGATGGAGAGATAGATGGATGGAGAGATAGGTAGGTAGGTAGGTAGATGATAGATAGATAGATAGATAGATAGATAGATAGATAGATAGATAGATGATAAGAAGGGAAAGAGATCTATATGTCTGTATCTCATATCTATCTATAGCAGCGTTTCCCAACCGGTGTGCCGCGGCACACTAGTGTGCTGCGAGACACAGCCAGGTGTGCCGCCAAGCTCCTAGGGAAAAAGGAGAGCTTAAGGAGAGCCCTGCCCAGCTGGAGATTCCTTGGCAGCACCAGGTAGAAGCCGGCAATGCAGCACCCTTTTCCAGTGCCACGCAAGGAGCTGGGCGTTGGAGTTTGGGGTGGGGAGCGATGAAAGTGCGGAGGCCGGCGCCGCAGCTGCCCCCACCCCCCAGTGCCTCCGTTCCCCTCGCACCCCTGGCTTCTCGCCGCTGACGCCCCGCCCGCCCGCCCGCTCGATCTGCCCCTTTCTCCAGCTCCTCCGGCGAGCGCTCGGAGAAAACCTTCTCACAGCGGAGGTCGGAGAAGGTTCTTTGGAACGTCGGGGGTGCGTGCACGCGCGCGCCCTATCCCCCAGCCAGCCTACCCGGAAAAGCTTTGCCGGCCTCCGCAGAGAAGGAAGAGAGAGAACAAGAGAGAGAAAGAAAGGAAGAGAGAGAAAGAGATAGCAAGAGAGACAGAATGAGAGAGAGAGAGAAAGAGAAAGAAAGAAAGAGACAGCAAGAGGGGGGAAGGAGGGAGAGAGAAAGAGAGCCAAAGAGAGGGGAAGGAAGGAAGAGAGAAAGAAAGAGATAGCAAGAGAGACAGAATGAGAGAGAGAGAGAAAGAGAAAGAAAGAAAGAGACAGCAAGAGGGGGGAAGGAGGGAGAGAGAAAGAGAGCCAAAGAGAGAGGAAGGAAGGAAGAGAGAAAGAAAGAGATAGCAAGAGAGACAGAATGAGAGAGAGAAAGAAAGGAAAGAAAGAAAGACAGCAAGAGGGGGGAAGGAGGGAGAGAGAAAGAGCAAAAGAGAGAGGAAGGAAGGGAGAAAGAAAGGGATGGAGAGAGAGAGAAAGAGGGAGGGAGAGAAAGAGGGAGGGAGAGAGAAATAGAGCGAAAGGGAGAAAGAGATATTTTTTTTGTCCAAACTTTTTTGCGCCCCCCCCCCCTCAATGTTCCCCAGGATTTTGAAAATGTGAATAATGTGCTCAAAAAAGGTTGGGAAACACTGATCTATAGAACAGAATAGAATAGAATTATTTATTGGCCAAGTGTGATTGGACACACAAGGAATTTCTCTTTGGTGCAGATGCTCTCAGTGTACATAAAAGATACATTTAACAAGAATCATGAGGTACAACACTTAATGATTGTCATAGGGTTCAAATAAGCAATCAAGAAACAATCAATATTAATAAAATTCTTAAGAATACAAGCAACAAGTTACCGTCATAAGTGGCAGTAGATGGGTGATAGGAATGATGAGAAGATTAATAGTAATAGTAATGCAGCCTTAGTGAATAGTTTGACAGTGAATTATTTGTTTAGCAGAGTGATGGCATTCAGGAAAAAACTGTCCTTGTGTCCAGTTGTCTTGGTGTGCAGTGCTCTATAGTGATGTTTTGAGGGTAGGAGTTGAAACAATTCATGTCCAGGATGCGAGGGGTGAGGCCCACCTGCATATTTGTTCCAGATAATTAGAGGATTCCATCTACTGACTAAAGCATTGTTCCTTGCACAAGGTGCTTTTGGTTGTTTGGTTTTGCTCATGTGTATCAAAGGAACGCACTATGCAACTATTGCGGTCTTCTGATCAACATTTATGGCTTAGTATATAATTCAACAGCCCAGTCAGTTATCAATAAAGCATAGTTTAAAAACCATAGTTTAGTACAATGTGTGAAGCCGGTATGTAGCAATATCTAAAAATTCTTAAGCAGAGCCTGGGAAAACTGTTGTGGTTAGCTCTGGCCCAGCTCCTGCCCCAAGGACTGTGGATGTGGGGGAGACATCCACATGCTGCAGGCCTGTTTTGCGCGCCCCCCCCCCCCCCGTGGAATCTGCTGATGAAGGCTCCTCTGACCAAGAAGACATGAGTGACAGGGAGGAGGAGAGTGTGGCAGACAGCTCAGGAGATCAATTATCCAGCTCCTCCTTGCATTCAGAACAAGAGTTAATGATACAGCCACGCATGAGGAGAGCGATGCATAGGCAACAACAACTGAGAGGTTATTATCAAAGAAAATGAGGCCACCTGTGGTTGGGTGGGGCTGTGGTCATTAGTGAGGCTGCTATAAATAGCAGCCTGTGGGTATGGACATTGTGGAGGATTATCTGATCCTTGTGTTTCATGACTGCTTTACTGACTTTGACCTTTTGTGTGCTGATTTTCCCCCGCTTTGAAACTAAACCAGAGCAAAGTGTGTTTCACTTTGTGAAAGAAGGACTGTGAATTGCCTCACACCTGCAAGCTAAGTATCACAGAACTGATAAGGGACTTGTACAAATTACCAATTTGTTTGGAGACCAGTGCTCTTTGCTATACAAAAAGAGTGCTCTGTTTATTTGCATTTTCGGTATAAAGAACATTGTTTTGAATTGTCAAACGTGTGTGTGTGTGTCTGAAATTGTATCTGCGCATTTTTGGGAGGATTCTACCAGAGAGCCCAACAGAACAGAAAACAAATGAAGCTGCTACATCAGCTATCCAAAATGTAGCCTGTCATTCCTCCAGTGCAGTTTCTTAAAAACTCCTACATATACCTTTGGTAACTCAGGTATAAAAAGCTGACATTCCTTGTTAAATCTCTGCAACATGACTTGAAAAAGGCTTGGAAACTTTGCACCTCTTAATCTATTTGCTCCATGGCTGAAACCAAGACGACTTCTAACAGGGTCAGAGAGAAAAGGGACAAAACACTCACCCCCTGAAACTGTTCTTGCAAGACGCTGGGAATGTCAAAACAGAAGTAGGACCCAAAGGTCAGGAGACAGTTGAAGAAAAGTACAAGGAATCTGTAATAAGCTGCAAAGGGAAATAAAGTATTAGAATGGTAGAAAATAGCTATGTGCAATTACTATTTTAAAAAAAGAGAAAAATATCATGGTAATTTCCCCAGGATTTTGATTTCATTTTTTATATATAATAAATTTTATTAGGAAATATAGATTCAAGTTCATAATACAAAAACAAATACAAATACAGTGATACCTCGTCTTACAAACGCCTCATCATACAAACTTTTCGAGATACAAACTCGGGGTTTAAGATGTTTTTGCCTCTTCTTACAAACTATTTTCACCTTACAAACCCACCGCCGCCACTGGGATGCCCCGCCTCCAGACTTCTGTTGCCAGTGAAGCGCCCATTTTTGCACTGCTGGGATTTCCCTGAGGCTCCCCTCCATGGAAAACCCCACCTCCGGACTTCCGTGTTTTTGTGATGATGCAGGAGAATCCCAGCAGGGGAATCCCAGCAGCGCAAAAACGGGTGCTTCACTGGCAACGGAAGTCTGGAGGTGGGGTTTCCCAGCGAGGGGAGCCTCAGGGAAAGCGCAGCATCGCAAAAAAACAGAGGTACGGAGGTGGGGTTTCGAGGACTTTGGTGTTTTTGCAATGCTGCGATTTTACTGATGCTCCCTTCGCTAGGAAACCCCACCTCTGGACTTCCATTGCCAGCGAAGCGCCCATTTTTGCAATGCTGGGATTTCCCTGCAGCATCGCAAAAACACAGAAGTCCGGGGGTGGGGTTTCCCATGGAGGGGAGCCTCAGGGGAATCTCAGCAGTGCAAAAACGGGCGCTTCGGCTGGCAAAAGGGGTGAATTTTGGGCTTGCACGCATTAATCACTTTTCCATTGATTCCTATGGGAAACATTGTTTCGTCTTACAAACTTTTCACCTTAAGAACCTCATCCCGGAACCAATTAAGTTTGTAAGACAAGGTATCACTGTACACATACATATTAAAAAAATAGAGAGATACCTTGCTCTCTCTTTCCTTATTGTGTTTTATAAATAACTACACAATATTCAGTTTGCGGTTTTCCATATCGATATTTTTCATGCTTTACTGAGTTAATTCTACGTCTCTTAGAAATAAAACATAAATATATAAACATATGTCCTTCATTTCATGATTTATAGCAAATAGAAGGTAAAAACACAAGTAAAGAATACAAATTATTACAAATATATTTATTTCCAAGTCATACACATAAACCCCTTATTGGATCTGGAAGATCCAATCTTTGTCGAATTTTAATTATGTATATTATGGCATGTCCAATTAAAGAAAAATTGGGCCCATTTAATCATAACTTCCTTAACTTTTGATTTCCATTGGCATCTGAACAAATGATAAAATGCCCAGACACTGTACTATTAGTTTACACAAACCCACTAATTGTGGTTCTGGTTTGTTTTACTTCCCAAAGACTGGAATGTAGTACCCTGAGGCCCATTTTTTTCATGTCAAGTGAGCAGCAAAAACCACAAGGAGGCGCTTTATATTGTTGAATACATTTACATTTACAATATAATTTGGAAGGCATTTATTGGAAATATTTGCTCTGCTATATTTTAGCTACAAGTAATCCTTGATTTACAACCATCCGTTCAGTGATTGTCGGAACTTGCAACGGCACTGAAAAAAAGTGACTTGTGAGTTGTCCCTCCACTTATAACCATCCCAGCATCCCAGTCACATGATCAAAATTTGGGCACTTGTGCAATTGGCGTGTACTGATTACAGTTTCAGTGTCCCGGGGTCACGTGATCTCCATTGACAGCCTTCCCGGCCTGCTTCCAAAGAATAAAGTCAACGAGAAAAATCAGTTAATTGTTGCAGGGATTCACTTTAACTACTGTGGCTGAAAAGGCTGAATAATTGGACAACTCATTTAACAATTCCCTTTGTTTAGCAACAAAAATTCTGGCCCATTTTGCAGTCTATTGAGGGGTGACTGCACTTTCACATATACCATTTTTTCATTCTTGCCGTCCACAAAAATTCAAATAAATAATCCAAATCTTGCATTCCAGCTGACACCCAATCTGAGATTTTATTCATAGGGAAGTGCCTAATGCAAAGGCCCAAATACCCCAGCCCATGCTTAATCCAGACCAAAGATCCCCTAATTCCACATCCTGTTCTGCATGATTAGATTTACAGAGGTAGAAGGGACCTTGTAGGTCATCTAGTGTCTAGTCCAACCCCCACCCCAAAGCAGGAGACCCTACACAATTTCCCACAAATGGCAGCGCAAATCTCTTCCCGAAAGCAGGATGCTCACAACTGCTCTCTTTTTCCAAATGTTCTCACCCGGAGCCTGATATTCTTTCTGATCTTGCCCTTTTTTGCTTTTTTTTGGACTTTGCGTTTAATGTTTTTCCTCCCATTGTGCTTAAAATCTGAAATTTTTTATTTACCTATTTTTATTGATTTTATTGATGTTCATATTTTCCATTTCTTAATATTTCTAAACAGATCCATATATATATATTTGTATTTATATGCCGCTCATTCTGAAATGGACTCAGAGTGGCTGAGTACAATATACAACAATAGTTAATAATGCAACTATAGTTAAAAAATAGTTGCCGTCAGGCATGGGGAAACTAAACATCTCCCCCTGGGCCCGCTGAATTTATACATGTTATGCTTGTGTGTGTGTATGTTAGTATAGGGGTTTTTTAAACTTAATATTTTAATTAATTGGATTATGTATTGGATTGTTTTTTCACTTGTTGTGAGCCGCCCCGAGTCTTCGGAGAGGGGCGGCATACTAATCCAAATAAATGAAAATAAATGAAATGAAAAACAGTAAAAAAATCAGCAGTATAATAAAAGCAATAATATCATTAAAAACCATGCATACATTACAATCACCAGGCCTGCTGGAAAAGCCGGGTTAACAGCTTTCCAGAAAGCTAGTAAGGAGGAGATAATGCGAATCTCTGGGGGCAGTTGATTCCACAGGATAAGAGCCGCCACAGAGAAGGCTCTTCCCCGAGGTCCTGCCAAGCGACATTGTTTGGCAGATGGGACCTGGAGAAAGCCGACTCTGTGGCTTTTACTGGCTGTGGCAAGGTACGAGGATAATGTTATATTAATATATACATTAATATTAATACTTGTATAGATTATTATTATTATTATATTTGTATGCCATCCCTCTCCGATGACTCAGGGCGACTCACAGCATACAATATAAAACAGTGAATACAGAAACAAATCTAATTAATTAAAAACTACGTAAGCTAAAAAAAACCCCAATATATTAAAAATCAATGAAACACATTCTACATTACACATTACATATTGTTTTTCCTTATTGCCAATTCACGTTTTTAACACCTTTTATATTTATAATTTTAATTGCAATGGTGTGCATCAAACCCGCAACAGGTACGCTAGAGTTAAAACATTCCAGCCATGGTGAAGAGTTGCCCCCCGCCCTCCCCCGTCGCTTCTTTTTAGGAATCCGCCCCCAGCGATATTTGCACCAGATTTGCACTCCTGCTTTACTCCCGCCCAGGGTCGGAGCGACCAAACCTCCCCTCCAGTCCCCTGCCCACGTATCTCGAGAAAATCACGTGCAGGGTTTAGATCCGGGACAGATCTGAGCATCAGACTAGTCCTCAATGAAAAAAGAAAAAGGTGGGGGGCCTCTGAGCATACGCAGAGCACGCCTGCCAGCCTGACACGAAGAAAGCGCCCCGTGGCAGTCGGTTCCCCGTTGCATCGGAGCCGGGGTTCGTGCAGCGGGGGGAATCGCGCTACTGCTCACCTTTCTCGGCCGCCGCTTCCGCCATCGCTCCGATTCCCGACTGAGCTTCTCCCGAAAAAACACTGGCCCCACCCACCGCCCCGCCCCCGAGATCCAGTCCCCCGCCCCTTTCCTCATCAGCTGCGCTCTTTGTTCCACGCCATCGCTCCCTCTTCCCACATTTCGTCCCGCCTACCACCTCGTCCCTCCCGAAACTCCGCCCTGGTCACGTGAAACTCCGCCCTCTTCCCCTCCCACCGCTCCCTTATACGCGGAGCTTTGCAATCGGAGCTTTGCCTCCAAGCCACGCCTCCTCCGCCCCCTGCAGTTGCAAACTCCGCCCCCTGCAGTTGACACCCTTTGGATGCTTGGAGGCTTCCTATGCTCCGCCCCTCAGCGTAAAGCTCCGCCTCCCTTCGAGAGGGCCGTTCCCGCCTTTTCTGAGGCGACGCATTTGTCTCTCGCAGGGCGAGGGAGGTGTGATGTCTGTTTGTGGCTTCTTTTATTCCTAGAAAACGTCCCATAAATAATTACCATATTTGCTCATTTATTTTTCTCATAACAGATTTTATTGAGATATTTAACATACATATACAAACTTCACATATACGTAATCATAATGTAAAAATGATAGAAGGAAAGACAACAATTTTTTAAATCACATTTTTAAAAGTTTTTTTTAGTCGTATTAATTGGATTTTTAGATATGTATATATTATATTGTTTCTGATATGTTGTGAGCCGCCCCGAGTCCCTGGAGAAGGGCCGCATACAAATCCAATAAATAAATAAAAACAAAAAACCTCACCTCAAAACAAAAACGTATTGTTATTTAATCTATCCTTTTACTAATTTGGTCATTTATTATAATAGCACAAGACCAATCATAAAATCATCGTTTTTAATTTAAAATGTGCCCCATGTGTATTCTTTGCAAAAAAAAACCCACAGGTGCTTCTAAACTCCTTTGAAAAAAGAATTTTTAATTATCCCCCCTTCAGTGTCTTGCACCAATAGAAAAAATATCAAACAGTGTTTTAACAGACAAACAATGCCATTAGATTCTAAACAGTTATTTTTTTTTGGAAATTAATTATTTCCTCATAAATTAAATTTTAAATAACTTTTTTTCAAGGATGCATTGAGCCAATACAGTAAGTTTTTTTTAAAAAAAAATAGTTTATTGAATATTAAAGAAAAAAAGGAGGGGAAAAGAAAGGAAGTGAGGATACACAATAAAAAAGTCATAAATTTTACACTTTTGCAGTAAGTTTTAAATGTATTTTCAAGAAAGCTGAATCAATCGCATTCTTTCAAAACAATGTCATGCCACTGAGTGGATAGTGAGATGGGCAGGATATAAATTTAACAAATATATATTTTTGCTTCATTTTCCTTGATATTAATTTTAAAACATTTTTCCTGATTATATTTTTCAAAACACCCACAAGTTAATTTCTCTTCAGTCTAAACGCCAACATCAAAGTCAATGAGATGCACACGAATGAAGTTTTGGGTATTTCTATTATGTTACCCCTGTGAGAAAGAAAAATGAAAGAAGAAGTAGGGGACTAAAATGGAAATAAAAACCAGAAAATAAAAATGAAGACTGAAGGTAGAAAAAGAAGAAAAAGAAAGAAAAAGAGGCTCAGAAACGAAAGTCTTCCAATTACAATAAACAAAACTCATTAAGTAATGCAGATTTTGGTTTCTAGTCTAAGCCACTAAGACCATTGGTGTTGTACCTCATGATTCTTGAAAAATGCATATTTTCTTTTATGTACATTGAGAGCATATGCCCCAAAGACAAATTCCTTGTGTGTCCAATCACACTTGGCCAATAAATAATTCTATTCTATTCTATTCTATTCACAGTAAACAAATAAAATAAAACAAAGCAACAGCATGAAAAAAAAGCAATGCAAACCATGTCCATATTGTAAGGTAAGCAGAATGGAAATATTCATGAAGTCACTTATTTATTTTATTTATTTATTCATTTGTCCAATACATAAATACATAGGAAGAAAATAGACATGTGATAATATAAAAAGAGGGTGAAGGTGAACTGAGAGGAGAGGATATATGAAAGGAAGAGAATATATAAGATAGGTGGAAAAAAAAGAAAGACAATTGGACAGGGGACGAAAGGCACACCAGTGCACATATGTACGCCCTTTACTTGTTCTCAACTTGATAGTATCCAAAGCTTTACCTACTCTGACAAAAGTCTTATTGATGCTTTTGGATTTTGTAGTTGGAGAAGATTCCTGAGCATACCATGGACAGCCATGAAAACAAATGGATCATCAGACCGGTCAACTTTCAGTCCTTACCCAAGGAACACATAACCAAAGGCTCACGTTACCATGGTTTGAATATCTTGCCTGAACACCTACCCTCTGTAGAAGTATATAAGGTCCAGGAAGTTCGAAAGAAAGAGAAGGAGGAAAAAAAACATCAACAAGGTAAATTGCACCATTAAATTGGTAACAGGTGCACCGTTGGAAAACCAGTAGTACCAAAATGATCCTTGAGAAAATCTGTCTGTGTGGTTTGTTTGTTTGTTTGTTTGTTTGTTTGTTTGTTTGTTTATTTATTTATTTATTTATTTTGTCCAATACACAATGCGGGTTTTAGTGGGTATATATCTATATACACATAGTAAAATACATGATGAAGGTTATAGAGGAGATACTCATAGTAAAATATATCTAAGAAATAATAGAAAAGAAGGTATAGTAATAGAACATATCAATGAAAGAATAGAAGAAGAGATATAGGAATAGAAGAAAGGTATAGGAGATATAGGAGAGCAATAGGACAGGGGACGGAAGGCACTCTAGTGCACTTGTACTCGCCCTTTACTGACCTCTTAGGAATCTGGATAGGTCAACCGTAGATAATCTAAGGGTAAAGTGTTGGGGGTTTAGGGATGACACTATGGCGTCCGGTAATGAGTTCCACGCTTCGACAACTCGGTTACTGAAGTCATATTTTTTACAGTCAAGTTTGGAGCGGTTAATATTAAGTTTAAATCTGTTGTGTGCTCTTGTGTTGTTGTGGTTGAAGCTGAAGTAGTCGCTGACAGGCAGGACGTTGCAGCATATGATCTTGTGGGCAATACTTAGATCTTTGGTAAGAATGATGTGCCATCAATTCAATGGCACATCATTCATTCAATTGTTTTGTACAGTTTGCTTCCACATAAATATGCTGAAAATTGCAGCCAAAGTCTATTTCAAAAGCAATATACAGTATATATATATATCGCATGTTGTTTTGAGGATGGATAATCCTTGGCTCATGACCTTTGTTCACACTTAACAACCAAAGCAGGATCCCCATAGTCACGTGATCAAAATTCAGGGCAACTGGCATGATGTGTTTATGACTATTACCGTTTTCCAGGGTCATGTGATCTTCTTTGTGACTTCTCAACCAGCTTCTTGACAAACAAATTCAATGGGGGATATCAAATTTGCTTAATGACCATGACCAATGCACTTAACAACTGCAGTGATTCACTTAACAACTATAGCAAAAAGGTCCTAAAATGGGGCTCAACTAACTTAACAACTGCCCTGCTTAATAAATAAATTTTGGGCTCAATTACAGTCATGAGTTAAGGATTACCTGCAGTGCATTGTTAAAACACCATTATTGTAATTTGTGCTTTATTTTTTTTACATTCTTTGAGTAGAGAAGCATTAAGCTTGTATATTCAATGCATGCCCAAATAAAATACCATGTAGTGCCACAAGATGCTTCTCGCTGCTGGTGCAACAGTAGTGGGGTTTCCTCACAATTCCGCACATTTAGAATATACATGGACTGTATTCTTATGCAATATGGCCTTCAGGTGTTGTTTGCTGCAATGGCCCTTTGAAAATACTATTTTCTTTGGATATCTGCAGGGCTCTTACAATGCCATCTTTTAAAAATAGCTTTTTCTGCAGGCTTTGAGTTGGATGGACAAGCCCCTTTGTTGTTGGAAACATGATTGAAGGACTTTACTCCTAAATTGCTGTTTGATCCTGTTTTTACAGAATTTTGTTTCATTTCAACTTTGTGAGACTGCCAAAATCATCTGGACAGGAGTGGGCTAGACATTAATGTACTGTTTTAATATTATATACAAACCCAAGTGTATACATGTAATAAAGGCAGATGGGGGGGGGGCGTTGGAATCATGATAAAATCAGAGAATAACGATAAACCCCAAAGTGACAATAGCCATTAAAATCTTCCTTATAACTATATTTTACCAACAGCTTGAATGATATGATTCCTTTACTGAGAAAAAAACAACATCGTAAGTGGGATCTTAAAGTTCATAAAATCATTTTTATAACCTCACCTGTCCAGGAGCTGTGATGTGAAAAAGAACTTTAGATGACAAAGTGCATTTGGAGCAGGCCAACTTATTGCTTTTTGCTTTCTCAAAAAAGCAATAAACCTCTTG
The DNA here is from genome assembly GCF_031021105.1 of Erythrolamprus reginae. Classification (NCBI taxonomy): domain Eukaryota; kingdom Metazoa; phylum Chordata; class Lepidosauria; order Squamata; family Dipsadidae; genus Erythrolamprus; species Erythrolamprus reginae. Next base: position 46,271,523 of record NC_091958.1, read on the forward strand.
GCTTTGCAGATGGCAATTCAGGACAAATGATTATAGCATCCAGAAGAGGGAGAAAGCAGGAAAAAATGGAGCTTTGGTACTATAGGAGAATGTCTTTTGAGCCAAACCTTATTTTCATCTCTGAAATGTTGGCGGCATGGTATCTTGGTATCTATGCTGGAAAGCATGAGGTCTCAGTACAGGTAGTCTTCATCTTACAACGGTTCGTTTAGTGACCGTTCAAAGTTACAACGGCATTGAGAAAAAGTGCCTTAGGGCTGTTTTTCACGCTTAAGACCATTGCAGCATCTCCACAGTCACTTAATCAAAATTTGGGTACTTGGCAAATGATTCATATTTATGACGGTTGCAATGGCCTGGGGTCATGTCTTCCCCTTTTGCGACCTTCTGACAAGCAAAATCTATGGGGAAGCCAGATTCACTTAACAACCAATGTTCCTAACCTAACAGCTGCAGTGATTCGCTTAACTGTTGTGGCAAGAAAGGTAGTAAAATGGAGTACAGCTCACTTAACAAATGGTTCACATAGAGTTCTGTCTGGGTCACTCCAGAAGCCAATACCAACCCAAAAAGAGAAGCCAGACACACTGGTAAAAGGCAAAGGCAGTTTTATAAAATTCAAGAAAAACACAGGTAACAGAAAATGTCCTTACAAACAGGAAAATGCTGTATCTTCAGATATATTCACGAAGGCCAAAAGTCCATGCAGCAATACAGAATTCTTGCTGCCAAGCCAAGGCTGTAGATAGAAGACCTATACCTCCCATGGATCTTCCAAAGCTGCTGGGCCACAAGCCAGGAACAGAGACGCCGAGAAACAAGACAGGATAACGCCACGTCAAGCTGATAACACTCCACATGGCTTCAAGGGCTTGCCTGCCTTTTAAACCCTGCTGATGAGGACCACATCCAAACCCAGCTGTTTCTACTTCAATGGTGATAATATCTCTTTAACTGCTCCTTTCATTGCTCTGAATGTCACTGTCTCATGTCAATGACAGCTTGTTTGTCATCACCTAATGACTCCAAGCTACTGGCTGGGGAGAGCCCCCCCCCCCCCCGGGGCTCTCATGCTGTTCTCCTTCATCCCATTCCTGATTTTCCTCTCCCCCGTCCGACTGTTTAGCCCCCTCCTCTGCGCTGTCATCCTCCTCCGGGCATGGAGCCAGCAGAGACACAGCTGGTCCCTGAGCAGCCTCAGGCTGAATCACAACACATAGCAACATAAATTTTGGGCAAAATTGTGGTCGTAAGTTGAGGACTACCTGTATCTAAAACTTATTTAAATTTTGAAAGTGTTTTCAATGTGTACAAAAGTAAGGAAATGCATAAAAGATCTATTCTAGTCAGTTGTTGCTTGGCAGCACAATCATATTTCAAAATATAACTTATTGAATTCAATGTTATTACTTAGTATTGAACTACAGTGCCCTTTTCAGTCTGATGCCTTTCCAATTCCTTCAAGTGCAAAAACATTCATGCATATATTTTTTTTGTTTAAAAGGTAGCACAAAATTTATTTTGTGTCATCTCCAGTGCGCTCCCTGTTTCATCTTTCTTACCCTTTCTATCTACCTGTAAAATCCCTGTAATTCCTCAGAAATGGTTTGATCTCTGCTGCCTATTATCTTCTCTGATTCTTTTGTATAGAAAGAATAGTGTTGAAATGTGTCCTGTAGCAAAGCTCTGCATTGTAGAAAAATTACCTCTACATAGCTACATGCACTGTGCCAGTCAGCTATTGATATAATTGTACAACCTCAGAGTTTCTTTTAATCAATGTTCCTTGCATTTGGAAAGCTTCAAGGACATAGTTAAGGAAGAAGCACTTAAGTAAAATCACTGGCTTTGCACCAAAGAGCTTCTATGAAAAACAGCTTTCTTTTGTCCTGTTTCTTCTGTATATTTTGGAATACAAAGAGAATGCAGTGGTGTATTATGTTGCAACCCCACCATGTAATATTCTGATAATTCTAAGATGTAGAATACAAGATACAGTACAAACTAATCAAGCCTTTTAAATTAAAATTACGTGTGTGTATAATCAGATACATGGGATAGAATAGAATAGAATAGAATTTTATTGGCCAAGTGTGATTGGACACACAAGGAATTTGTCTTGGTGCATATGCTCTCAGCGTACATAAAATAAAATATACATTTGTCAAGAATCATGTGGTACAACACTTAATGATTGTCATAGGGGTCAAATAAGCAATGAAGAAGCAATATTAATAAAAATCTTAGGATATAAGCAACAAGTTACAGTCATACAGTCAACATGGGAGGAAATGGGTGAATGGAATGATGAGAAAAACTAGTAGAATAGAAGTGCAGATTTAGTAGAAAGTCTGACAGTGTTGAGGGAATTATTTGTTTAGTAGAGTGATGGCGATATATAAGAAGATAAATATGTTACTGCTTTCCCCCAAACTTTCTTATTGTGTCATCTTCTTTTATTAGTCAAAATTCTCTCTGATTCAACACGACTTTCTTTTAGAGCAGGAGTCCTCAAACCTTTTAAACAGGAGGTCAATTCAGAGTCCCTCAGATGGTTGGGGGGGGGCGCCTGGACTGGCTAGGTGCTCATGTGACTATGTGGGCCTGGCCAATTTAACAGTCCATTGAACAATGCACAGAAATTAAACTTTAATATTTGTTTTGCTCCTGGGAGTGTTTTATTTGCTTTTGTTTGCATGTTGCTCTTTTGGTTGCCTTTTCTTTTTACTAGATCATTTTTTCAGTTGTTTAGCAATCCAATTCAGAAAACTCAGTTTTGCAGCAATTCTTCTCAGCCCCAGGAAGCTTCAGAAATCTCTCTGTGTCTCTCTTCTCTTTTCTTTTCTTTCTTCTCTCACCCTTTCTCTCTTTCCCTCCCTCCCTCCTTCCCTCTCTCTCTTTCTTTCTCTCTCTCTCTCCCCCGCTCTCTTTCCCTCTTTATCTCTCTCCATCTCTTGTTTCTCTTTCTCTCTCCCTTCCTCTCTCTCCCCTTCCTCTCTCTCCCTCTCTTCTCTCTCCCCCTTCCTCTCTCCCCCTCTCTCTGTCTCTCTCTGTCTCTCTCTCTCTCTCTTTTGTAGGCAGGAGGTGAAAAATGGGCCATTTTGCCCATTTTTGGCCTCCTGGGGCATCTATGCACCCTGTTCCCCCCCCACACACACACCTCCAGTAGCATTCTGCAAAATCAGGCAAAAATGCTTCATTTTTTTCACCAAAAATAGGTTATTTTCACCCATTTTTGGGCTCCTTTCAAACCTCTCCCCCCATCTCAAGAAGTATTCTGCAGGCCAAAATTAGTTTTCAGTTCCAGCCCACAGAGCCCCTGAAGGCAGGTCCTGGCTCTACTGAAGGGTGGGTGGGGCAATGTGGGCAGGGCAGCCTTGTGGTCCTGCGTGGGCTGGATTAATTGTGGCTCAAGGGCCGTAGTTTGAGGACCCATGTTTTAGAGGTAGTTACTGCATTCGGTTATTTGCTGCTTCATTGTGATGACTCAGTTTCCATTGGCCTAAGGAAGACCTAAGGGAAGAGGAGAAACAGCTGCAAATACATTTTTTTCCACAATCAGTCTCAAAACCAATTAAATGCAGCAGCTCCCCGCCAGGCTGAGGAATCATTTAATTTCATGCATGATAACTCAGAGCCGGGGAGAAATCTAACTAGATTATATCACATCCCTCCTTTCTTTTGTTTTCTCTGTTGCTGCTCTTTAAAACCTCAGCTACATGTAAAAGGGGAAACGAGACTTCTGAGTGGTATTGATCGTCATAAATCAACCGGAAAGGGTGTTCCTGCCAGCAAATATGCCCGCCCCCCCACAGAGGTAGTGCTGAGAGCCTGTGATTTCCAACAATAATGAGACAAGGGAGCTGTCCAGCAGAGAGAGGCAAAAAGGAAAGCACAGCGGAGCTGTCCAGCTAAGTAGCTAGAATGGTGAGCAGAGAATAAGAACAGATCAGAAGAAACTTACAATAATAAGAGACGGATATCTGTGGAAAGACGCTATTCCAGATGCAACACTAGATTGATCGGGGTGGGGGGGGTGTAGGGTGGAATCAGACCCTGCATTTGTGGGGGAAATACTAGGAAGAAATAAAAACATGTGCTTGAATAGAATAGAATAGAATTTTTATTGGCCAAGTGTGATTGGACACACAAGGAATTTGTCTTGGTGCATGTGCTCTCAGCGTACATAAAATAAAATATACATTTGTCAAGAATCATGTGGTACGACACTTAATGATTGTCACAGGGGTCAAATAAGCAATGAAGAAGCAATATTAATAAAAATCTTAGGATATAAGCAAGATCTTACAAACAAATCTAGCATCTTCTAGTACAGTGTTTCCCAAGCTTGGCAACTTGAAGATATTTGAACTTCAACTCCCAGAATTCCACAGCCAGCAAATGCTGGCTGTGGAATTCTGGGAGTTGAAGTCCAAATATCTTCAAGTTACCAAGCTTGGGAAACACTGTACTGGTACACTGATGGTGAACCTTTTCAGCACCGAGTGCCCAGACTGGAATGCACATGCATGTGTGCACATGTGCGAACTCTGGAGCACTGGAAATCCAAACACCAGCTGGCAGGCATGTGCATGCCTGATTTTTGGCCATTTTCAGGCCATTTCCATATCATTTTCAGGCTGCTTTGGGGTCATTTTTGGCTTGTTTTGTTTGGCCCCAAAACAGTCCTTTGGGGGGTATTTTGGGCAGTTTTCAGGCTGTTTTCTGGCACTCAGATGCCTACAAAGACCAGCTGGCTGGCACTCACGTGTGCACTGGAAACCAGAAGAGCATGTGGTAACAGCACACATACCCACTGAGATGGCTCTCTGTGCCACCCCTGGTACTCATTCCATAAGTTTGCCATCAATGTTTTAGTCCTTTGAAGACTTCAGCTCAAAACTTTCCTATCGAAGGGATGCTAGGAACAAAGATTCAGGGTGTTGTGTGAATACAGGCATAATAATTTAATTAGTTGTTTTACATTCCATGTCACTGGCACTGTTGTTCCTGCAGTCGATGAAATTGTGGTAGAAACCCAGTAATAAGCATTAAAGCACGAGAGTTTAGAATATATTGCTGGCTTCTAAGGTAGAACAGGATGTGAGCTTGGTATGTATTTCACATTAATTATCAAGGAATGCTTCTCAGGCCATGTCAATTATTCAGGACAAAAGATACTCCTCTGCGGTGCAGACTATTATATGCATGGAAAGAGGAGAGAATAGTAATGACTCAGCTCTTCCTCCAACAATACCTCTTGGGAATTGGAGGCCTGAGAAAAAAAAATAAACTTTACCTTTCCCGTTGCTTGACTATCATGCTTTCCCCACAAAAGAACAACAAATCAAACCGTCGCCAGGCATTTGAACTATTCTTCTGGCTCTTTGGCTCTCCATTATAAAAATCTCCTAAGTGACTTGTTAAAAAAAAATGGAATAAAATCCATGCCGAAAAAAGAAATGCCGTGCATAATAGTGGCATGGGTCCCATCTTAGGGAAGTTTTGCAAATAGGAAAGGACATGTTATTCTTATATGAGAATGAGATGTATGCATTTTATAGCTGGATGGATTAGACAGCAATATTAAAGATTAGCTTTAACCTGAAACTTCATCGTTCTCAGAAATAATCCCCTCTCCCTGTGCTGTTATATAATTCCACCAGAGTGCATGACAGAATAAAAGGCTGAAAACATCTATCCACCCACTCTGCAGTGAGCTTTATTCCATCAAACTCTTACTTTCCTTCCACAATCTAGTAGCAGTTATTCTAAGTGGTTACAGGACAGAGAAAAATTGGAAGCCAGATCATCTGATGGTGCAGCTGGGACTTCAGTTCCTTTTGGTATCTGAGAACAGTTTCATTTAACCGTAATAGCTCACCAAACTTCCTTTTTTGCCATTATCTTTTTATGTTTTCCACATTATAAGCCTCCAGGCAGAGAGAGACTGTTACCAACTTTATGTATGCTGCTTTTTAGATAATAATTCTTTCTGTAATACAATTATTTGCTATAACAATACGGAAGTGACTTGGATGGTCAGTTCTGCTGTACAGTATTCAGTATCCACTGAATAGCAGAACTGGCCATCCAAGTCACTTGGATGGTCAGTTTATTTTTTTAAACAGTGAATAGGATATGTTTTCTACTCAGTCAGCTGGTTTATTTATTTTGGTGAAAATCAGCAGAGGCCAAAACTCACAAAAAGAAAAAAAAAATAAGTAAGCAAAAAAAAAATATTATGAAGAGCTTGATTGCATCAAACTTGCAATCAATGTGTTATCAATTAGCACAATACAATATTGGCACAGAAATATGTCCTGTAAGAGTTATAAATTGCATACTGGAGGTTATTGAAGAATCCCCAAGCAGTTTCTGCAAATACATATTGTGTATCATTCTATAACATAGGGGCCAGGAAAAGGTCTTCATAGAGCCATGGGCAGAGAAAAAAAATTGTTCTTCTTATTTAAATTATCTCGTTGATCCTATGATAGGACTAAGCTGAAGACACCACAGAACTGAGCCAGATCAGAGTAAAACCCTGAGCCAAGTAAAACTTGATCAAATGGATTGGATAATTGTATCTGATGGTTGAAAAATCTGGGAATCATGGTCCTAATGCATCTGGATGACATAAGGCAGTGATGGCGAACCTATGTCATGGGTGCCACAGATGGCATGTTGTTGTAATCATAGGTTTTTAGGCACTGAACATTGGAATGGAATATTGCTGAAGAGTGATGTTTTAGCCTAATTGGGTGCTGAATAAAACCTTATTCTTCCTCTATCAAAAGGCAGCAAAGTCCAGGCTGAATAAGCAAGCTGCAGAATCCATGACCACGTGGAAAATAATTAACTTGATATACAGCATGAAGAAAACGTATAGCTAACTTCCATATAAGGAAATATATGCCTTACTCTCATTCCTTTGCTAATCACCAGTAAACACACAATCCAGGAAAAGGCAAAGAATGGAGCTTCCGTTAATTATCTATAGGGAAGTCACGAGGAGGTTGCCTTATACAGCGCATGAGTGAATGGTAGTTGGAGGATGGCCTAATGTATGTGGCATTCGCGGATTGGTTATTCTGTACCACATGTCAGGAAAAGTAAAATACAATAAAAGGAGCGATCTTGATTCAACCGAGGTCGTCTCATTGAGAAAATTCTCTTCGTTGCTTCATTCTGATGTGGCAATCATGGCATCCTGTCCCTCCCTAGAGGTTGACCCACTGGGGGAGGGCAGTTTGCCTTCAGCACGTGAAGCCACATCTGTTGGCACGTGAGCCGTTGCCCTAGCTCAGCTCCAGCGTGCATGTGTGTGCTGGCCAGCTGATTTTTGACTTGCACAGAGACTCTGGGAGGGCGTTTTTGGCTTCCAGAGAGTCTCCAGGGGGATGGGGGAGGCCGTTTTTATCCTCCCCCAGCTCCAGGGAAGCCTTTGGAGCCTGGGGAGGGCAAAACAGGAGTCTACCGGGCCCACCAGAAGTTGGGAAACAGGCTGTTTCTGGCCTTTAGAGGGCCTCGGGGGTGGTGGTGGAGGGGGAAGCTGTTTTCACCCTTCTCAGGCATTGAATTATGGGTGTGGGCACTTGCACATGTGTGCATGCTCTTTCAGCACCCAAGGAAAAAAAGGTTCACCATCACTGACATAAGGCATGGAATAATTGCAGCCTAATTACGTGTATTGTTGGAGTCAATTTTAAAAGAACGCACAGAAATTATTATTATTAAGCTTATCCATATTAGATGGCAAGCAAAGTGAAATACGAGCTGGTAGAGGATAGAACGTATGATGAAAAAGAGTCTGCAAAATGTGATAGAATTAAATAGGACAAATTAATGTTTCAACTTCCAGCACAGCCATGTTCATTCCTAAATGTGAAAGTAATCACGTTTAATACACTTGATTATATAACCGATATGTTAGCAAAATACTGTTCTGTCAGGCTCTCTGGTAGACTCCTCCCAAAAATTCACAGGTACAAATTTCAGACACACACACGGTTGAAAATTCAAAACAATGTTCTTTATAAGGAAAATTCACTTAACCTAAGCCCTCTTTTGGTATAGCAAAGAGCACTCGTCTCCAAACAAACTGGTAATTTGTACAAGTCCCTTATCAGTTCTGTGATACTTATCTTGCAGCTGTGAGGCAATTCACAGTCCTTCTTCTTTCACAAAGTGAAACACACTTTGCTCTGGTTTAGTTTCAAAGCGAGGAAAAATCAGCACACAAAAGGTCGAAATCAGTAAAGCAGTCACGAAACACAACGATCAGATAATCCTCCACAATGGCCAAACCTACAGGCTGCTATTTATAGCAGCCTCACTAATGACCACAGCCCCACCCAACCACAGGTGGCCTCATTTTCTTTGATAATAATCTCTCACTTGTTGTTGTCTATGCATCGCTCTCTGCATGCGTGGCTGTATCATTAACTCTTGTTCCGAATCCAAGGAGGAGCTAGATAATTGATCTCCTTCTGAACTGTCTGCCACACTCTCCTCCTCCCTGTCACTCATGTCTTCTTGGTCAGAGGAGCCTTCATCATCAGATTCCACCGGGGGGCGGGGAAACAGGCCTGCAGCATGTTGATGTCTCCCCCACATCCACAGTCCTTGGGGCAGGAGCTGGGCCAGATCTAACCACAACAAATACTTACTGTTAATTTATTATATTGGTAAGAGTATTCAGCAGTTCCTCCTAATCTCCTAGAGACCTTTTTTTTCATTTGCTTTCTTCAAAGCATGGGTGCATTTCTGAACATTTTTATTTCTTTTTACCTTATCTGTTTTGTGCATGTTAAAAGAGCAACTGCTTAAAATCCAACTAATTTAAAAAAAGCCCCAAACATTTTGATATTAGCTATCCAAAACTCCATTCTATGTAGATCCTGACAAACCCATCAGCAGCCTTGAACAATCTTTTACGGCTCTTTTATAAGCAGTGGGGAAAAGGTTTCCCTTGAGAGTTTTTGGCTCTCTTTTCTTTGCCTTCTGTCTCTTCACAACCAGATGCTCTACAACCAATGTCGGAGTCTCCTAATGCCTCATTGATTAGTCATTTGGGAAGTGGTGTATGAGTGAATGTGTGGGAGAAGGATTATATTACTTGCCTCTAGATAAGCAGTTAATTTCATCTCCGATTCTTTGCTGACGTGGTAGTAAGATCCTCTCAGATGAATCTTTTACTGTTTGCTCTTGAGTCATGCATAGGGACGTCCTATTAAAAAAACCCTAAATGATACATATCTCCCTGAAAGATCACATAAACCATCAGAAAAGAAAGCAAAATCAGACTCAAAAGAGAGAGAAAATGCTTTTAAACGGCTATAAAAGAAAAATTGTAAGGGGCCTGCATAAGTGCCTTCTGTTCCCTATCCTAATGTTTCTCTTTTACTAATATCATGTATATAACTGTATTATATCTTTGTATACCACCAATACGTACATGACAAAAACATATAAACTCAGTCTTACATTCTAATGGAGGAATTAGAAACTGAAGAAGCCTGCAGAAAGAACTGTTCTCAGTAAGAAGGCTATTGTAAAATCAGTAAAATGGTTATTGTGGGCTGTTGTAAATACAACTACCCAGAGTCTCTGGGACTTGGACAAATGTAATTGAAAATTCAGTAATAGCAGCCTTATTATGTTTTGTCAAGGACATTCTAGCTGTCTAAGAGCACAATTTAATATATTGTGATGCTTGCTAATAAAGTTACTCCAAAGAGTTTGGTTGAATCTAATGCACCAGAAACAACTGCTTAATAGAAACATAGAAACATAGAAGACTGACGGCAGAAAAAGACCTCATGGTCCATCTAGTCTGCCCTTATACTATTTCCTGTATTTTATCTTACAATGGATATATGTTTATCCCAGGCATGTTTAAATTCAGTTACTGTGGATTTACCAACCACGTCTGCTGGAAGTTTGTTCCAAGGATCTACTACTCTTTCAGTAAAATAATATTTTCTCATGTTGCCTTTGATCTTTCCCCCAACTAACTTCAGATTGTGTCCCCTTGTTCTTGTGTTCACTTTCCTATTAAAAACACTTCCCTCCTGAACCTTATTTAACCCTTTAACATATTTACATGTTTCGATCATGTCCCCCCTTTTCCTTCTGTCCTCCAGACTATACAGATTGAGTTCATGAAGTCTTTCCTGATACGTTTTATGCTTAAGACCTTCCACCATTCTTGTAGCCCGTCTTTGGACCCGTTCAATTTTGTCAATACTGTATCTTTTTGTAGGTGAGGTCTCCGGAACTGAACACAGTATTCCAAATGTGGTCTCACCAGCGCTCTATATAAGGGGATCACAATCTCCCTCTTACTGCTTGTTATACCTCTAGCTATGCAGCCAAGCATCCTGCTTGCTTTTCCTACCGCCCGACCACACTGCTCACCCATTTTGAGACTGTCAGAAATCACTACCCCTAAATCCTTTTCTTCTGAAGTTTTTGCTAACACAGAACTGCCAATGCAATACTCAGATTGAGGATTCCTTTTCCCCAAGTGCATTATTTTATATTTGAAAACATTAAACTGCAGTTTCCATTGCTTTGACCATTTATCTAGTAACGCTAAATCATTTACCATATTAAGACCCCTCCAGGAATATCAACCTTATTGCACACTTTAGAGTCATCGGCAAATAGGCAAACCTTCCCTACCAAACCTTCCCCTATGTCACTCACAAACACATTAAAAAGAATAGGACCCAGAACAGACCCTTGTGGCACACCGCTTGTAACCTGTCTCTTCTCAGAATACTCGACATTAATGGCATTTTTTCCCCTCCTTAACAAAAAAGGAAGCATAATCCATCAGAAATGTATCTTTGTAAGAGCAAGACATATTAATTCATATGGTGGCAAAAATCAGAGGTCTTTGGGTAGCACCTTTTCCAATTAATGATTTTTATTAAAAGCTTTTTTGAGGTATCAATGACATCTGTTAAAGTGAGCTGCAACTCATGAAATCTTTTGCTTTTTACTTAAAGAAAATGTCAATTGGAAAAAGCGCTACCAGATTTAGGAATATTATCTTGTGCAAGCCCCATTTAAATTACTGGGAAAGTTTAAAATCAACTGTTTCTACAAGCAATTATTTTTGGGATCAAACCATTACTGCTAGGTAGACATGGGTTTACTGTTATTGTATTCAAGAATACAGTAAGATATCAATAAGGCACAGTATTTAAAACAGTGAGTAAAAAATAAATGGAAAGTAGCAGGAATATTAATTTTCATTCATTATACATCATAGAATAGGACAGCATTTGCAGGGAGGAAACTGCAGAGAAGTTAATAGTGAGATTATTGTTGGTGATAACCAGTATAACTTCATTTAGGTGCAATTAAATTTTATTCATAGACTGGTAAAGAGGCTAATCAGACCACAAATCTATTTTATGGAATATTTATTTATTAAAGGTAATGTATGGACATAGAAATCAGACACAAGGATTTTTCTTCTATATATATTAGATTTGAATAGAAAAGGAAACTTTGAACAACCAATGTAATAGTAAAATATGATCTTATATTACTATTACTATCAGTAGGAATTACTATTCATTACTATTACTATTCCTACTCCTAGGATATGCAGATGGGTTTTAGTCTGTCCTTTTAGACTGACAATTCTTAATTTTCTTTCGTATGATGCAAGGATACATCCTAAGGGTATTCCATTTAGCCCAGTAATAACTTTTATGATGGGGAAGCCGTGTTGCATTATCAAATAGAAAGCATATTCCATCCGTCAGCCATGTAATTGAATGGGAAATATTGGATAAATAGATTTACTCCTAGTGTAACTTAGATGGAGACTTTAAATAAGTGGTATATGCAGTAACACAATCTTACATTGTGGCGTAAATCAGAATGTTTAGTGGACTTTGTGGAACTGGGGGTCAAATAATTTTACTTGTATTCCATACAGATTTATATTACATAATTTCACAACTAGAAACAGACTTGGCTCAAAGTCAGATATTTAAACTATTTGAACAAACTTTATTCTGTTTATTTTTGGGAAAATATTTTATCCTTTAACATTTTGAACCTGTAAATTGCCTTGGAAAAGATTATATACAGTATTAAAAATGCAATTACTAATTCTATACATTACTAAGTCTAAGAGTAGTAGATGCTTGGAACAAACTTCCAGCAGACGTGGTTGGTAAATCCACAGTAACTGAATTTAAACATGCCTGGGATAAACATATATCCATCCTAGGATAAAATACAGGAAATAGTATAAGGGCCAGACTAGATGGACCATGTGGTATTTTCCTGGCTTCAATCTTCTATGTTTCCAGCTTGTTCTGGAAATTAATGCCAGCATCTTCTTAGAAGAGATCTTTCATTCCATTTTCATTAACACAAAATGAGGAATGATTCCTTTGGGATGGACTAAATATAATGGACAAATTTGGAAGCAGCATTCAAAGGCTTTCTTCAAGGCTCTGAAAGTCCAGGTCAAAATATTAATTTGAGACATTCCCCTTTTTTTTATAATTGTACCAATGTTAATAGCATTTCTTCCATCCATTTATCTATCAATATCAATAGTCCAATAACAAGGAGTGTGTAAGAAATTCTTAATGCAGTATTTGAAATGAGATTTTAGTCAATTTATATAATTTCCTTGAGTGAAAAATTACCCATCTATTTGTTACATAGAAAGGGTTTTACTTTCTCCTTCTGCTCAAGGTCCCCCTGGACAATTGGGGGGGCACTATGGGACACAGAAGGCTGGACTTGATGGGCTTTGGCCCCATTCAGCAGGGCTGTTCTTATGTTCCTTCCTTCCTTCCTTCCTTCCCTCCCTCCCTCCTTCCTTCCTTCTCGAAACAGGTGTCCAAGTGCCGCCTCTATGGGTACCACTCTTGGGTACCACTTGTAGGGCGTCCAGGGAAAGGGAGGGTCTTGCCTTCTCTTTCTGCTCAAGGTCCCCCTGGACAAGTGGGGGGCCATTGGGGGCCACAGAAGGCTGGACTCGATGGGCTTTGGCCCCATTCAGCAGGGCCCCTCTTATGTTCCTCTCCGAGTCTTCGGAGAAGGGCGGCATACAAATCTAATAAATAATAATAATAATAATAATAATAATAATAATAATAATAATAATAATAATAGAAGATTGACGGCAGAAAAAGACCTCCTGGTCCATCTAGTAGTCCACCCTTATACTATTTCCTGTATTTCATCTTAGGATGGATATACCGTATGTTTATCTCAGGCATGTTTAAATTCAGTTACTGTTGATTTATCAACCACATCTGCTGGAAGTTTGCTCCAAGTATCTACTATGTTCATCTCAGGCATGTTTAAATTCAGTTACTGTGGATTTACCAATCATGTTCATTTCCAGTACGTTTGAGGGGAAAGCAGGGACTTGATGTGCTCTTACTCACTGAATGAATTCATTTTTAAGACCTGCGCAACGCATGGAATCACACAACAAATGAAGCCTGCAAACAAAATTAAGTTTCCAATCAGCCAAGCTAAAGACTTGCGCCTGCCAGTTCCTTCATTACTCTCAATCACTGTGTTGTCTGAACACGCTGATGGGTCCAGGAGCAATTGCCTCTTCCAACTCCCCCTCCCTCCAAAAAGACTTTATTTTGAACAGATAAGGTGCCAGTGATCGCAGCACTGAAGGAGGACCAAAAAAAAAATCCAGTTTCAAGGTCATTTTGAGCCAGGCACTGGGTTGTCCCCGTTGCTTTCCCTTTGCTGGCCAGCCTCGCTGGGATGTTGGGTGAACAAGGAAGGGAGATTCTAGGAAAGCTTCAATGAGCTGGAGAAAAGGCAGTTTCCATCTCCTCCATCTCCTCCTCCTCCTCCTCCTCCTCCTCCTCCTCCTCCTCCTCCTCCTCCTCCTCCTCCTCCTCCTCTTATTCTATGATCTTGTGTATCCATCCCATCAAACTCAAAGGAAATCAGAAATGAACCAGGGTTGGACTAGAAGACCTCCAGGGTCCCTTTCAACCCTATCATTCTACGTTCTCCAAACTAAGAAGAGCCCTTCCTTCTTGTTGTGATTGTTTATATGGCCCATCCAACCCAGAGATTTCATGAATGAAAGCCCCCTCCCTGTGCGGGGGAGGGGGCTCCCCAGAGACCCCCTTCTCAGCCTTCCCTCCGGGAAGAGCCAGCGCCTGCCCGTCCGCCCGCCGCCGCCTCTGCCTCTCTGCTGCGCCTGTGCGCGCAAGGCAGGAGAGCCGGGGAGAGAGAGGCGGGCGACGGGAGTGGCCAGTGGCGCAGGGCAGGGGCGAGCGAGCGAGCGCCGGAGAAGTGGGGGGAGACCGAAGCCGAGGCCGGGGGAGCATCATCGCCGCCGCTGCTGCTGCCGCTGCCTCCGTCCATCTTCTGCAAGCCGGCCGAGCAGGTGCGGCGGCGGCGGAGGGGAAGCGCATCGGCGGCGGCGGCGGCGCCTCCTCGTCCGCCAAGATGTTGGAGATCCAGCTGGACGATGGCGGCGTCGGCGGCTACCCGGGGGACGACTACTGCTCGGGCTCCGTGATGTCGGAGCGCGTCTCGGGCCTGGCCAACAGCATCTACCGCGAGTTCGAGCGCCTGATCCGCTGCTACGACGAGGAGGTGGTGAAAGAGCTGATGCCGCTGGTGGTGACGGTGCTGGAGAACCTCGACTCGGTGCTGACCGACAACCAGGAGCACGAGGTGGAGCTGGAGCTGCTGCGGGAGGACAACGAGCAGCTCCTCACCCAGTACGAGCGGGAGAAGGCGCTGCGCAAGCAGGCCGAGGAGGTGAGCCAGGCGGGCAGAACCTCCCCCACTTCCCCGTCCCCCACCCCGGAGGGCGAGCCGGAGGCCCGGACTTGGCCGTGGAGCTCAGGGTGGGAAGGCTACGAGGCCTCTCCGGCCCTCTGACTCGCGAGTAGAGCCACCCTTTCCCTCCCTTGCAGCTGAACATCCACCCCTCCATCGCTCCCTCTCCATCCTCACCACTACATCAGAGCCATCGGAGGAGTAGCAGCTTCTTCTGTGGCAGGAACAACATCGGGCTGATTTATTACGCTGGGAGCTTTGGATCGGTTCCTTGGGGGTGAGGGGCAGAAGCTCCCTGCCAGGGGCTGAGCTATAGCTATTCCACTCTTTTCAGGCAGGGGCTGTGTCTGAAAGAAGGTTCTGGCTGCTTTTCTCTTAGGGTGGATTAAAATAATTTTTTTAAAAAAAATTAAAGCAGGTGTAGAAAAGCATTGGGAGAGGTGGCCTAAATCAGTGTTTCCCAACCTTGGCAACTTGAAGCTATTTGGACTTCAACTCCCAGAATTCCCGAGCCAGTGTTCGCTGGCTGTGGAATTCTGGGAGTTGAAGTCCAGATAGCTTCAAGTTGCCAAGGTTGGGAAACACTGGCTTAAATCGTCTCAGGGCTTGAATCAGTTGTGAATTGGCTTTCTTGAAGGGCAAAGAGAAGAGTGGCTTGGAAATCTTCCGTGATTTATGGGGGAAAAGAGGGCAAGGAATATGAGGTTGGTTTCCAATGAATAAATGGCATAGTGGGGAATAATTCATTTTCCCCATCACTTTCCCCCCCAATCCCATCAAACAGTTCTGGATCAGCCATCCCATTTTCCTAACCTCCAGTGGGTCTGTCATCTTTCAGAAGTTTTTGCTTCTCATTCTCATCTCCAACCTTGATGAGCTGTTCTGCTCAAGATAATAGGAACTGTCATCCAACAATCTGAGAGCTTATTTGGTCTAGTAATTAAGACACCCGGTTAGAAACCAGGAGTAGATGAGTTTTAGTGTCATTTTAGGCATGAAAGCTGGCTGGGTGATTTTGGGCCAATCACTGGGAGGCCCTGCATCTAAGTCCCGCCTTATCCTTGAAAGCCAGTTAGGTGACTTTGGGCCAGTCACCAGAAGTTGGTGAATTCTAGTCCTGCGTTAGGTACGAAAGCCAGCTGGATGATTTTGGACCAATCACCAGGAGACCGTGAGTTCTAGTCCCACTTTAGGCGTGAATTTGGTTGAGTGACCTTGGGTTGGCGGGTCTCTCTCAGCTCAACTAACCTCACAGAATTGTGGGAAAAATAGGAGGAAAGTAGTATTATGTATATTCACCGCCTCGAGTTAGTTAGTTATAAAAAATAATAATAAATATTTATAAAAATAAAAATTAGAGGTTGCTAGATGTGGGAACTGCTGGTATATTATGGAGGCATTCATCCAAATGCTTTTTCTATTCTCCTTGGCAGTCAGCCAAATAGATTGGCTTGTCTCTGTATTAATTTCTGTCTCAAAACGAGATAATTTATTTTCGGAGGACGTCAGAAAGTCACCCAGCTAGGTTTTTTTTTTGGAAAAATATGGTTTATCTGTCCCAATTTTTGGAAATATACTCTCTCCCCCCCCTCCTTTTTTAGATTTTGATATTCAGAAGTTTAGCTTGCTTCCAAGTGATTGTCTTTTCTTCCATTTAACATTTGGATGCACCATCCATGCCTAGTGAAAGGAATGTTTGTAGCTGATAAAAATGCCAGCAAAAATATACTTTCTATCATTGCATAGAATAAAAAGATACATTTGTAAACAAAGGAGGAACCAAACACAAAAAGGTCTTTTTTGGTGGTGGCAAGTGGCCAGAAAGTCCATTTGAATAACTTAGTAGATGCATTTGATCTGCAAGAATTTCTTGACTCCTCTAAATTAAATTTGAACTGCTATGTGAATCCAGCTGTTCCAGCAACTTGGATCTATTTGCTTGTTGAGATAAAAAGCCAAAATAGAGCTACAAACTGTTGTGGTTAGCTCTGGCCCAGCTCCTGCCCCAAGGACTGTGGATATGGGGAGGCATCCACATGCTGCAGGCCTGTTTTGCTCCCGGTGGAATCTGCTGATGTAGGCTCCTCTGACCAAGAAGACATGAGTGACAGGGAGGAGGAGAGTGTGGCAGACAGCTCAGAAGGAGATCAATTATCTATCTCCTCCTTGGATTCAGAACAAGAGTTAATGATACAGCCACGCATGCGGAGAGCGATGCATAGGCAGCAACAACTGAGAGATTGTTATCAAAGAAAATGAGGCCACCTGTCTTTGGGTGGGGCTGTGGTAATTAGTGAGGCTGCTATAAATAGCAGTCTGTGGGTTTGGCCATTGTGGAGGATTATCTGCCTGCTTTGCTGACTTTGACTTTTTGTGTGCTGATTTTTCCCCGCTTTGAAACTAAACCAGAGCAAAGTATGTTTCACTTTGTGAAAGGAGAAGGACTGTGAATTGCCTCACAGCTGCAAGCTAAGTATCACAGAACTGATAAGGGACTTGTACAAATTACCAGTTTGTTTGGAGACGAGTGCTCTTGGCTATACCAAAAGAGGGCTTGGTTTAAGTGAATTTTCATTATAAAGAACATTGTTTTGAATTGTCAAACGTGTGTGTGTCTGAAATTCTATCTGTGCATTTTCGGGAGGATTCTACCAGAGAGCCCGACAGAACACAAACTAAAATCATTTCACCCAGTGACCTGATTCATTTCATGTGCTCTTAGTATGTTAACTGAGTTCAGACACTGTTAGTTGCAAGCAATGGTTTCAATCTTCATGAGTCATGTAATCTTCATCACACCATGGTTAGGCAATAAACATGTCTGGCTATGGTGGGTGATGGGCTTGTGAGAATTGCTTTTCTATACCACAGTTACCTTCTAATCTCTTCCAATTTTGTCCCGCAGTTGTCCCACAAATGTGCTTTCAGTTTCATTATTTTGAAATGTTGCTTTACTGATGATATTTTGCTGAGATGGGAGGCTAGGAGGTTTAACATTGAAGATGGTGCAGTCAGGATTAATCTCTCCCCCCCATTTTTCCAGATTTGTCTTTCTTGGACGTGTCTTTCTATTAATGTTGGTTATGACCTATAAAGCCCTTCATGGCACCAGACCAGAATATCTCCTATCTCCGGGACTGCCTGCTGCCGCACGAATCCCAGCGACCAGTTAGGTCTCACAGAGTTGGCCTTCTCTGGGTCCCATCAACTAAACAATGTTGTTTGGCGGGACTCGGGGGAGAGCCTTCTCTGTGGCGGCCCCGACCCTTTGGAACCAACTCCCCCCCAGAAATCAGAGTTGCCCCCACCCTCCTTGCCTTTCGTAAGCTCCTTAAAACCCACCTCTGTCATCAGGCATGGGGGAATTAAGACTTTCCCTTCCCCCTAGGCTTACTTACTTACTTACTTACTTACCTACCTACCTACCTACCTACCTACCTACCTATTTATTTATTTATTTATTTATTAGATTTGTATGCCGCCCCTCCCCTTGTATGTCAGCATGTATGATTGGTTTCTTAAATTGGGTTTTTTAAAAATTAACTTAAATATTAGATTTGTTTACATTGTATTATTATTGTTGTTAGCCGCCCCGAGTCTACGGAGAGAGGCGGCATACAAATCTGATTAATAAATTAATAATAAATAAATAAATAAATAAATAATTCAGCAGGGAGGCCTGGTCTCCTATTGTGTTTCTGCCAATGGTGAGATTAGGACTGAGATGGCCAGCTGTCCATTGGGAAAGAAATGAGAGCTCCCACATAATTACATCCCCATTTCTGTAAAAGCACTTTGTGGCTAACACACTCTGACAACCATCACAAGTGCATTAATACAGTTCCTTTACTCTTGCCTAAATTAGAAACAAGTCCAATTTCTTATTCTTGACAACTTTCAGTACATTTTGTTTTACGACTCTGATCTTGCTTTATGTAGGGTGAGCTCACAAAATATTATAATCACGATCCAGGCAAGTCAAATCCAGGGGGATTTACCTTCTATATAGAATAGAATAGAATTTTATTGGCCAAGTGTGATTGGACGCACAAGGAATTTGTCTTGGTGCATATGCCCTCAGCGTACATAAAATAAAATATACATTTGTCAAGAATCATGTGGTACGACACTTAATGATTGTCATAGGGGTCAAATAAGCAATGAAGAAGCAATATTAATAAAAATCTTAGGATATACGCAACAAGTTACAGTCATACAGTCAACATGGGAGGAAATGGGTGATAGGAATGATGAGAAAAACTAGTAGTGCAGATTTAGTAGACAGTCTGACAGTGTTGAGGGAATTATTTGTTTAGTAGAGTGATGGCGTTCGGAAAAAAACTGTTCTTGTGTCTAGTTGTCTTGATGTGCAGTGCTCTGTAGCGACGCTTTGAGGGTAGGAGTTGAAACAGTTTGTGTCCAGGATGTGAGGGGTCAGTAAATATTTCCCCCGCCCTCTTTTTGACTTGTGCAGTATACAAGTCCTTAATGGAAGGCAGGTTGGCAGCAATTGCTTTTTCTGCAGTTCTGATTGTCCTCTGAAGTCTGTGTCGGTCCTGTTGGGTTGCAGCACCAAACCAGACAATTATAGAGGTGCAGATGACAGACTCAATGATTCCTCTGTAGAACTGTATCAGCAGCTCCTTGGGCAGTTTGAGCTTCCTGAGCTGGCGCAGAAAGAACATTCTTTGTTCTGCTTTTTTGATGATGTTTTTGATGTTAGGTGACCATTTTAGGTCTTGAGATATGATAGAACCTAGAAATTTGAAGGTCTCTACAGTTGATACTGTGTTCTCTAGTATTGTGAGAGGTGGAAGGGTGGACATGTATTACCTTATGCTATTGCTATTGAAGAAGTGCTGATTTTTTAAATAACTGTATTAAGATAGCCGCCTGCTTCTCTGGATAAAACAGTAAGAGAAATTTGCTGCATTTTGACTGGGTCAGGTCTCTAGATTCTTAGATTAGGGAAGAAATAGTTGATTGTTAGAAAATTTTGAGTACTACAGAAGTACTGAAAGAGAATATGTATGTTTTTAAATATGTTAAAGGGTTAAATAAGGTTCAGGAGGGAAGTGTTTTTAATAGGAAAGTGAACACAAGAACAAGGGGACACAATCTGAAGTTAGTTGGGGGAAAGATCAAAAGCAACATGAGAAAATATTATTTTACTGAAAGAGTAGTAGATGCTTGGAACAAACTTCCAGCAGACGTGGTTGGTAATTCCACAGTAACTGAATTTAAACATGCCTGGGATAAACATAGATCCATCCTAAGATAAAATACAGGAAATAGTATAAGGGCAGACTAGATGGACCATGAAGTCTTTCTCTGCCGTCAGTCTTCTATGTTTCTATGTTTCTAGAATGAGCTGCACTGTGTTTATACGTTAGTTGAGTAAACATATTAGGCTCAGCACAAATAATCTGGATATGTTTTTTTGCTGATTTAGCATGTACTTTTGAACTAGAAGCATGAAAACCAATCAATTATGGCTTAATGTCTTATTCCTGTGCAACCATTATGACTCAATATACCACTGTTAACATGGCTTGATGGGAAATATAAATCTGTGGTTTGCCTAACAATTTTCTTAGTTTTTGCAGTTTTCTGATAGACGGCTGTGAGAATAGTAGAAGAAATATGTGCAGATGCGATAGAAATATGAGGGTGTATCTCCCTAAAATCCCTGGACAATCACATAAAATTATCCTGAACCGTTCTGAATTTTCCTGCTTTCTTAATTGAGTTTTTCTTTTCTTTCCCCCCAAAATACATGTCTGTATTTAGAAAGACCAGAAATCAATATGATCAGCTTTCTCCCTCCTTTTTTTTCTTTGTGTGAACTAGGAAGTAGCTTCTCTGAGATGTTTTCTTAAATTACTTCCTTGGCCCAAGGTCAGAAAACTTTTCTCTGGATTGGTTGCCCTCTAATCCTTTAAATCCATTTTCCTTTGCCCTCTACACCAACACATGCATATTTGTCACAAACATTAAATTCCTGAAATAATTGACAAGGAAAGAGAAGCTATTAATCCGTGCATTCTGCCTTATACATTTATGTATGTATGTATGTATTTTATTTTATTTTATTTTATTTTATTTTATTTTATTTTATTTTATTTTATTTTATTTTATTTTATTTTATTTTATTTTATTTTATTTTATTTTATTTTATTTTATTTTATTTTATTTTATTTTATTTTATTTTATTTTATTTTATTTTATTTTATTTTATTTTATTTTTTCATTCATTCAATTTTTATGCCAAGCCTTCTCCTTAGACTCAGGGCGGCTTACAATATGTTAGCAATAGCACTTTTTAACAGAGCCAGCCTATTGCCCCCATTATCTGGGTCCTCCACCTCGGAAGGATGGAAGGCTGAGTCAACCTTGAGCCAGTGATGAGATTTGAACCACTGACCTGCAGATCTACAGTCAGCTTCAGTGGCCTGCAGTACAGCACTCTACCTGCTGCACCACCCCAGCTGCTTTCCAACTTAAGCAAGTTCCAAATATGCTTCTTGGGAAATTCTGGGCGTTGAAATCCATAGACATCAACCTGGAGCTTGTTTAAAATAGAATAGAATAGAATTCTTTATTGACCAATTGTGATTGGACACACAAGAAATTTGTCTTGGTGCATATGCTCTCAGTGTACATAAAAGAAAAAAATACAGGGAAAAAGATTGGGAAACCCTGTTACATGTATGACCTCTTATCACCATTGAGTATCCCAATAAAAGTCCAGGATCATTTTCATTTATGAAAATCTTGCTAGTTTCTTGAATATATAGCACGGTATTGTTAAGGTAAAACTAACTCTGAAATTCTCCAGCACCAGTTCATGGTATTAGGCAAAGAATTTCCCTGCCCAATCCCCAGGATCCCACGTAAACCAGTTATCTTGTTGTGAGAACCATCTGCCTTCCTCTTCACACCTGTTAATATGTCCTTGAAAAATTTCCAGACTGTCACAAGGCTCCATGGGACTGTCGGAAGTTTTGTTTCGCCAACTGACCCATTTGTAATCAACACTTCCCGCCTCTAACTGTAATGATAAGTTCAAATGAATGAGGCATGTAGCCATTAATGTTTCACTCTTGACATATGTACAGTCAGAATAGATAGTTTTTAAGCCTTGATATAATTTGTTTAATTTTGACTTGGCTTTAATGAACACATTTCAGTGTTCGGAAACTTCAGATCGTGCAGAATGCGGCCGCGAGAGCCATCGTGGGGCTTCCTAGATTCGCCCACGTTTCTGCAACACTCCGTGGCCTGCATTGGCTGCCGATCAGTTTCCGGTCACAATTCAAAGTGTTGGTAATGACCTTTAAAGCCCTACATGGCATTGGGCCAGAATACATCTGGAACCGCCTTCTACCACACGAATCCCAGCGGCTGATAAGGTCCCACAGAGTTGGCCTTCTCCGGGTCCCGTCGACCAAACTATGTCATTTGGCGGGCCCCAAGGGAAGAGCCTTCTCTGTGGCGGCCCCGGCCCTCTGGAATCAATTCCCCCCAGAGATTAGAACAGCTCTCACCATCCTTGTCTTTCGCAAATTACTCAAGACCCACCTTTATCGCCAGGCATGGGGGAGTTAACATATTCCTTCCCCCCTAGGCCATTACAAGTTATGCATGGTATGTTTGTGTGTATATTTGGTTTTTAGTTGTTTTATTAATTGGATTGTTACATGTTGTTTTTATCATTGTTGTTAGCCGCCCCGAGTCTGCGGAGATGGGCGGCATACAAATCCAATAAATAATAATAATAATAATAATAATAATAATAATAATAATAATAATAATAATTTTTTAAAAATTATGATTAAACAAACAATTTTGGGAATCCGGTCTTAGTATTCCATACAATCACATTTAGACAATTGGAAGTTAGACAGTTAGAACAGTCAGTGGAACAACTTGCTTCCAGATTTGTAAATGCTCCAGAATTGGAAGTTTTTAAGAAAATATTGGATAACCATTTGTCCGAAGTGATGTAGGGTTTCCTGCCTAAGCAGGGGGTTGGACTAGAAGATCTCCAAAGTTCCTTCCAACTTTGCTATTCTGTTGTGTTCTGTTCTATTCTGTTCTATTCTGTTCTATTCTATTCTATTCTATTCTATTCTATTATTTATTTATTTATTTATTTATTTATTTATTTATTTATTTATTTATTTATTTATTTATTTATTTATTTATTTATTTATTTATTTATTTAGTCCAATACACACTGAGGGTTTTAGTGGGTATATATCTATATACACATAATAAAATACATGACGAAGGTTATAGAGGAGATACTCATAGTAAAATATATCTAAGAAATAATAGAAAAGAAGATAAAGTAATAGAACATATCAATGAAAGAATAGAAGAGATATAGGAATATAAGAAAGGTATAGGAGATATAGGAGAGCAGTAGGACAGGGGACGGAAGGCACTCTAGTGTACTCGCACTTGTATTCTATTCTATTCTCCATTCCATTCCATTTAAAATACCAATAATTATTAGGCTGAGTAGCAGCATCTTCTGAAATGACCAATGCAAAAAAAGATATGCCAGATATTCCACTTAGAAATTCCACTCTGATAGAAAAGAGGGGGGGGGGGAAACCTTATTAATACTTGCTAATTTGTGAAACCGATTGCCACTGACAGTATTTTAAGAGAGATCAAAGTGACATAAGTCTAAGCCTTTTGCTTATTTAGCAGCATATTATTTAAAGAGGAATATGGTTCTCTGGGACCAAGCCAAAGGATTTTCACATCATCTGATACTAGAATGTTTAAAAAAAAAAATCAAATACGTATTGGAAACTTCTATCTTCAAAGTATATACCATTTCCACTGAGCTGTCGTCCTTCCCCAGCTGGGCATTTGCAGCTTATGACTTAAATTGGCAGAAGAGAAATAAAACTCCAGGGTACTGAGTTTCTGTAATAAAAGATTTCAGTATGGTTTGGCTCTGAATGATCATCATGTTTGTAGACATTGGTTCATTTCCATTTCTTTGCTAGTATAAAATTAGAATTATTCAGGTAGTCAAGACCAGTGTTCCCTCTAATTTTTGGGGTGGGGGGGGGGGTGGGCGGAAAAGTATAGTGTCTGAGCGGCAGTCCCTTTGGGACTGGGCGGCACCGAAATATTAAATAAACAAACAAACAAACAAACAAATAAAAAACCCACCCTGTTTTGCCTCAGAGAATTTCAAAATGAAATACTGTACTATGTGTCTATAACAGTGAGCTCATAAGAGGGCAACTCTATCAATATCAAAATGCCACTTAAATAGTTGAACTAGTTTCAAACTAGATTTTGATTTTCTTTCTCTCTTCCTTACTCCCATTCTTTTTCTTTCTCTTTTCCTTCCTCTCTTTTTTCTATCCGTTTCTCTCTCTTCCTCTC
Organism: Erythrolamprus reginae; assembly: GCF_031021105.1. Lineage (NCBI taxonomy): Eukaryota > Metazoa > Chordata > Lepidosauria > Squamata > Dipsadidae > Erythrolamprus > Erythrolamprus reginae. The sequence goes on from NC_091958.1 coordinate 46,295,751, forward strand.
TTCCTCTCTCTCTCCTTCCCTCTCACTCTTTCCCTCTCGGCTTCTGGGCAGGTTTGAAAAACTCTTGAGTTGATGATGATTTTTAAGTGAGTGATTGCTCACTGCTCAGCTTAGAGGGAACTATGGTCAAGACTTGTGGATTAGTCTATTTTTATTAAGGATACGGTAGCATCACAGGCTACTCATAAATACACTGGGTTTTTTTTACTGTACTAATAATTATTTTGAAAACTAGCTTCTCTCTATGTTTCCAAGTTCAAGGAAGGTGAACAGAATTGAATCCAGTATTTTATTGACAAAGACTAGAAGTATGCAGTGGACTAGATTCCTTATCTCTTTGCTTCATTGGAACTTTCTGAAAACCAATGATGGATATTAAATAGAGTTTATGTTGAATATTTGTCAGTTTCCCAAAATGTATCAGTTTCGATCACTTTGTGAAAACAATGAAGAAAAACAGTGGACACTGTGCCAGCTTACAATATAGTGTCATGATGGGTAAATGTTTTTCCACTAGGTAGAATCATGCAAAGAAGATTGAGAATTCAGGGTGCTGGTTGTTATCACCTTTTAAGCCCTTTATGACTTGGGGCCAAGCTATTTGTAGGACTGCCTCTCCCCTAAAACATCTGCCGGTGCCTGGAGGCTGTTGGAGTCTGAATGGGTGTCAACAGACTCAAACTCAACCCGGATAAGACGGAGTGGCTGTGGGTTTTGCCTCCCAAGGACAATTCCATCTGTCCATCCATCACCCTGGGGGGGGGAATCACTAACCCCCTCAGAGAGGGTTCGCAACTTGGGCGTTCTCCTCGATCCACAGCTCACATTAGAGAAACATCTTTCAGCTGTGGCGAGGGGGGGCGTTTGCCCAGGTTCGCCTGGTGCACCAGTTGCGGCCCTATTTGGACCAAGAGTCACTGCTCACAGTCACTCATGCCCTCATCACCTCGAGGCTCGACCACTGTAATGCTCTCTACATGGGGCTACCTTTGAAAAGTGTTCGGAAACTTCAGATCGTGCAGAATGCAGCTGCGAGAGCTATCATGGGCTTTCCTAAATATGCCCATGTCACACCAACACTCCGCAGTCTGCATTGGTCGCCGATCAGTTTCCGGTCACAATTCAAAGTGTTGGTTATGACCTATAAAGCCCTTCATGGCACCGGACCAGAATATCTCCGGGACCGCCTTCTGCTGCACGAATCCCAGCAACCAGTTAGGTCCCACAGAGTTGGCCTTCTCCGGGTCCCATCAACTAAACAATGTCGTTTGGCGGGACCCAGGGGAAGAGCCTTCTCTGTGGCGGCCCCGACCCTTTGGAACCAACTCCCCCCAGATATCAGAGTTGCCCCCACCCTCCTAGCCTTTCGTAAGCTCCTTAAACCCACCTCTGTCGTCAGGCATGGGGGAATTGACACTTTCCCTCCCCCTAGGCTTATAAAATTTATGCATGGTATGCTAGTATGTATGATTGGTTTCTAAATTGGGGTTTTAAAATTAACTTAAATATTAGATTTGTTTACATTGTATTATTATTGCTGTGAGCCGCCCCGAGTCTGTGGAGAGGGGCGGCATACAAATCTGATTAATAATAATAATAATAATAGTAGTAGTAGTAATAATAATAATAATAATAATAATAATGATATAAGCAACACGTTACAGTCATACAGTCATTTGTGGCAGTAGATGGGTGATAGGAACGATGAGAAGACTAATAGTAATAGTAATGCGGAGAGGGGCGGCATACAAATCTAAATAATAAATGCAGCCTTAGTGAATAGTTTGACAGTGCTGAGGGAATTATTTGTTTAGCAGAGTGATGGCATTCAGGAAAAAACTTGTGTCTAGTTGTTCTGGTGTGCAGTACTCTATAACATTGTTTTGAAGGTTGGAGTTGAAACAATTTATGTCTAGGATTCGAGGGGTCAGTAAATAAAGGGGAAATAGTAGAGCCAGAGAGGAACCAGCCAGTGACACTATCATGGTTCAGCAGGGGGTTTCAACAGATGAAACCAAGATAGATTGGGAATTGGGTGATGCAGAGAGCTGGCTTTATAATGGAGATTTTTGTACCTACACAAGGAGTGGTGTATAGTGCTTCAGATCAATAATGGGGAATTGGCCAAACTAATGCATGGTTTAAAGATTGTAAACATCTGTTACAATCTTGTGTTTTGCCTTCAGGTCTGAATCCCGGACTGCAGTCAAAGGAAGAAATGTTACAGTGTGGAGCAAGGATCCTCAAACTTGGCAACTTTAAGACCAGTGGACTTCAACTCCCAGAATTCTCCAGCAAGCTATGCTGGCTGGAGAATTCTGGGAATTGAAGTCCACAAGTCTTAAAGTTACCAAGTTTGAAGACCTCTGGTGTGGAGAGAGAAAAAAAAACATTTGGGCAAAGCCAAAATAATTTTTTTAAATAAAAAAACAAGACTCCAAAATATTGTTTAAGTGACACAGTTGTTATATGCTTAAAAATAACACATTTTCATGGGAAAATTGCACTGTTTGAAAGAAGGAACAGTTTTTGATTGATTACAGCTTGTAGTGAAAAGTCACAATTTCTTTGCTCTCTGTTCTTTCTGTCTTCCATAGAAATTTATTGAATTTGAAGATGCACTGGAACAGGAAAAGAAAGAGTTGCAGGTTCAGGTGGAGCACCTGGAATTTCAAACACGGCAGCTGGAGCTGAAGGCCAAGAACTATGCGGACCAGAGTGAGTACAGCCATTGACAGAATTTGGCCATATTCTACCGCATGCCATACACAGATTTTATTGAATTTAGAATAGAATAGAATAGAATAGAATTTTTATTGGCCAAGTGTGATTGGACACACAAGGAATTTGTCTTGGTGCATATGCTCTCAGCGTACATAAAATAAAATATACATTTGTCAAGAATCATGTGGTACAACACTTAATGATTGTCATAGGGGTCAAATAAGCAATGAAGAAGCAATATCAATAAAAATCTTAGGATATAAGCAACAAGTTACAGTCATACAGTCAACATGGGAGGAAATGGGTGATAGGAATGATGAGAAAAACTAGTAGAATAGAAGTGCAGATTTAGTAGAAAGTCTGACAGTGTTGAGGGAATTATTTGTTTAGTAGAGTGATGGCGTTCGGGAAAAAACTGTTCTTGTGTCTAGTTGTCTTGGTGTGCAGTGCTCTGTAGCGACGTTTTGAGGGTAGGAGTTGAAACAATTTGTGTCCAGGATGTGAGGGGTCAGTAAATATTTTCCCCGCCCTCTTTTTGACTCGTGCAGTATACAGGTCCTCAATGGAAGGCAGGTTGGCAGCAATGGTTTTTTCTGCAGTTCTGATTATCCTCTGAAGTCTGTGTCGGTCCTGTTGGGTTGCAGCACCAAACCAGACAGTTATAGAGGTGCAGATGACAGACTCAATGATTCCTCTGTAGAACTGTATCAGCAGCTCCTTGGGCAGTTTGAGCTTCCTGAGCTGGCGCAGAAAGAACATTCTTTGTTGTGCTTTTTTGATGATGTTTTTGATGTTAGGTGACCATTTTAGGTCTTGAGATATGATAGAACGTAGAAATTTGAAGGTCTCTACTGTTGATACTGTGTTGTCTAGTATTGTGAGAGGTGGAATTTGTCTAGTATTGTGAGAGGTGGAATTTGCATGGATTTCCCTGAATGCATCATGAACAAAGCTAGTTGGCTTCATAGGTAAAGCATTTACTGGAATGCAAAAGGTTCCTGTTTCATTTCCTGGCCTTCCAAATAAGTTTTCATAGGGAACCAAATCCAATTTGTTTACAAAGGTGCCATTACATTAGATAGAACTGTGGTCTGACTAGTCTCAAGGTTTGGCTATTTCTAGCTTGGTTTAAAAGTTCAGAGAATGAATCTAAGATCTCTACCTGTAAAGTACGTGCTTCTTGGTGCTTAAGGCCACCAGGAAATCGAGGCACAACCTACTCTTTTGTTGATTTGTAATGTTATAACAAAGCATTGGGAGTAAACTAGAGCAAGCTTGAAGAAATATCCTCATTCCTTTTACAACTTGTCTTTCTCACAGTGATCCATTTCTCCTCAATCCACTTCTTTTTCTTTTCTTTTTTCTTTTTTAAATAATGGACAGTATCCCGGCTGGAGGAGCGTGAATCTGAAATGAAGAAAGAATACAACGCTCTACACCAGCGGCACACAGAGGTATCTCCTCTTTACTACGATGGATGAAATCTGGTTATTATTATTTAGAATGTATAGGTCTAAAAATAAATGGCAGCAATAGCCCTAGCTCCTTTCAGATGTATGGGACTAGTTTTCCATCTTTTCTAATCTTCTATTCTACTGTGGTGGGTATTGGAGCACAGTAGCACTTAGACTTATATACATTCATGATATTTTACAGTTACAGAGTCAGCATATTGCCTCCCAACAATCTGTGTCCTCATTTTACCAACCTCAGAAGGATGGAAGGCTGAGTCAACCTTGAATCAGTTAGGATTGGACTCAATTCAATTCAATTCAATTTATTAGATTTGTATGCCGCCCCTCTCCGAAGACTCGGGGCGGCTCACAACAACAATAAAAACAGTATAACAATGGAACAAATCTAATAACAAAATTACATTAAAAACCCCAACAATTTAAAAACCATACAACACATACATACCAAACATAAAATATAAGAAAGCCTGGGGGAGATGTCTTAATTCCCCCATGCCTGGCGATATAGGTGGGTCTTGAGTAACTTGTGAAAGACAAGGAGGGTGGGGGCCATTCTAATCTCCGGGGAGAGTTGATTCCAGAGGGCCGGGGCTGCCACAGAGAAGGCTCTTCCCCTGGGGCCTGCCAAACGACATTGTTTGGTCGATGGGACCCAGAGAAGGCCAACTCTGTGGGACCTTATCGGCTGCTGGGATTCATGCGGTAGAAGGCTCCATACTGCGGGCAGAGTCAGCCGGCAATATCACATTCTAACATCTGTGCCACCGGGGCTCCTAATGCAACATCCAATCAGCTACAGCAATAGCAATAGCACTTAGACTTATATGCCTCTTCGTGGTGCTCTACAGCCCTTTCTAAGCAGTTTACAGAGTCAGCAAATTGCCCCCGAACAGTCTGGATCCTCATTTTACTGACCTTGGAAGAATGGAAGGCTGAGTCAACTTTCAGCCAGTGAGACTCAAACTGCCAAACTGCCGGCAGCCAGGACTCAGCAGGAATAGCCTGCAGTACTTCATTCTAACTAGTGATGGGCGAACCCAATGGTGTTCGGGTTTGGCAAGTTCGGACAAACTTCACGCAAAATTCGGCCGAACCCAAACGGTCTGTGGCGCCAAAGCTCCGCCCCTGCAATCCCATCGTTTTTTATTTTTACGGATTTTTTATTTTTATTTATTTTTATTTTTACGAAAAATGACACCGCAGCGGCGCTGCAAGCAAAGGGAGGCCCTTTCACGTAAAAATGAAAAAAAAAAAAATTTTACAGGAAAGGACCGCTTTTTGCTTGCAGCGCCGCTGCGGCGTCCTTTTTCATAAAAATAAACATTTTTATTTTTACGTGAAAAGACCTTCCTTTGAAGGAGCTGGGGAATCCCTCCCACAAAGAGATTCCAGGGGTGGAGCTTTGACGTCACGTATACCAGCAGGTTGCTAAGGACGCCAAGGTGATCACTTCCTGGATTCCATGGAATCTAGGAAGTGATCATCTTGGCGTCCTTAGCAACCTGCCGGTATACGTGACGTCAAAGCTCCACCCCTGGAATCTCTTCGTGGGATTCCCCAGCTCCTTTTGTGCCACCCTCCCAGCCTCCCGACTGGCTGACAGCTCCCCGGTGTTCGCCTTCCTCCGCCACCACCAGCGCCCGGATCCTCCTCCTCTTCTCAGCAGATGACAGCCGGGCGGTGGCTTTCACGGTGTTCAGCACAAACGCCGAACCGGAGCACGATTTTTTTTAAAAAAATCGGGTTCGGGTCTGGCATGCCAAACACCTCAAAATTCGTTACGGACCCGAATTGTGTGGGTTCGGTTCACCCAACACTAATTCTAACCACTGCAGCATCACAACTCAGCCATAGCTGAAGTTTGTTAAGTTCTGCCTCTGCTGTACAGAAAAGCCATAACACTTTTTTGTTGTTGTTGTTGAAAAGCAAAAGCATTTTCCAAATCAGAAAAAGTTGGACTCTGCTCCCATTTCAAATTGGAAAGGGAATCCGGATTAAGCATTATCTTTCTTTTTCTTCCCTTCTTTGACAGATGATCCAAACCTATGTGGAGCACATTGAGAGATCCAAGATGCAGCAGGTCGCTGGAAACAGCCAAAACGAGAGTGGCCTATCTGGGAGAAGGTAGGGTGTGCCCCACGGCTCTGCCCCTAAGGAAGTAGGGTTTCAAGGCAAAAAAGCCTGTTCTGATCTTGCATAGATGTTTCTCTCCACGTAACCGAAATGAGCATCTTGGGACGATAGATGAGCCGGGCTGCATCTTTGAGCCTCCTTGGGAAGGGAGGGTGAATTACGACGGTGGGATCTGCATGGGGAGAGTGAAGGGAAAATGCTTGAAATGCCTCTAGTTGTGTTAAACACAGCTTGTTTCACTGTTCCCTTTGGCATGGTCATTGAAAAGCTAGTTTAGACCTTCATCTCCAGGGGTTCAGTACTTTGTCCAGATGTTGTGAAGCATGATTTCAAAGGGTAGTGAATGTGAATGCGTTTTGTATCGCAATAGAATTTTTAAAAAATATTTTAAAAGTTTGAATGTAAATTCCTTTAAGATGGTCCCTTCCCCCCATTTTTTCCCAATTTACTATTTCCTTGGTAAGGAAATAATAAATTTCCTTGGTAAGAAGTTTGTAAATAGTAAATTTCCTATACAAATACTATTTGTAAATAGTAAATTTCCTTGGTAAGAAGTTTGTAAATAGTAAATTTCCTATACAAATACTATTTGTAAATAGTAAATTTCCTTGGTAAGAAGTTTGTCTTATTTGAGATTAGAAACAAATACTTTAAAGTAATTAGAGTCCAAAGGCCAAAATGCTGGAAATTATATTTGTGTCTTCCTGTTCTACTTTAAAGAACTATAAACCAGAGCTATGCACTCTTTGAAAATACAGTAGTTAGGAAGGAGCACTCATTGCGAGATTAAATAAATCCTCTTGAAGTTAACATAATTCTAAAAACAGTTGTACCTTTTTTAGGCTTGCAGGATTTTTTTTGCTGAAAGGCTACCATGTACTTGACTTGTACATCTACCTTGTAGATCTACCATGTACATGACCACAGCTGAGCCCAAAATTTAAAGAACTATAAACCAGAGCTATGCACTCTTTGAAAATACAGTAGTTAGGAAGGAGCACTCATTGCGAGATTAAATAAATCCTCTTGAAGTTAACATAATTCTAAAAGCAGTTGTACCTTTTTTAGGCCTGCAGGAATTTTTTTGCTGAAAGGCTACCATGTACTTGACTTGTACATCTACCTTGTAGATCTACCATGTACATGACCACAGCTGAGCCCAAAATTTCTGTTGCTGAGCGGGACTGTTGTCAAGTGAATTTTTCTCTATTTCATGGCCTTTCTTGCCACTGATGTTAAGTGAATCACTGCAGTTGTTAAATTAGTAACTCAGTTGTTAAGTGAAATTAGCTTCCCCAATGACTTTGCTTCTCAGAAGATCGCAAAAGGGGACCCAGAGACGCTGCAAATTTTTAAAAAGTTTTTATTTTATTTTAATTTTCTTATTGAATATGAGCCAATTGCTAATCATCTGAATTTCAGCCATGGTCATAAGGGTGAAAAATGGTCATAGTCACTTCTTTCAGTGCCATTGTAACTTTGAACGGTCACTAAATGAATTGCTGTAAGTAGAGGAACATCTGTAGAAGGTCAAAACCTTTTCTGACTTAGTCTTAACAGCTTACAGCTTGCGGTGGGGAATGGAGCCCAATGAGGATTATTATCTGCAGTCTCTTGCTTCAAGATGCCTTGTGTCCTAGGCAGGGACAGACCCACCCTGAAATGGGGTTATAAATTACAAAGGTGGGGATAGAACAGCGATTGAGATCATGGAGACAGCAGGAGCATTAATCTCTTCAACGTTGGACAAGTTGTCCATCTTTGGAGTGAATAGGCTTGCTTCCAGAGGAGAGAAAAGAAGGTTGTTTAATTAAATCCCTACGTGCTGTGGGGATTGGTATCCTCTGCAAATCTTCTGTGACCCAACAACCAATATCAGGAGTCTTTTTCCTTCATCTCAGTCAGTTTATTTTTATTCATTTTATTTATTCATTTGTCCAATACACAAATACATAGGAAGAAAAATAGACATGTGGTAATATATATAAGGGTAAAAGTGAACTTAGAGGAGAGGATATACGAAAGGAAGAGAATATATATGATAGGTGAAAGAAAGGAAAGACAATTGGACAGGGGACGAAAGGACTGACTCTTTTGTATTTGGCTCGTATCTGGCTGTACTTGTACTCAACTGTCCACGTTTTTTATCTCACCCACCTCTGCATGTGTTTGGCGCTGTGATTGTGCTACGATCCCCCCCTCTTTTTAAAAAAGTGGAGATATTCTGTATACTTTAGAATGGGGATGTGTGTATGAGCACAGAACGTGTTCCGTAACTCCCGAGGTTATTGAGGATGGGGACAGTTTTCCACGTGATGATGGGAGCACGGAAACATTCCTTGCGACTTGTTTCCATTAGAGTCTCTTCCTATGAGTTTGAGAAGCTTGCCTTCTTTTTTGCGACTCAAAAATAATATGGCAACAACTGATTCAGAGGGGCAGATTTTCTACAGTAGGGGGGTCAAACTCATGGATCCAGCCTGCAGGATGCTTTGAGGTGGCCCTTGGGGCTGCCCTGGAAATAATAATAATAATAATAATTTATTAGATTTGTATGCCGCCCCTCTCCAAAGACTCAGGGTGGCTCACAACAACGATAAAAACAATATTATGCTGACACAAATCTAATATTAAAAAAAACTAAAAACCCTATCATAATTAAAAACCAAACAGCACATACATACCAAACATAAATTATAATAAGCCTGGGGGAAAGGTGTCTCAAATCCTCCATGCCTGGCGGTATAGGTGGGCCTTAAGTAGTTTATGGAAGACAAGGAGGGTGGGAGCAGTTCTAATCTCCGGGGGGAGTTGATTCCAGAGGGCCGGGGCCGCCACAGAGAAGGCTCTTCCCCTGGGGCCCACCAGACGACATTGTTTAGTCGACGGGACCTGGAGAAGGCCAACTCTGTGGGACCTTATCGACCACTGGGATTTGTGCGGTAGCAGGAGGTTCCGGACGTACTCTGGTCCAATGCCATGTAGGGCTTTAAAGGTCATGACCAACACTTTGAATTGTGACCGGAAACTGATTGGCAGGCAATGCAGGCCACGGAGTGGACTGACCCGCAATGCCTCTGCCAATGAAAACAGAGCTTGGGAGGGCTGCGTGTAGCCCCCTTGAGCTCTGTTTTTGATGGCAGAGGGTTGCAGGAGGCTGTTGCAGCCAAAATGGAGCTCGGGAGCCTGTTTTTGCTGGCAGAGCGTCAGGCCACCATAGGCGTCCCCAACACGAGTGACATCGAGCTGGTCACACCCACTCTGATCATGCCCACCCCAGCCCTCCAAGGTCAAACAGAACCCTGATGCAGCCCTCAATGAAATCGAGTTTGACACCCCTGTTGTACAGGATGAGCACAGGGATTGAGGATCCCCTGACAATGTTTCTCGATCTTGGCCACTTGGAGATGTGCAGACTTCAACTCCCAGAATTCCCCAGCCAACTCCCAAAATTCTGTGGACACCACACATCTTCAAGAAACTGGGGAACTCAACCCTAGAAAAATATTAATGGAGTTTAATGACATATAAGAACATATATTTTTCTGATCTGATTATGAATTTGGACCTCATTCACAGATCTTGTGGATGAGAAAGACTCAACTTCTGAGATTTCAAAAACTGTTTATTTAGGAAGGTACAGAATGCATTGGGTAGAGACAAAGAGTAGTCCAAGCATTTTACTGTTCTAGGAGAAACTTATCCTAACTCCAAGATGATGGTGATAGTTACCACTGGGACAGATATGTGTGATAGTTTATTTATTTATTTATTATTTATTAATCAGATTTGTGTGCCACCCTTCTCTGAAGACTCGGGGTGGCTAACAGCAATAATAATACAATGTAAACAAATCTAATATTTAAGTTAATTTAAAACCCCAATTTAGAAACCAATCATACATACTGACATACCATGCATACATTTTATAAGCCTAGGGGGAGGGAAAGTCTCAATTTCCCCATGCCTGACGACAGAGATGGGTTTTAAGGAGCTTACGAAAGGCAAGGAGGGTGGGGGCAACTCTGATATCTGGGGGGAGTTGGTTCCAAAGGGTCGGGGCCACCACAGAGAAGGCTCTTCCCCTGGGTCCCGCCAAACGACATTGTTTAGTTGACGGGACCCAGAGAAGGCCAACTCTGTGGGACCTAACTGGTCGCTGGGATTCGTGCGGCAGAAGGCGGTCCCGGAGATACAGTATTCTGGTTCCGGTTACCACTGGGACAGACGTGTGTGGAAACTCATGTGTGTCGAACTCATAGAAAGAAACTCTAATGGAAACAAGTCACAAGGAATGTTTCCGTGTTCCCATCATCACATGGAAAAATGTCCCCATCCTCAATAAACTTAGGATCACTAAAATGTGAAGTAGTATGAAGCCAGATCTGAGAGTCATCCTCCCGTCTTTTCTGCTGTTCTTTTAAATCCTGCTATTTTTAAAGTTTTGAGTTTTCCCCTGAAATGTTGGTAATTTGTAAACCTTTTGGGGAACTCGCATGAGATCTATACCCCACTCCCAATAAACAATTCTTGAGTTTTAGATGAAGGCAATCAAAAACCAACCATAAACCTACTTGCTACTTTCTTCCCAGTTGTCACCATTAGAAGAAAATCAGCAGTTCTTATTAGAATACAGTGTTCCCTCGCTTTTCGCAGGGGATGCGTTCTGAGACCGCCCGCGAAAGTTGAATTTCCACGAAGTAGAGATGCGGAAGTAAATACACTATTTTTGGCTATCCATTAACACTTTAAACACTTTAAACCCCTAAATTGCAATTTTCCATCCCCTTAGCAACCATTCAGATTATTACTCACCATGTTTATTTATTAAAGTTTATTAAAAAAATATTTATTAAAGGCAGACGAAAGTTTGGCGATGACGTATGACGTCATCGAGTGGGAAAAACCATGGTATAGGGAAAAACCCCGCAAAGTATTTTTTAATTAATATTTTTTGAAAAACCGTGGTATAGACTTTCCGTGAAGTTCGAACCCGCGAAAATCGAGGGAACACTGTATACAGTATATCTACCCAAGTATTTTCTGGTACAGTTTTAGGAGACATAGAGAAAATTGTCAGTAAGCCAGATGAAATATTATATTGGAAAACCATGATTAGGACTTCAGGAGTATTCATTTCCACATAAAAGGAACTGATTTATTTTGAAATGTTTAGTCCTTTCTTTCTTTCTCTCTCTGCTTTCATGATCTAAGAGCTCTATTGGGTTAAACAAAAAGAAAAAGGAATCACAAAGAAAAAAATACATATTTACATATTCCTGAGATTATGAAAAAGGTTAAGCATTAAGGGTTATGTCCAGTTTGAGTCTTCCATTCAAGTCATCTCTGTCCTTCAATATAAAATAAGTATATTATGAGATCTAGTCATAGGTAAATTCATGTATAGTGATACCTCATCTTACAAATGCCTCGTCATACAAACTTTTCGAGATACAAACCCGGGGTTTAAGATTTTTTTGCCTCTTCTTACAAACTATTTTCACCTTACAAACTCACCATCGCCCCTGGGATGCCCCACCTCCGGACTTCTGTTGCCAGTGAAGCACCCGTTTTTGCACTGCTGGGATTCCCCTGAGGCTCCTCTCCATGGGAAACCCCACCTCTGGACTTCCGTTGCCAGCGAAGCACTTGTTTTTGCGATGCTGGGATTCCCCTGCTAGGATTCCCCTGCAGCATTGCAAAAACACAGAAGTCCAGAGGTGGGGTTTCCTATGGAGGGGAACCTCAGGGGCATCCCAGCAGCGCAAAAACGGGTGATTCAGCTGGCAAAAGGGGTGAATTTTGGGCTTGCACACATTAATCGCTTTTCCATTAATTCCTATGGAAACATTGTTTCATCTTACAAACTTTTCACCTTAAGAACCTCGTCCCGGAACCAATTAAGTTTGTAAGACAAGGTATCACTGTATAACTATTATCTGTATCAATATTATCAAGTCCCCCCCCCTCCAATTTCTTATTTGTCCCATTCCTAAGAAGAAGCTAGAGATGAAAGCTATTATATGTTCTTGATTTATGATCCCTGACTTATTTTAAAGAATTATACTCCAAAACAAGAGTTCTATAAAATTTTGGCTTACTATATTTTGCAAGCGTTATACAGTTGCCATCTCCTGCCATGAATGCAGAAACCATTGTTGGAATGATAAAACCGTGCAATCTACGTTGAAATGACTATTTCCAATCTTTGCAAAGTGTCTTATACAATAAAGAAAGATCACTTTTCTTGACATTGGAGACCAGCAACGCAGTGTAACTGTACATATGATAGTCTCATCCTTGCTTCACAATGTGCTTGTGAAGCTCTGGGCCAGCGTGTCAATCTCTGTTCTAATGAGCATGTTGCCTGAGCATGTCAATGCATGCTTGCATGACTTTCACACTCTAATGGTTGTTCTCTTGTCTTGCTTCTTGTACCATTACCTCTCTTGTGTTGGCTGTTCTCTGTTTGTCACTTCAGTCACCACCCATCATGGAGAAAAAGGTAATTTGGCGGACTTTTTCTAAGCTGGGGAAGGGGTTGAGTTTTCTCTTATCATCATCATCATGTTCATCATCATCATGTTCATCCTCATCATGGAACTTCTGATCACCAACCATAGTTTGCTGTTTTGTACTTCTGCTAAAGGAAAGTGGGACAGTCTCTTTTCTGAACTTCAGAGAAAAACATACCTGAGCTTTGTTGAGCACAAGTTCAGAGTGTGAATCAGGCCTGATAGCCATACCTGTTATCTCCATAAATTGTGTATAGAGTGTTGGGATGGGCTACTTGCTCCAATGTCTGCTCAGACCACCATGTTTGAAGTAGAAACAATAGGTACCATTTAAAGTGATACCTATTTAGTTTGCTAAGATCTCAACTCTTGCAGTATTGGGTAATTTTATAATATTTACATAATTATAATATTTTCTTTTTCAGTTTTTCAGCATTATTGGAGGGGTGTGTGGGTTGCAGCTGTTGTTTTGATGCCCAGAAACAAAAATTAACAGTGGCTACTATAAAATACATGAGAAAGATAGTTCTTTTTTTTCCCCCAAAGAAAGTTCAAAGACCCCCTCTTAGTCTCCTGCTAGGGGAGAAGTCCATGTCCTTAAGTGGCAAAATTTGGAAAAGATGCCAGTTTGGAGATTTTGTTAACTACTCATGAGGTTATTACATTTGTTCCTGTTGATCCCCTTCCTTCCTTCCTTCCTTCCTTCCTTCCTTCCTTCCTTCCTTCCTTCCTTCCTTCCTTCCTTCCTTCCTTCCTTCCTTCATTCATTCATTCATTCATTTATTTATATTTTTATTTATTTATTTATATTTTTATTTATTTGCTTGTTTGTTTATTTATTTATTTATTTATTCATTCAGTCAGTCATTCAGTCATTCATTTGTTTATTCATTTGATTTGTATGCCCCCCCTCTCCGAAGACTCGGGGCGGCTAACAGCAATAATAAGACAGCATATAATAATAATCCAATACTAAAAACAATTAAAAACCCATTATAATAAAAACCAAACAGACATACAGACATACCATGCATAAAATTGTAACGGCCTAGGGGGAAAGAGTATCTCAGTTCCCCCATGCCTGCCGGCAGAGGTGGGTTTTAAGTAGCTTACGAAAGGCAAGGAGGGTGGGGGCAATTCTAATCTCTGGGGGGAGTTGGTTCGAGAGGGCCGGGGCTGCCACAGAGAAGGCTCTTCCCCTGGGTCCCGCCAAGCGGCATTGTTTAGTTGACGGGACCCGGAGAAGACCCACTCTGTGGGACCTAACTGGTCGCTGGGATTCGTGCAGCAGAAGGCGGTCCCGGAGATAATCTGGTCCGGTGCCATGAAGGGCTTTATAGGTCATAACCAACACTTTGAATTGTGACCGGAAACTGATCGGCAACCAATGTGGACTACGGAGTGTTGGTGTGACATGGGCATATTTAGGGAAGCCCATGATAGCTCTCGCAGCTGCATTCTGCATGATCTGAAGTTTCCAAACACTTTTCAAAGGTAGCCCCATGTAGAGAGCGTTACAGTAGTCGAGCCTCGAGGTGATGAGGGCATGAGTGACTGTGAGCAGTGACTCATATGACTTCTTCGCCATAGGGGAATTTAAAAGAGGCTCATCAGCTTTTCCCGTCATTGCTTTCTCCAGAGCATTCAATTTTACATTTGAAGTTCTGAGCTGCTTTTCACCGGGATTAAATCTCCATTTTGGAATCAGTTCAAAGGAAGCTGAGTCACTCGAGGAGAAGTTTGACTCTCATTTTAACCATCTCCAATCTTTAGGATAAGAAAGGAACACGTTTATAAAAAATCTGGTTGAAACTGGAGTCGTTATTGTATTTAAATCTCTTCCTCCCTCAAAAAACTGAAAACATTGGTGAGATAGTGCTGAAAAGGAGCACTTTTGTGTGTTGGGGAGGGGAATCACTCCTTACACACAGAGAGCTGCTTGAAAGAAACTTTCTGCCAGGTTTTTTTGGGGGGTGGGTGGGGAGGGTTAGCTAGCAGAAAAGATTAGACAAAATTGATGTTAGATATTTAGCATTTCACCATATTTTGGCTGTGTATGAACCACATTCTCATGTTGGGGCATAAGTGCACCAGTGTGCCTTCCGTCCCCTGTCCAATTGTCTCTCCTTATCTCATTTATCTTTTCTTCCTTTCAAATATGTTCACCTATACTTTTATATCTTTTCTTCTATTCTTTTCTTTACTTATATTATTACATATCTTTCTCTTCAATGTGTATTATGTATTGGACAAAATAAATAAATGAATGAATGGATGGATGGATGGATGGATGGATGGATGGATGAATGAATGAATAAATAAATAAATAAATAAGATTTCATAGGGAATTCCATGTTGTTTGAACACATCTGTTGCGTTTTACTAAACTAGGAATTGGAAAATTTATATTTTTGCCTTCTACTTTCAACTTTGCAAATGACCAAAAACTGGAAGACAACACAACCCTACTGGGAAAACGCAGAGAAAAAGAAAGGATAGTCACCCAATCTTGGATAGATTTGTACTCTCTGACTTTCATTCCTTTTTGTCAATCTGTCCTAACATAAGAAGGATCAAGTTACACATTAAGTGTCTTATACCATTCCCTTCTTCTTTTGATCTCATTTTTACCTTATTTCTGTTTCAAAGTGTCTGAGTCATGGCCATGATCTTTTCAATCCTCTTTTATTTTCATAGCAACTCAACTGGCTTAGATAGAATGTTATTTGAATAACTGAACTCAAGATAATTTCAAGGCTAAGCAAGGCTTTGGTAGCCCCCCACATTGTTATCCAGTGCCTTTAGCCAATGTGCCACAGCCAATCTATCCTTGAGATGGTGCAGAGAAAGAATATAATGTTCTGTGCTTCTTGTCATGATTTAATTAATACAATTTTGGGCTTTTTTTCTCATAAATTCCTTTGATCGTAACAAGATCTATAAACTATCCTAGGTCTTGAAAGCTTAGAATTGCGGTGCCTAAAACACAATTTAAGTATTGCCCACAAGATCATATGCTGCAATGTCCTTCCGGTCAACGACTACTTCACCTTCAACCGCAACATCACAAGAGCATGCAACAGATTCAAACTTAATATTAACCTCTCCAAACTTGACTGTAAAAAATATGACTTTAACAATCGAGTCGTCGACGCGTGGAACTCATTACCGGACTCTATAGTGTCTACTCCCAACCCCCAACATTTCTCCCTTGGACTCTCCACGATTGACCTCTCCAGGTTCCTAAGAGGCCAGTAAGGGGCGTACATAAGTGCACTGATGTGCCTAACGTCCCCTGTCCAATTACCTTTCCTTTTCTCATATATCCTATATATTCTCTCCCTCTCATCCACTCCTCTTCTTTTTTACTTACTATCCCTATATATACTACTTAATGTTTATCTCATTCCATATGTATTGTATATTGGACAAAGAATAAATAATAAATAAAATAAAAATTTCAGTGGCAGAGCACATGCTTTGTATGTCTATCTCCTAACATTTCCAAAACAATCTGTAAAAGGACCTTGTTTAAAATACTGGCAAAATCATCAGGCCATTTAGAGCAAGACAAGCAACTTTAGGTCCTAAGAGCACGTGCAAGATTTGAAACCCATTTTGCAAAAAGCCCATTGCTGGCAAGGTCAACCTCATAGCTACCTGGTGAAGGGAGAATGGCAGAAAAAAATAATGGTTGATGGAGTAAATATATCTTCATCTAGTTTCGGTGGAATCCGAACCCAACCTCCACCAGTTTGTTTTCATCTTGTCCATCAGACAGGCATTAACAGAAGGTAACCCTCCATAAGGAACTTGTCTGGAAGCTAAACGTGATTAACTTTACTTAAATTTACTTACTTTGATGGCAAATAATAATTCTAGTATGACACCTATTAGAATGTGGTAGAAACCAGAATTATTTGACACCTAACAGTGAATGTAAATGCTTAGCCAAGTGTTGCTAATCGTGGAGAGTTAAATGGAAGATCCAATGGCAAATTATTTGTGTGTTATTGTCAAAAACAAAACCCATGAGGACACATTAATCAGGAGAAATTGCACTCAATTTGGAAACTTGACTTTCTTTGACTAAGAAGAACAAGTAGACCAACTTGCTGTATGCCTTCCAGAGTTCCTTTTCGAGAGATGGATGGCTATACAACATTGATTAATAAATAAACTTGGAATAAGGAATATTCTTATCTTAGTGACCAGGAATGTGGATAGGAAAGAACATTGTGAAATGTATTTGTTCCCCAAATGCTGGTGTTGAAGATTTCAGCACCAAGATAATTTCCCCAACTAACTTAGATGCTGTTCTTTAAATGGAAAATGGCTGTCATTGTGGCACAGTTAAACCATTTACTTGATACCTCTTAAAGCAGTGTTTCTCAAACATGGCAGCTGGAAGAGATGTGGACTTCAACTGGCTTTCAATGCTGAGCTTGAGAGAGACTGCTAAGGAATTATATGGAAGATTCTTTGATATTCCATCTCCTTAGAGCCTGTGGTTACGAGCTGGAATAACATGGGTGATTCATTTCAACCCAAATTCATATCATAGACAGGTTTATATACAATGGATCCTAAAGAGCACTTGAATTATAATTCTGGGGACCTTGGTGCTCTCAGAACGTGGTTGTTTTCTTGCAGATGTGTCATTACCCAACTAGGTAACATCATCAGTGCTAGAAGGGAATGGGGTTAATGAAACATCAGCAAGAAAACTACAACTAGACCAGGGGTCGGCAACCTTAAACTCTCAGAGAGCCATATGGACCCATTTCCTACCAAAAAGAAAACACCGGGAGTCACAAAACTCTTCTTGTTCCCGACTATTTCCTGAGCGGCCACAAAACTAGCATATATATTGAATTAAACGTATTGTTTTCTTCTAAAACTTTTTTTCTTGGATGTATCCATGGTTGGTTTACCGAGGGGTGTGTGTGTCAAAAAGCTCAATAAATTGCATGCTGGTGGGTGGCACACATCGGCAGTTGTGATACATATTTTGAGCAACAGTGAGCCGAGGAATGAAAGAGCCACATGAGGCTCCAGAGCCGTGAGTTGCTGACCCCTGGACTAGACAGACCAAGGACCCCACAGTTCAACACGAAGCTATAGATATTCTCTTCTATTTAGCATTAGTCTCCTGCTTGAGGATAGTGTTGGATTAAAAGACCTCCCAGGCCCCTTCCAACTCTGGTATTCTGAATGTTATTTATTATAGCAAGATGTGGGGGTTTTTTTAAAAGAAAAGAATTGTTGCTTTTCATGTGTTCAAGCCTGCCCTGTTTCACTAACTCTTTCCCCCTTCTCTTTTCTCTTGTTCTCTCATTCTAGCATGAAGAGGCGGCCCAATTCTCTGAACATCCCCCTCACAGATGATATGGTACGTGGGCAGGTGGGGGCCAAGATTGCCCCTGCAGTGGACCACTGGCACCTGGGTGACCTCAGTCAGCTGCAGTCCAACTCCATCTACAAGGTTTTTTTACAACTATCATGGAAATGAGAGCTTCCCTGCCCACTTGTCAAATTATGTTTTCCATCAAGGGAGAAGGACCCTTTGTGTCTGTAACCCTTTGCAGCCTAAACCATTCTCCTCTTGCCCTGGTCCAGCCTGTTTGCTTAACTTTTTATACCTTTCCAGGAATAGGCAATCTATCATCCAGCATTCCTCCCTTTTGATTATTCAGGTTGGGTCTAGGGGCGGGTTCTAACGTACCTTGCTGCCTTGTGGGTGGGTGTGTTTACATGGGCAGTGGCAAAAAAAAATTCCAAAAAGTTAAAAACAAGGTGGTGACTGCATGCACAGTGCTGGAAATTTCAACTTCCGAGCATGTTCAAAAGAAAAAAAAAACTGTGAAAAAAATAACAAAAAAAAAGGAAAGAAAGAAAAAATAGAAAAAAATCCCACCCCCCAAAAAGGCAGAAAACAAGACGGTGATTGAATGCACAGTCTTGGAAACTCAGCTTCTGCATATGAAGGAGATGAACTCACTTAAGAATATTTTATATCAGTATCTTAGATTTGTTTAATATAATCCTTTGCACGAGTTATATTCTCATGTTTTACTACTCAATTTTAGCATATTATACTGCATTTTAACTTATTATTTATTCAAATTCCCTCTATTTTAGCCAATTTTATTGTATTTTAACCAGTCACAGTTTTATGATGACCGATGTGGTCCTTTTCCTCGCTTTGATATGGTCGATTGACTAATCAAATAAAGTTGATATTGATTGATTGATTGAGCATATGTACAGAAAAAAACAAAAACAACCCCCCAAAAAAATCTTTAAAAAAAAAAAAGAATTCCAAAAAAATTGGGGGGGGGGGGAGATGGAGGCACCCATGGACCAACCGAATAGTTCCATGACATCATTGTGATGTCACTACTGGTGAATCACTACTGGTTTGGCAAACCAGTCCAAACTGGGAAGAACCCACCTCTGATAGGGTTCATTGAGAGATTCAGTTTAGCAATTTTAGAAGGACCTCGGAATATTTTATGACCAGATGCAAAAATTCTGTTCATGCTTGTTTGCTACCCTTCATATTTTGGAGCATCCTCCATGGTGAAGGCACAGCAACAAGAAGAACATACAACATTTGTGCCTCATCATCTGTGGATGATTCAAGGATGGGCTTTTTATTTGATATGGATGGTTTAAATTCAACTCTCCATATTCTCCCTTTTCAATAAGAATGTACTTACCCTTAGTCCTAGAAACAGCATAGGATAGTGTTCTGTCGGGCTCTCTGGCAGACTCCTCCCGAAAATTCACAGGTACAAATTTCAGACACACACACACGTTTGACAATTCAAAACAATGTTCTTTATAATGAAAATTCCCTTAACCTAAGCCCTCTTTTGGTATAGCAAAGAGCACTCGTCTCCAAACAAACTGGTAATTTGTACAAGTCCCTTATCAGTTCTGTGATACTTAGCTTGCAGCTGTGAGGCAATTCACAGTCCTTCTTCTTTCACAAAGTGACACACACTTTGCTCTGGTTTAGTTTCAAAGCGGGGGAAAATCAGCACACAAAAGGTCAAAGGCAGCAAAGCAGGCACGAAACACAATGATCAGATAATCCTCCACAATGGCCAAACCCACAGGCTGCTATTTATAGCAGCCTCACTAATTACCACAGCCCCACCCAACCACAGGTGGCCTCATTTTCTTTGATAATAATCTCTCAGTTGTTGTTGTTGCCTATGCATCGCTCTCTGCATGCGTGGCTGTATCATTAACTCTTGTTCTGAATCCAAGGAGGAGATAGATAATTGATCTCCTTCTGAGCTGTCTGCCACACTCTCCTCCTCCCTGTCACTCATGTCTTCTTGGTCAGAGGAGCCTTCATCAACAGATTCCACCGGGGGCAAAACAGGCCTGCAGCATGTGGATGTCTCCCCCACATCCACAGTCCTTGAGGCAGGAGCTGGGCCAGAGCTAACCACAACAGATAGTAGGCTTGTTATGCCTTTATCTCTTTCTGAACAACAGACTGCAGTGGGAACTTACTTCTCCATCATTTGCTGGAAGTCAAGCAAACGTCTATGCCAACAGCCAATCCCCTTAGTGAGCCCAGAACACTGAAGAAAATTAATACTTTCTGCACAGGAAACACACCATTGTTAAGTTAAATGATTTTCTCATGTTTAATCACAGTTGAACTGTTTTGAATCTCACCAGCATTCGATGTAGGTGACTTCAAAACAAGGCTTACCTTCCTGAAGTCATAAGCAGCTGCAAAGGGTTAAGCAGTCATCTTTTCATGGTCTTCATTGTCATTGATATGAATGTGACCTTTAAAAATTAGCCATATATTTATTTAGCTCAAGCAATTTTGCTTCCATTAGGCATCTATCCCAAACCAGATGTTGAAACGGTTGCTGCTGAAAAAAACACTAAATGGGAAGTTCTTGAACTTGATGGAGAGAAGCTTCCATTTTGCTGTCTTCTCTTTCATCCATGCTGTCTTGGCGATACTGTTGGGCTCAAATTTCATATCTGTCTCAGCGACTACAGTTCTTGATTGCTGATGGTTGAGACATAAGCAACCTGCTGCCCACCAAATGTTATGAACTTTGGTTGTAACGGCAGGGGTTATTCAGATTTGTTCAGAATAAGAAGAGGACAATGGGTTGCTTAATATATTGGAGTTCTTTTGGAGTTGACTAAAAGGAGGCAGTAATTAATTATGCACCCTACTGTGTATGAAATACAATATAGATTTTACAGCATATTTAGAGGTTTAAGTCTGAGAAGAAGTTGAAGGGAGTTGCAGCCACTTCTGGATACTAGTGACTTAATTTTTGAAGCCCATTGCAGGTGAATAGAGATGTAGCCAGGATAAGTGGGCCCTGACCCTCTGGAACCAGCTCCCCCCAGATATCAGAGTTGCCCCCACCCTCCTTGCCTTTTGCAAGCTCCTTAAAACCCACCTCTGTCGTCAGGCATGGGGGAATTGAAATTATTTTCTCCCTTCCCCCTAGGCTTATAGAATTTATACATGGTATGCTTGTTGGTATGATTGGTCTCTTAAATTGGGGTTTTTAAGATTACTTTTTAATATTAGATTTGTTTTCTTCATTGTTGTTAGCCGCCCCGAGTCTTCGGAGAGGGGTGGCATACAAATCTAAATAAACTAAAACTAAACTAAACTAATCAGGCCCACTTCTAGCAGCCTACTGGGCAGAAGGAAAGTTGCAGGGGAGGAAATAGTTTTTGGCACTTGCTCAACTAGCTTTGGCAATGCCAACATTCAGGCCCCAATGCATTCATTTCAAGACCTTGCAGTCTTGACAGCAGAGATGTCCCTCAGCCATAAAGCTTTGTGTCACAGTGTTGTTCATTTCGTGGTTTCCATTACTGCTGCTTGGCGTCTTACACTCATAGTTCTTAATGCTCCAAAGGCAGCAATAGAGCCAAGGGAAAAACAAAAGATTGGTCTGGATATCTTCTCTCTCTCTTTTTTTTTTGTTCTCTCCCACCCCGTTTCGTACCAGTGTCCACCCGATGAAATGTCAGAATCAGGACAGTCCTCTGCAGCCGCCACGCCCAGCACCACGGGAACAAAATCCAATACCCCCACGTCCTCGGTGCCCTCGGCTGCTGTGACGCCCCTGAACGAAAGCCTTCAGTCAATGAACGAGTACGTCACTTCCAAAAACAACAAACGGTCGCGGGAGAAACGGAACAGCCGAAACATGGAAGTTCAAGTGGTCCAGGAGACAAGGAACGTGAGCATAGGTAGAGTTGGTGTATCTGCTTAACTTGTTTCCTGAACGTCTTAGCTTCTGTAAGCGTGAGGAGTGGTCGTAAATCACTTTCTTCGATGCTGTTGTATGGTCACTAAAGGAATGGTTGTAAGTCAAGGACTATCTGTATGTCAGAGAGACAAGATGGCATGCATTGTGGATGGTGGCTGAGTGATACTTCCGATGCCCTAAAACACAGATTGTGTTACTCGGTGTCTATGGAGATTCTCCACCGTCTAGGTTATGGTTGTCGCAAAGGGGCTTTTTCAAGGGGCAACTGGACTTTCTCGTTTTTCTTTGAAGACGTTTCCATTCTCATCCAAAAAGCTTCTTCAGCTCTGACTGGATGGTAGTGGGGAGGATTTACACTTCTGACAAACAGCTGGTCATTTGTATCCTTTTGTTCTTCTAAGCACATTTTTGGGAGTCTGTCAGGTTCCATTAGGAGAATCCTCCACCAATAGTTGAAGACTTTAATAACTGTTAAACTGTAGATGGAGTGGATGCCAGTTTCAGCTCTTACTGCTGCTGCGGATGTATTTCTATCGGTCCCCAAGATGGTTCTTAGAAAGCATGCTTGGTTTTGTTCTAGTGGTGCAGCCTTTAACAGGCCCCACAATTCTGCACAATATGTTAGCACAGGTGTAGTTTTTGCTTTATAGACCTTTAGAATTGGGAGCAGGGAGCTTGGGTGATTATAACTAAGTAGTTTAATTAACGTTTTAGAGCTTGCTGTGGCCTTCATAGAATTTTGTTTAAAATGATTGGCCCAGGGCCCTGTATCTGTAAAAACCACCCCTAAGTAGGTGAATCTGTCTATTTATTCTATAGGCTCCCCATCTAAATACCAGTTATATTTAACTCGCCTTTTCCCAAAAACCACCACTTTGGATTTGTGCTTATTAATGTTCAAGTAGTTAAGAGCACAATAATCACTAAATTTCCTCATCAGTCTTCTCAAGCCTGCTTGAGAATGTGCCATCAGAACCATGTCCTCAACATATAGAAGGATGTTAATATGTCTATTGAGGATCTTTGGCATGTGAAGGTCTGTGGAATGGAGAAATCCTTTTGGAGAGTCGTTGAGTCCACTTGGAGGTTTATTTGTGTTGTCGGGGACACCTAAGTAGTGCAAATGGGTGTGGAGCACTCTTGGAACTGCTGAAAAGGACTCTGTTTTGGAGCTGTGCTTTCTGCCCTCTGTCCCTTCACTGTTGAACACAAGAAGGCTCCACACCCATTTGCACTACTCGGGTGACCCGGGGCACATAGATAAACCTAAAAGGATGCAAATGACCAGCTTTCTCTGCAAGGGGTATAAATCCTTCCATTCTCCACCATCCAATCAGAGTTAACGAAGCTTCTTGGATGAGAAGTGAAACATCTGCAAAGAAAAAAAGTCCAGTTGCTTCTTGAAAAAGTCCCTTCGGGACCTGTGTTACTCAGTGTTTTTCAAGAGAAGGAGAAGAGCAATGACACGTGTTTATTCCAAATGCTCTGTTGGTTCCAGGGCATACATGCAGCTGCGAAAGCAATCATGAGCTTTCCCAAATATGCCCATGTTACACCAACACTCCGCAGTCTGCATTGGTTGCCGATCAGTTTCCGGTCACAATTCAAAGTGTTGGTTATGACCTATAAAGCCCTTCATGGCACTGGACCAGATTACCTCAGGGACCGCCTTCTGCAGCACGAATCCCAGCGACCAGTTAGGTCCCACAGAGTGGATCTTCTCCAGGTCCCGTCAACTAAAGAATGTCGCTTGGCGGGACCCAGGGGAAGAGCCTTCTCTGTGGCAGCCCCAGCCCTCTGGAACCAACTCCCCCCAAAGATTAGAATTGCCCCCACCCTCCTTGCCTTTCGTAAGCTGCTTAAAACCCACCTCTGCCGTCAGGCATGGGGGAATTGAGACCCTCTTCCCCATAGGCCTTTACAATTCTATGCATGGTATGTATGTATGTTTGGTTTTTTATATTAATGGGTTTTTAATTATTTCTAACATCAGACTACTATTGTACACTGCTTTATTGTTGCTGTTAGCCGCCCCGAGTCTCCGGAGAGGGGCGGCATACAAATCCAATAAATAAATAATAAGTAAATAAATAAATACATGGTTCCCCATGCTTTTGTTGCAGGAATGGGAAGCAGTGATGAAGGGTCGGATTTTCAAGATATTGACTCTACTCCAGAGTTGGACATGTGCCAGGACCCTAGACTTGAGCGCACAGGGAACAGGTCAGAATATTTTAAATCGGGGGGGGGGGGGGGGGCTTAATAATTTAAAGGGTTCAAATAGTGGGAAATCATTAAAACAGACATCCTAGTTCATGAAGATGGTCTATTTATACTCATTGTCATTTAAATCAACTTCTTGTAGAGCAGCTATCCTGCCAAACCAGTGTTTCTCAACCGTGGCAACTTTATTTATTTATTTTTTTTAAAAAATAGACTTTATTGAAACAATTAAAATAAACAAAATTGACAAACATGCTTAACAGGTTGAAATTTTTAGGCTTACATTTCAGCAGTTTACCATTCTTTTTTCTATGCACATTCTAGATCAATTAAGTGTATTTACTATAACTTGTTCTTATTTAATTACCCAGTTATCACTTAAGCCTAGACTAAATTTATGCATGATAAAGAAAAAAGAGAGAAAAGAAAGAAAAAAGGAAAAAGGAAAGGTAAAAGAAGAGGAAAGAAAGAAAAAGAAAGAAATACTATTGGTCAACTATTTCCGTTGGTTCATGTATTTAAGCAAACTGTTTCTAAGTGTATTTATGCAATTAGTGAATTCCTAATTTGCAAATACCTCATCTTACGAACCTAATTGGTTCCCGGGGGAGGTTCGTAAGACGAAAGGTTCGTAAGACGAAACATTGTTTCCCATAGGAAACAGTGTAAAGTCAATTAATCCATGCAACAACAAAAAAACCCGCAAAAAAACCGCTGCTGCCCAGTTGTCACCTTTTAAAACAGCCTGGGGGCTTCTCAGCGGCCTCCCGAACGCCGAACGCCAAACCTGAACTTCCGGGTTCAGCGTTCGGGAGGCCGCCGAGAAGCCCCCCGGCTGTTTTAAAAGGTGACACCCGGGCGGCGGGGCTTCTCATTGGCCTCCTAATGCTGAACCCGGAAGTTCAGGTTTGGCGTTCGGGTTCAGGAGGCTGCTGGGAAGCCCCCCGGCTGTTTTAAAAGGTGACAGCCGGGCTGCGGGGCTTTCCAGCAGCCTCCCGAACCCGGAAGTTCGGGTTTGGCGTTCGGGTTCGGGAGGCTGCTGGGAAGGCCCGCAGCCCGGCTGTCACCTTTTAAAACAGCCGGGGGGCTTCCCAGCAGCCTCCCAAAGCCGAACGCCAAAGCTGAACTTCCAGGTTCGGCATTCAGGAGGCTGCTGGGAAGCCCCCCGGCTGTTTTAAAAGGTGACAGCCAGGCTGCGGGGCTACCCAGCAGGCTCCCGAGCCCCGAACCTGGAAGTTCGGCAAAAGTTCGGGATTCGGGAGGCTGCTGGGAAGCCCCGCAGCCCGGCTGTCACCTTTTAAAACAACCGGGGGGCTTCCCAGCAGCCTCCCGAACCCGGAAGTTCGGGTTTGGTGTTCGTAAGACGAAAAAAGTTCGTAAGAAGAGGCAAAAATTTTCTGAACCCCGGGTTCGTATCTCGGGTTGTTCGTAAGATGAGGGGTTCATATCTTGAGGTACCACTGTACATAGAAACCTTGGCAACTTTAAACATGTGGACTTGAACTCCCAGAATTCCTCTGGCTGGGGAATCCTGGGAGTTGAAGTCCATGTGTCTTCAAATGACCAAGATTGAGAAGCACTGTCCTGAACAGTCAGTTACAAATTTCTGGTTTCTTTCCTCTGTAGAACATGCTTTTGCTGGTTTGGATAAGGGTAAAAAGGGTGGAATTAAGAGAGGAAAACAAAAAATATCTCTTGCTGCAATGTGTTTCTAATTTTTTCTTATTATTAAATAGCCCAACACAAGGGATAGTGAATAAAGCATTTGGCATCAATACTGATTCCTTGTATACCGAGCTTACCGAAGTGGGCTCAGAGGCCATTGGAGACGTGGATGAAGGAGCAGATCTACTAGGTAAAGATTATTTCAAAAAGGCATGGCTTTTAAAACCCTTACGTTTGATTACTCTCACAACAATACTTTGAAGTATGTTTTGGACCCAAATTTGTAAAATGTCAGTAGATATTTTACTGTATACCAGTAATTTAAATATCTAGAGAAAAGGAAAATATGAAACCAATCAGTGATATTTGAATTCAACTTTTGAGATTTATCTAATGTATGCCGGAGTGTATAGGTATAAAAAAGGCAATTATTTACTAATCAGGATTATGCATTCTGCAGAATTCTGCAGTATATATAAAGACAGCCTCTTAGCACATGTATGAATATTTTTTGTTCTGCATTTTTATAATTAATTTGCTTAATTTATTTCATTCGTTTCGAGATTGGGAAATTGTTTTGTGGTGTAATGATGCCTTTGTTACTCTCAGGCTATTAAGAATCTTTCCTATGCAATTCTCTCATCTTTTAGGCAGTTATTCTTCCCAACTATAGAACTTATTATACCTTTAAAATATGTCATTGGGTGGGGTTTTTTTAAAAGATGGATTCTCTGATTGGAATCATATTTTGTTCTCACTTTTTCTCCACTCACAAGGTACAGCAACCTATCCAGTTACCTGGTAGAGATTTATACCAAAGATTTTTAAAAGCATTTAGTAAAGCAAACAAGCTATAGCTAATAAATGAGCTGAAAACAAAGCAAATAGTTCGTACAGTCACAGGTTCATTTATCAGCCATTTCATTTAAACCAGGGGTCTCCAACCTTGGCAACTTTAAGACTTGTAGACTTCACCTTCCAGAATTCCTCAGCAGCTGTCTGAGGGATTTGGGGAGTTGAAGTCCACAAGTCTTCAAGTTGCCAAGGTTGGAGACCATTGGTTTAAGCTAGTGTTTCCCAACCTTGGCAACTTGAAGATATTTGGACTTCAACTCCCAGAATTCCCCAGCCAGCAAATGCTGGCTGGGGAATTCTGGGAGTTGAAGTCCAGATACCTTCAAGTTGCCAAGGTTGGGAAACACTGGTTTAAGCAATCAAATTTCTGGTTCCAATTGTGGTCACTAAGTGGAAATATATATTGTAAGTTGTGTGTACCTAGCTATTATGGTTTGTGAGCAATTTTATTTGTTTGTTTGTTTGATTTTTTAATGCCGCCCTTCTCCTTAGACTACATGTTAGCAATAGCACTTTTTAACAGAGCCAGTACATTGGCCCCACAATCCAGGTCCTCATTTTACCCACTTTGGAAGAATGGAAGGCTGAGTCAACCTTGAGCCGGTGATGAGATTTGAACCGCTGACCTACAGATCTACAGTCAGCTTCAGTGGCCTACAGTACAGCATTCTATCTGCTGCGCCACCCTGGCTCTATAATCTCTTATGGATTAATCCCAGAAACTATGATTAAACAAATTTAGCTTACTGGTTGTTGCCTTTAGATCTTTATTTGACTTATACTGCCATCTATATAATTCTAGTTTGCTCACAATCTTCCTGTAAAACAAAGATTTGCCAAACCCTCCCAACAAAATCCCTTCAACTTAGCCCTGTCCAAGGAGCTAGGTCTTCACAACAGCTCACTCACAGCTTGTTTGCTCAATTCCTGGTTGGTTCCTGCCACTTGTTAATTGTTGGGCTCGCTTGGCATCTTATAGGATAGTTAGAAGGAGGTTTAGGGCCCAAAGGAAACCATGAACAAGCCAGAAAACGACTAACAAACCATATTCTTAATTTGCATGTCATGCTAAGCTGCAGTTGCAATCCGTAAGCAAGCCACAGCAAGCCACGGTTGCAGACTGCTTGCCCTCAAACAAATGATAACTTATTCCATTTCCTTCCCTCCTCCACACACCACAGAGAGGTAGAAACAAACAAAATACTTCATATGTGATAATGTGACACCTGAATCCAAGCCGTTCAAACACACAAACAAAGATCCCATAATAGGACAGGACAATATCCTTTGTAGACATCTAAGGTATGCTTGAGGTGTTTGTGGAGCTACTGGTGGGACACTCCTAAATGTTTTAGCGAGATTTTGGTTTCAAAAGGTCATGTTTCTCTTTTATCCCTCGCTGTGTTGTGTTCTGTCTGGGTCACTCTGGAAGCTATGACCAACCCAAAAAAATAAGCCAGACACACCGGTTGAAACCAAACACAGTTTTATAATGGTAAAGAGAAAAGAAGCCAACAGAAAATGTCCTTACAGATCAGGAAAACACTGGAACTCCAAATAGATACACAAAGACAATGGTTCATACAGAAACACAGGATGCTTAATACCAGACGAGGCTGTTGAGCCAACAGACACACACCTCCCACCAATCTTCAAGGCTGCTGGGCCACGAGCCAGGAACAGAAACGCTGAGAGAAAATGCAAATAACATCAACTCCCCTTTGATAACACTCCACGCTGCCGGAATGGTTCTCATGCCTTATAAACCCTTCAGCATTGAATGAGGACCACACCCAACCCCTGGTGTTCCTCATTCAACGATGATAATATGTATGCAGTTGATTTTTCCTTTGAGCTATGCGTCTCTGCCGCATACTAATGATAGCTTGTGCGTCATCATCCAGAGACTCCAGGGAATCACAGCTACTTGCTTGAGATAGCCCTTCCCCAGGGCTCCCAGGCCTTGCATCACCTTCACTTTCGTGACTGCTGTCTGCCCTGTCTGACTGCAAAGAACTCTCCTCTCCGCTCTCAGCCTCCCCCAGGCATGGAGCCAGCAGAGACGCAGCTGGTCTTTGATCTGGCTCAGGCTGAACCACAACATGTTGAAGCAGAACAATGCAAAGAAAGCAAGAGAAAATTCTTCCTTAATGAAAATCAGATACCACTGTGAGAAAAAGCAAGATTAAACGAGGGGCTCGCAAACTTCTCAGCCATATTTTCATCAGAAACATCGACCCTTCCCCTCTCATGCCCCTCACGCTTTTCCTCATGTAAATTCATGCTGTTTATGGTCACGGTGGACCTTGTCTTTATGATTTCATGCTTTCTGATATGGAAACGCTAGAATCGTTGTCTTGGGGTTTGGGGAAGGGAGGAGGGAGTTGTTTGGGAAAAGAAAAAAAATCCAAGAATTATTTTTTTGTTGTTGGTGTTAGACATTGATTGACTTTTTTTCCCTCCCCACAATCCACTCCTTCCTCTCTCTGTGCTTCGTGGGACATGGCCCATAGGGGAATTTTCAGGTGTGTATTTCTCCTCTCCTTAGATTCCTGGTTTATTTTCTCATTTTCCTTTTTTTTTATTTTCTAGAATTTTAAAACAAATGAAGAGGACAGTCACATGTAATAAATCCTGCCACAGTTCCTTTTGTTAACTTGGTTCTGCCTTTCCCTACTTTTATTAGTTTGGACAGTGGATGTTGGGAACTTGCCAGCTAGACTGGAAGGAGGAGTCAAGCAAGGACCTAGCTTGGAATAATTGCACAGCCACATACAGCATAAGCTTGACCTCCTCCAAGAGCCATTAAGCCTTATCTGGTCATTCCCAGGGAAAGACAAGCAGTATGAAGAGATTCTTGTAACATATGTGGCAAACCATAAAGGTATTAACTGGGTATTTATGAGAGGCTATTGGCTGCTTGCTCCTGAGGACTGGTGTGGTGGCCTAGAGGTGGAGCTGTTGCCTCATAATCAGGAGGCTGTGAGTTCGATCCTAGATAGAAGCAGATATTTCTCTCTCTGGGCACTATGAGAATATATTTGCTTAACAAAACTCTGCATTGGCGACAGGAAGGGCATCTGGCTAGTAAACGCTCCGCTAGCTCCATTCAGTTTCCCAGACTTCATCCCGCAAGGTTGTTAAAAGAAGATGATGATGGTTGCTTGCTCCTGACAGTTAGATATCTGAACACAAGAGACCACTTTCTGTTTTTTTGCTTCTATTTCCTTACTGCAGTCTCCCTCGTCTCTGTCTACTTGATCCCATCTACTTTGGGATTTAAGGTGGGATACCCCGATATATGGGAAGAAGACTGTACTTTCTTTATTGATTAAAACATGTCAGGACTCAAAACCCGACTTTAAATAACCTTCCATTCTTAGGTGATTTAAAAATGTATATTTCGAGAATAATGCTAGTCATCAGTTTCTAAAGTATAGCCCTGTGCTGTGTTTGGGCTTCATCCCCAATCAAGTTAGTCTTCAGTCAAAGATAGTGATAATTATAGTCCTGCTGTATTTAGAGGTTGCCAGAACGAAATTATTGTCTTAATTAGTGTTAACTGGATGGATCTGGCACTACCGCCAATAAATTAACAACAAAGGGGTGAGGGAAACAACTACTGGACAATGAGTTGGCTTGTGATGTTCTCCTTTTTCCAATTGTTACTAATATTCCCGGGACCTTTAGAGGAGAACGCAAGAGATTGTTTTTCTTATCTCATATAATCAAGAACTAATTCACTTGAACATTTATATTTCCCCCTTCTTTGCCAGAGTTCATTTTGAGGTCTACTATCTTTAAAAGATGGTTTCCTTGGATGGAGCTTAAGTCTTGGTGACCCCATGGATTCAGCAGAGTGATCTGTTAGTTCTTTCTTGGCTATCCCCCCCCCCCCAAATTCCCAGTCTTATGTACAACAATGGTATCAAATTCATTCTTAGCTAAATCTACCAAGACTACCTGGTATAACTTAAAATTTCCCTTGAGTCAATTTGAATGCCTGATGACTTTAGACAAGTAGCTACTTGTCTTGATGGCTCTCTGACTCCTTTTGGAATCGAAAGCCTTGTGCTTTTGGAAAACCTGTTCCCGGAGAGGCAACAGCGGGAAAAGGAGATTGCCATCCTATCCTGCCTGTATATACTTTTTATGTAATTGACTGCCCATAATTTGAGGCTGCATTGGTCCTTGACAAGGTTGTACTACTGCTGACCAAACTTGGATATGAAACTTTGTTGCCTGAGCAGCACCATCTCTACAAGTACTGTATTTAGTCACTGGAGGAACAGAAAGCTCGTTTAGATTAATCCAATAGTTGTTAAGTCCTTCTTTCATTTATTCCTTATTCTAAAGATAGCGGTAGAAGCAGCACCAAGAAACTCAATGTTTTCGCTACATCTCTGAAATTGGGAGGTTGTCGTCAGGATAGGCTCCCTGCAGCTCTCGGGTTATTTAGCCTCAGTCAAGACCAGGTTCTGTGGTTCTAATGGGCCAGAACTCATAAGGAGAAGCAGGTAAAAAATGGAGGTGGAAAAAAGTGAATTTATTTTCCAGAAATCAAAATGGATAGATGAGATGAGAGTGGGGGAGAAAGAGACAGAGACAGAGAAAGAAAACAAAAACGAAAGAAACTTATTTCACTTACTGTTCTTCTAGTTCCTGGAAACATGACCCCCTGAGACATCACCCCCCCAACTCAAATGCAACCTTTAATAGAAAAAGGTTCACTAACCCTAGTTTGCTCCCTTTGTAGCTTCCAGTTTTACATCCCTCTGCTTCTCCAAAGGAAGTAAAAACACTAGCATCTACTCTCTCCAACGAGAGTAAAAATGCTAGGACTTTCCTCGCACCAACCTCCTCCTCCAAGAGAAGATGAGCTCTTCCTTAGAGTTTGGGTGTTTCTGTGTTTTAATACTACAGACGTGGGCCTGCATCCCCAGGGTGGAATCCAAGATGTTTTATGCTCTTTAATCCTATTTCGCTGCCTTTGAGAATGACTGATTAAGCAGTGAAGATCTTTAATTTGGTTGCGGCCTATGAAAAGGCACAATTTGATTTTGATGGTTCCTTCCCCCAAACTTTTTGTTTGTTTGTTACTTGTGTATCTTGCCTAGGACAGGCACAGAAATCTTGTTCAATAGGAGGAAAGATTCTTGCTGTTATAACATTAAGAAAAAAGGTCCTAGAGCAACAGCATTCTTCATCTGCTATGTTCCAGTTCTAAGAAGGGGACGTAAGGATACCATGAGATGGATACCATGAGATGGATCCCCAAATTCCTTGTTTCCCTGAATGCAAGGAGCTCTTCCCAAAACCTCCCTCTCATTCTCTCAAAACAAAAAAACACACATTTGGATCTAACCCAAAATAGAGCATATGATTTTGATTTGGGTTTCTTTAGAATTTATTAGACAACACTTTAGAAGAGAATGTTTGTAGCTCAAGGTTGAACTAGGGAGCCCTTGGTGCTCTCCGAGCTTGGTTTTTTGTTTTGCAGATGTTTCATTACCCAATGTGAGAGATGGTGTCCATGGAGAGAAAACTGGGTTGATGGACTATAGCAAAACAGCAGTTTTCAAGGAAGTGGGAATCAAATTCCAGAAAGGGGGTGAGACAAGAGGTAGTGCAGTCCGGAGCTGGATAGGAGACAGAGGAAGAGAATTAGAACAGCCATTCTCTAAACTCTCCAATGGCATATTCATTGAGCTATGTTCTGTCTGGGTCCCTCCAGAAGCAAACACCAACCCAAAAAGAGAATCCAGACACACTGGTAAAAATCAAAGGCAGTTTATAGAATTAAAAGCAAACACAGGTAACAGAAAATGTCCTTACAAACAGGAATACGCTGAAACTTCAAAGATGTTTCACGAAGGCCATGAAGTAAAACAGGATTCTTGCTGTCAAAAACAACGCTGGAGATAACAAACATACGCCTCCCCCAAGTCTTCCAGTCTTCTAGGCCACAAGCCAAGATCAGAGACGCCGAGAAGCAAAGTAGGGTCACAGAACTTCCAGTTGATAACGCTCCACATGGCTTAAAGGGCTGGCCTGCCTTTTAAACCCTGCTGAGGAGAACCACACCCAAACCCAGCTGTTGCCAATTCAGTGATGCCAATACCTTTCTAATTGGTCCCGTCTCTGAGCTGCACGTCGCTGTCTCATGTCAATTATAGCCTGTGCTTCCTCATCCAATGAGGCCAGGCTACTGGCTGGGGAGAGCCCCCCCCCCCGGGGCTCTCAGGCTGCTCCCCCTCATCCTCTTCCTGACGTTCCTCTCCCCTGTCTGCCTGTTCTCCCCCTCCTGTTCACTGTCCTCCTCCTCCGGGCCTGGATCCAGCAGAGACGCAGCCGGTCCCTGAGGAGCCTCAGGCTGAATCACAACAAGCTAGGAGTAGTAAGTATTTAGTTTGGCAAGATTCTGTCTGCTGTGTGTAAGCAGATAAAGAACTGGACTCTGGCTGAATTGTTCCACATTGTACTTGGCCTTGGCCTGACACCCAACTACGTAACATCTTAAGCTTAACTAGGTGACCCAATTAGGTAAACTCATTCATTCACATGGAAGATGTTACCTAGTTGGATAATGAAATATCTGCAAGAATAACAACCAAGTTCAGAGAGCTCCAAGCACCCCACAGAGAACATTTTATTTACCAAAGGAGGAGAAGGTTTTAGAGTTCTGATGTTCTTTTGAAATCAGAAGTTAGGGTGCTCCTCTTTCAAGCTTTCCACCCAGAATTTATATTCTTCTGGAACTTCTCTAGGCCGTATTTTCTACTATCACATCTGACAAGCTGAAAAGTGCCTGTTACTCTGGTGGAGAGAACAATGATGGCCTCATGAGTTGTCCCTTGATTGGTTTCACTCAAAAACCAGGTCCTTCTGCTAAGCTGGATCAGACCGGTGAAGAATTGCCTTGCTGTCATGTAAATGATTTTTTCCCCATACGCATACGTGCTAAGACGGTATCACCATTTGCTGAGTTGTATTTAATGGCTGCTTTTTCTCTCTCTCCCTGCCTTCCCTTTCCCCTTCCCTCCTTTTTTTTCTCTTCCGTATCTCTGGATCCTTTGCTCCTTCCCTCCCTCTTCTCTCATATGCAATGACTTTCATAGTACGGGATGATTTCTTTGGTAAGGCGAAAGCCAGTTTTAAAACCTATGGGTGTTCCCCTTTCCTTTCACTTGGCATCTCTTCATCCCTTTTTTGTCTTCTTTCTGGGATCCCTTGGGACTTGGTTTATGTTTTTTGTATTGATCCCTGTGATGGTAATGAAGGTGCTTTTATTTTTGGAGAAGCCGATCTTCTTCAGTTGCCATCATCTAGGAAGTCTTGTCCTCTCCTCTTCTCTTGGGACTTAGGTGGTTATCCGCTTTGATGTTTCAAGCAGCTTCCAAGAGGGGGACATAAAAACGAGTCCTTCCCCTCCATATTTCTTTCTTTTGAAAACTCTGCTCTTAGGGCAAGCTGGTGAGAAGATCTGTCTTAAGCAACCCACTTCCTTGTGATTTGTTTACCTTGACATGTTGTACTGGTGCTTTGGGCAGTTTTTCTGACTCGTGGTCCAAGCGTTTCTTTTCAAAATCACACATTTCAGAAAATCATGTATGTGTGTGGGGAGAAGAAGCTATTCTTGAATTGCTAATCTTCTGCATGTAGAGATGTTCTATCATAGCTTCTTTCCACCACCAGTTTAAAACAGCATCAGGGCATCTTCATTGCAGATCTTTTTTTTTCTTTCAAAAAAAAGAATATTAAAATACAGGGATCTACTCCAAGATGACCAGATGATTCTTGGTGAGATTTCCGACTCCTATTTGTTTAGCGATATTGTTGATTTTTAAAAAAACCTCATCTTTCTATTCTAAAATTGGAGAAGGTTATACTGTATGTAAAGAAACTTGCATTCAAAGTCTGTATTAAATATCAGGATTGGATGTCATGGACTAAGTCGCCCATTGTCACAAGAGTTGCCATTGCTCACCTTTTCTCTCTGAATGTTCAAGAAGTGCTAGGACGAAGTAGATACCTCATTCTTGGATTCTTCCACTAGCCAGATTGGACTCAGAAGGAAAAGGCAAGACAAGGAGCAGTTCCTTGTTAATGTCCCCAAAGAATCCGAAATGAGTTGGGCGGCTCACAAATCTCAGAAATGAAATTTAGTTCTTGGTTGTGCCCTACGAAATGGCACGCGGATCAAATGCTGCCTGAAACATCAAAAGGGACTAATCTCTTCATGTCCTCTCAACACAACTGCAGCTGCTTTTCCATTCTCCCTGGGAAGTGGGCATCCCTCTGCCATCTCTAACTCATCTCCATCTGATTGTGGGAAGAAGGTCTGTGCACTGCCCCGGTGTGTTGTGATGTGTTCTCACTTCTTGTGTATGCTCCCATGGTTCTCTTGTTAACTTTTCATTTGTCCTGAGTATGCATTTGTCCCATGAAAGCAACCTAAGCAGACCCCACATTTTTTTTTAAAAAAGAAACAACAATCCAGTTTATTTTTCCTACGCAGTGTGAAGTAGAAGAGTGTTTGGATGCTGGCAGAGGTTGGCTATGTATTGGATCTCTAGAACAGTGTTTTTCAACCAGTGTGCAGCGGCACACTAGTGTGCCGTGAGACATGGTCAGGTGTGCCGCGAAGCTCAGAGAGAGAAAGCAAGCAAGAGAGAAAGAAAGAAAGAAAGAGAAAGCAAGCAAGAGAGAGAGATAAAGAAAGCAAGAGAGAGAAAGAGCAAGCGAGAGAGACAGAGGGAGAAAGAAAAAGAAAGCAAGAGAGAGAGAGAAAGAGAGGGAGGGAAGGAGAGAGAGAGAAAGACATAGAGGGAGGTAGGGAGGGATAGAGAAAGAGAGCAAAAAAGAGAGGAAGGAAGGAAGAGAAAGAAAGAGGGATGGAGAGAGAGAAAGGAAGAGGAAGGAAGGGAGAGAAAGAGGGAGAGAGAAATAGAGCGAAAGGGAGGAAGAGAGAGAGAGAGAATTTTTTTGTCCAAACTTTTTTTAGCCCCCCCCTCCCCCCGCTCAATGTGCCCCAGGGTTTCGTAAATGTAAAAAATGTGCCGCAGCTCAAAAAAGGTTGAAAATCACTGCTCTAGAAGACCTCTCCTTTTAAACATCTGGGACTGGGACTAAATGATTCAAAGTAGTACCATTTCCATTTTGTGATGGAAGAAACCTGTTTCTTCTCTGTTGAATTCTCAGAGCATTGAAGTGAAACCTGCCCTATAAAGAATGAACTTCAATGCAATTTAATTGGCTGCAAGTATAGCACCATACACAGGAAGCTTTTCCTTGTATAACTTATCTTAGATAAAGCTTAACTGGTTCCAAGGGTGCCAAATGACTCTCCCATGGTTTGAGGT
The DNA here is from genome assembly GCF_031021105.1 of Erythrolamprus reginae. Taxonomy (NCBI): domain Eukaryota; kingdom Metazoa; phylum Chordata; class Lepidosauria; order Squamata; family Dipsadidae; genus Erythrolamprus; species Erythrolamprus reginae. The sequence continues at coordinate 46,331,984 of NC_091958.1, forward strand.
CCATCTAAATCAGAGTTATCATCTCAGTTTATTCAATCAGGTGAGAGAAAGGTAGTTATTTGTGAAAAACCCTTGAAGATTTTCAAAAACTAAAGACTGCCATGTTTGGAATGCTCCTGTGGAATTCTTTCTTTCACTACTGTATAACACAGATCTTTCAGTGGCCTTAATAAATTGGACAGTTGTCCTCTGGTTGAATGAATGCTTTTATGTCAACGAAGTATCAGCTTAAAACTGAGCCAGGTGAAAGGTGGGTTATAAAAGCCTGAAGGCCTTGTATTGCCCCCCAGAGGCGGAGTAAAGACGCTGAGACATATATTGTGGATTAATTAAGGGTCATGTATTAATTATCATAAATTTAAATAACATTAAATAAATTTAAATACGTAACTTTGAATATTTAATTCAAAACAAACTAAGGACCTGCAGAGCCAAACTAACGGGGCGGAAATTCCTACCATAAAATTCCTTGGCAACATAGGGCAAGAACTGCTTGCTGAACCAGGTGGAGGTACCACCTTCACCTGGATCCAAGCCACGCCCCTTCGTCGTGTGGGAGGAGTTCACCCTCCAATCCCCAAGGGAGATTGGATCCGGTGATTCCCATGGGCATCCTCTCTCCAATCCCTGATGTTGCTCGAACCTCTAGTTCCTGGAGAGAGGTGGTCCATCACCCTTTAAGGGTGCCCAAAAGGAGCATGCGCAGTTGCTTCTAATTGCCCATTTCCGCCCCCAACCTGCCAAACCCCAGTGACCAAAGGCAGGCCTATTTAAATAACTAAATGCGCTGCACCCCCTAACCAATCCAGTCCGCACCGTCAGTGTGGAATAGGTGAAAAAACGGCCGCCTCTAAAGGGGAGGACGCAAAAAATTCCTATTCGGCCCCAAAGGCGACCTCCTTAGGACACACTGTTGATAGCGGAGGGTGGGCGGGTGTTCGCTGCAAAGCGGCAATGTGGAGGTCCCTTCCGGATCGCCCTTTAAATAGGGCGATCTGGGACCCTCCTGAGCAAGCCGGCAGCGCGCTCTCATTGGCGCGCTGCCAGAAGCTGAACTTCCGGGTTCCGAATGAACCCGGAAGTCTTTAGCTCTGAAAAGAGCTAGCTCATCATCGCCCCCGCCCCATAGGCAATTTCAGCTGGCGGTTTTAAACCGCCGGCTGGGCATATAGCAGGACCAATTTAGCAGTTACACATCGAAGTAGAAATATGAGGTCTCCTTCAGGTTGAGTGTAGGGTTTCGTGGACTTCATAGCCACCTTCGTGTACATTTCTTGGGGAAAGTGTAGAAATGCGAGATTGTACTATTAGGAACTTGTCTTGCTTTCTCAGTCTAGCCTATCTCCCAGAATTTCCTTCCGTGTATTTCCAACCCAGAGACAAACCAGGACCAATCCTATTTAGTATTTTTTTTTAATTCAGCCAAGGTTGACAAGGTGTTTTGACCTATGAAGAAGGCAAATTAAGATTCCCTTGACGTAAGCTCTTGATAATTCCAAAGACAAATTGCAAACTTGTTCTTGCCAACAGTATGCCACTGTTGTTTTTTTATCTGGCAAGCTTTTTTTGGATTTTCCAGCCTAGCTCATAATCTTCGATTCCTTAGTGGTTTTCTGTCCAAAGAACGACTGGGCCCAAAATGCTTGGCCCCATGGTCACCAATGGCTGTTAAGCTCCAAAGAAAATTTTCATTATAATTATTCCTTGTTTGTATCAACTTTCCTTAAAGAGTAGCTTATATAGTCATTTTCTTCATTCTTTAAAAAAAATTGCTCCAATTCTGTTAAATACTTTAGGCTGTAAATGAAGCTCAGTTTGCTTCTGGGCTAAACAAAAAAATTAACCTAGAACTGCTGAATTTAGTGTGTCGACCTCTGCCCCGTTCTGCCTGTGCAGAACCATGGTTCTTTAAATCCAGATTGAAAGCAAGCCAGTGTAGTTTGAACAGGTCCTTAGCTAGACTTCTTTACAAAAATGACAGCTATTGAGAGAATAGGCAGAAAATCTGTGGTCCAGCATAGCAAGCCCCCCAAATAATCTTCCACTGTAACTTCTAAAAGAAGTTTTGGGATGATTGGAACATATCTTCGGAGGCCATTCCTTCCACTCTTTGTAACTAACGAGAAGCTTTTGCACAGGAAAGTTATCTCTCTTGAGAAAGGGGAGAGCTTTTCTTTTGCCAAAATGTATGTGTCAAAATTTATATGGCTTTTATTTTTTTCCACCTTCCCCAGGAATGGGCAAAGAAGTGGGCAATCTCTTGATGGAGAATACGCAGCTGCTAGAAACCAAGTAAGACCCCTCCCTATCCTGCTGCCGTGACTTTAGCATGAGTTCCTGGTTGATGAGGTGCTGCATGTGTTGGTTTTGTTCGGTTTAGCTTGTGTTCTGTCGGCGTCTTTCAACCGCCCGTAATTACAGGGTAATTAGTCCAGGAAGACACACACCACACAATAAAAGGAAAACCCAGAAGTATTTATAAACAGAAAAACAGAAACAGCTCCCTTTTTAAATGTCAAAGGGATTTTCTGGTACACACAAGGCACAGGTTAAATGCAATCCAATTTCTCACCCAATAACTGGGAAATTGAGTCCAATTCTAAAGTCCAGAGAGTCCACACACAATCTTCAACGGCACAAAAACCACGATCTTGACAAAACAATGAATCAGATGAACTGCCACGAGGCTAAACCAGCACGCTGTTCTTTTTATCTGTGGCACTAATTACAGCAGCCCCACCCAACCACAGGTGGCCTCATTTGCTCTTGTAATAATCCTTCAGTTGTTGTCTCCTATGCATTACTCTACGCATGCGTGGATGTGTCATTAATTCTTGTTCAGAATCCAGGGATGGTACAGATGATTGATCTCCTCCTGGGCTGTCTGCCAAATTCCCCTCTTCCTTGTCACTCACGCTTCCTTGGTCAGAGGAGGCTTCATCGGCAGATTCCATCGGGAGCAAAACAGGCCTGCGGCATATGGATGTTTCCCCCAGATCCATCTGCACTTTCCTTGGGGCAGGAGCTGGGCCAGAGCTAACCACAACAGCTTGTGCTTGATTTCTTCATTCTGCTGAGATCTTGGTGTTTTGAAGCTTTTTTTCACCCAACCTACTACCCAATCAATTGGCAAAGGCAGAGATGGGGAACATATTCTGCCCGTACCATGACCTTTTCTATTGGTGGACTCCCAAACCCATAGCCATGTCGGGAAGGATTATAGCTGACAATGGTTGATCTTTCTCATCTATCAATGGGCAGGCTTAAATCCAGAAAGCCCTCTCTGGCTCTCGCTCAACAGCTGTCTAACAACTTTGATATCAACACACAATGGAAAGCCAAATGAGCTGCTCAATGGCCAGATACAGGCAGTTACATAGATGACCCTATACAAAAGGTGCCAAGTTTTGACCTTCCTCGCCAGCTTTGGTCAATTCTGAACAGGATCTGCACCCAGGATGGTGTTGCTAGGACTCATTGTTTAAGTGGGGCCTTGCTCTACCCGTCAGTGTGACTATGGTGCTCCTTGACAAAATATCCACCAAATGTCTGTCAAGAGCTTACACTGGGCCAATGTCTGATTTTTTCAACATAGACCACCTTGTCTTTGAATAGCTGACATTAACATTTGAACTACTGTATGAGCATGTGAACTACTATAAGTTCATGTATTTGCCATACGCTAAGTAAATAAATAGCTGACAATTTAGTCTCCTGATTAGGAAAGACTATAGTGTGTTTATTTTCATTGCATCGATAACGGAATCCAACTAATTAAAATTCAAGGTTTGGTTTAAATAACCATGCTTTATCTATGATTCTGCGCGATATCCCATCGTTTCTTTATGTTACCGATCAATATTTTTTTCCTATGATGCTAGCCGTATTCTGAGGCTGAATATATTTCTGTTTCTTTCGGTGACTTGCCGTGCTCCAGAAATGCTTTGAATATTGTGAAGAATGACTTAATTGCAAAAGTGGACCAGCTAACAGGAGAACAGGAGGCGTTGAAAGGAGAGCTGGAAGCAGCGAAGCAGGCGAAATCCAAAATGGAAGCCCGTATCAAGGAGCTTGAGGAAGAGCTTAAAAAGTGAGTGGCCATCTGCTTTTGGGGTTCATTTCTCAAGTGGTATTGCTTCTCTAGGGTTAAAATAGTTCATAGGTGTCAAACTCGATTTCATTAAAGGGGCTGCATCAGGGTAGTGTTTGACCTTAGGGAGCCGGGGCAGGTGTGGCTCAGGTGAGTGTGGCCAGGGTGGGTGTGTCCAGCTCAACGTCACTCATATCAGGGCACCTGTGGTGGCCACATGCTAAGGCAGGACTTCCCTCTGACCCTCGCTCTCTCTCATTATAATATCTCAAACTCAACCCGGATAAGACCAAGTGGCTGTGGGTTTTGCCTCCCAAGGACGACTCCATCTGTCCTTCCATTACCCTGGGGGGGGGAGGTATTGACCCCCTCAGAGAGGGTCCGCAACTTGGGCGTCCTCCTCGATCCACAGCTCACATTAGAGAAACACCTTTCAGCTGTGGCGAGGGGGGCGTTTGCCTGGTGCACCAGTTGCGGCCCTATCTGGATCGGGACTCACTGCTCACAGTCACTCATGCCCTCATCACCTCGAGGCTCGACTACTGTAATGCTCTCTACATGGGGCTACCTTTGAAAAGTGTTCGGAAACTTCAGATCGTGCAGAATGCAGCTGCGAGAGCAATCATGGGCTTCACTAAGTATGCCCATGTTACTCCAACACTCCGCAGTCTGCACTGGTTGCTGATCAGTTTCTGGTCACAATTCAAAGTGTTGGTTATGACCTATAAAGCCCTACATGGCATCGGACCAGAACATCTCCGGGACCGCCTTCTGCCGCACGAATCCCAGCGACCGGTTAGGTCCCACAGAGTGGGCCTTCTCCGGGTCCCGTCGACTAAACAATGTTGTCTGGTGGGACCCAGGGGAAGAGCCTTCTCTGTGGTGGCTCCGACCCTCTGGAACCAGTTCCCCACAGAGATTAGGATTGCCCCCACCCTCCTTGCCTTTCGGAAATTCCTTAAAATCCACCTCTGCCGTCAGGCATGGGGGAATTGAAACATCTCCCCCTTGCCCATGTAGTTTCTGCGTATGATTCGACTGTTTGCTTGTTTTTTATATATTGGGGTTTCTTGTGGATTTTTTAACCTAAAACTGTAATTTAGATGGCTAAATATTAGATTTGTTACTATGTATTGTTTTTTACCATTGTTGTGATCCGCTCCGAGTCTACGGAAAGGGGCGGCATATAAATCCAATAAATCTAATCTAATCTAATCTCTTGAATTTTAAGACCTCCAAGGTCCCTTCCAACTCTGTTATTCTATTCCAGTGATGACGAACCTTTTTTCCATCAGGTGCCGAAAAAGCGTGGGTGTGTGCTATTGCACATGTGCGAGTGCCCACACCCAGAAGTCAATGCATAGGGAGCGTGAAAACAGCTTCTCCTGCCCCCTGGAGGCCCTCTGGAGGCCGGAAACGGCCTGTTTCCAAACTTCTGATGGGCCCAGTAGGCTCACGTTTCACCCTCTTCAGGCTCCAATGGCTTCCTTGGAACCAGTGGGGGATAAAAATGTCCTCACCCATCCCCATGCAGGCTCTCTGGAAGCCACAACCCCCCCCCCCCAGAGCCTCTGTATGAGCCAAATATCAACTGGCCAGTACACACATGCATGTTGGAGCTGAACTAGAGCTCGTGTGCCAGTAGATATGGCTCCGCATGCCACCTGTGGCACCTGTGACATAGGTTCCCCATCACTGTCCTATTCTATTCTAAAGCATGTCCTATTGTTTTTAATATGTTTGTGAGTGACATAGGGAAAGGTTTGGTAGGGAAGGTTTGCCTATTTGCCGATGACTCTAAAGTGTGCAATAGGGTTGATATTCCTGGAGGTGTCTGTAATATGGTAAATGGTTTAGTAAAATAATGCACTTGGGGAAAAGGAATCCTCAATCTGAGTATTGCATTGGCAGTTCTGTGTTAGCAAAAACTTCAGAAGAAAAGGATTTAGGGGTAGTGATTTCTGACAGTCTCAAAATGGGTGAACAGTGCAGTCAGGCGGTAGGGAAAGCAAGTAGGATCCTTGGCTGCATAGCTAGAGGTATAACAAGCAGGAAGAGGGAGATTATGATCCCGCTATATAGAGTGCTGGTGAGACCACATTTGGAATACTGTGTTCAGTTCTGGAGACCTCACCTACAAAAAGATATTGACAAAATTGAACGGGTCCAAAGACGGGCTACAAGAATGGTGGAAGGTCTTAAGCATAAAATGTGTCAGGAAAGACTTAATGAACTCAATCTGTATAGTCCGGAGGACAGAAGGAAAAGGGGGGACATGATCGAAACATTTAAATATGTTAAAGGGTTAAATAAGGTCCAGGAGGGAAGTGTTTTTAATAGGAAAGTGAACACAAGAACAAGGGGACACAATCTGAAGTTAGTTGGGGGAAAGATCAAAAGCAACATGAGAAAATATTATTTTACTGAAAGAGTAGTAGATCCTTGGAACAAACTTCCAGCAGACGTGGTTGATAAATCCACAGTAACTGAATTTAAACATGCCTGGGATAAACATATATCCATCCTAAGATAAAATACAGAAAATAGTATAAGGGCAGACTAGATGGACCATGAGGTCTTTTTCTGCCGTCAGTCTTCTATGTTTCTACGTGGATTAAAGCTAGTTTCCTAGGAGACATTCCTTCTGTCTTCTGACTATTCTCAAGATGATGCAAAGAGGTCTACTAACTTTTCTTAGATTTGGGGGACAGAAAATAATCCAACCTATCTGATGATTGGAAATTCACTCTAAAGTGTGCAATAGGGTTGATATTCCTGGAGGGGTCTGTAATATGGTAAATGATTTAGCGTTACTAGATAAATGGTCAAAGCAATGGAAACTGCAGTTTAATGTTTCCAAATGTAAAATAATGCACTTGGGGAAAAGGAATCCTAAATCTGAGTATTGCATTGGCAGTTCTGTGTTAGCAAAAACTTCAGAAGAGAAGGATTTAGGGGTAGTGATTTCTGACAGTCTCAAAATGGGTGAGCAGTGTGGTCGGGCAGTAGGAAAGGCAAGTAGGATGCTTGGCTGCATAGCTAGAGGTATAACAAGCAGGAAGAGGGAGATTGTGATCCCCTTGTATAGAGCGCTGGTGAGACCACATTTGGAGTACTGTGTTCAGTTCTGGAGACCTTCACCTACAAAAAGATATTGACAAAATTGAACGGGTCCAAAGACGGGCTACAAGAATGGTGGAAGGTCTGAAGTATAAAACGTATCAGGAAAGACTTAATGAACTCAATCTGTATAGTCTGGAAGACAGAAGGAAAAGGGGGGACATGATCGAAACATTTAAATATGTTAAAGGGTTAAATAGGGTTCAGGAGGGAAGTGTTTTTAACAGGAAAGTGAACACAAGAACAAGGGGACACAATCTGAAGTTAGTTGGGGGAAAGATCAAAGGCAACATGAGAAAGTATTATTTTACTGAAAGAGTAGTAGATCCTTGGAACAAACTTCCAGCAGACGTGGTAGATAAATCCACAGTAACCGAATTTAAACATGCCTGGGATAAACATATATCCATTGTAAGATAAAATACAGGAAATAGTAAAAGGGCAGACTAGATGGACCATGGGGTCTTTTTCTGCCGTCAGTCTTCTATGTTTCTATGTTTCTAAGGGGTTTTTTCTCCTCCTGTTCTGCCTTTGTGTAACTTCTGGACATGTTTCATAAATTTCATTCTTTTTTCTCTCCAGGGTGAAATCAGAGGTGATAGTTGCTCGCCGAGAACCCAAAGAAGAGGTGGAGGATGTAAGCGGCTATCTCTGTACAGAATTGGTATATTACATTATTAAAATGCCTAGGGAAAGAGGGGGTTTGGGGAGGGGGGGTCTTCGTTTTCCATTTCCTTGAATAATGATCCTGAAATTATGACATCACTGCATTTTCATCAGAGTATTGCCATGTCCTTGATCACTGTCTGTGGTGGAGTGCATTCTCATGATTATGGGAATGGGTAACTTAACAACCAATTATAGAATAGAATAGAAATATAATTTATTTTATTTATTTATTTATTAATCAGATTTGTATGCCGCCCCTCTCCGCAGACTCGGGGCGGCTCACAGCAATAATAATACAATGTAAACAAATCTAATATTTAAGTGAATTTAAAAAACCCCAGTTTAGAAACCAATCATACATACTAGCATACCATGTATAAATTCTATAAGCCTAGGGGGAAGGGAAAATGTCAATTCCCCCATGCCTGGCGACAGAGGTGGGTTTTAAGGAGCTTACGAAAGGCTAGGAGGGTGGGGGCAACTCTGATATCTGGGGGGAGTTGGTTCCAAAGGGTCGGGGCCGCCACAGAGAAGGCTCTTCCCCTGGGGCCCGCCAAACAACATTGTTTAGTTGACGGGACCCGGAGAAGGCCAACTCTGTGGGACCTAACCGGTCACTGGGATTCGTGCAGCAGAAGGCGGTCCCGGAGATATTCTGGTTCGGTGCCATGAAGGGCTTTATAGGTCATAACCAACATTTTGAATTGTGACCGGAAACTGATCGGCAACCAATGCAGACTGCGGAGTGTTGGTGTAACATGGGCATATTTGGGAAAGCCCATGACTGCTCTCGCAGCTGCATTCTGCGCGATCTGAAGTTTCCGAACACTTTTCAAAGGTAGCCCCATGTAGAGAGCATTACAGTAATAATGTTGGAAGGGACCTTGGAGGTCTTCTAGTCCAAACGCGTTTAGGCAAGAATCCCTTCACCACTTCAGACAAATAGCTATCCAACATCTTCTTAAAAACATCCAGTGTTGGAGCAATCACAACTTCTGGTGGCAAGCTGTTCCACTAATTAATTGTACTCACTTTCAGGAAATTTCTCCTTAGTTCTAAGTTGCTTCTCTCCTTGATTAGTTTCCACCCATTGCTTTTTGTTCTATCCTCAGGTGCTTTGGAGAATAATTTGATTCCTTTTTCTTTGGGGCAAACCCTGAGATATTGGAACACTGCTATCATGTCTCCCCTGGTCCTTCCTAAATGACATTCACTATAGGTTTATTGAAAACATCAGGAAGACTCATTCTAGAAAAACCATATAGTAGTTACAGGAGGGTGCTTTAAGAGTTAATATCTCCTCCTCCTTTCTTTTTCTGGTCTCATACTGTCTCATGCAGAAGAGTCAGTGGCTTTAAAAAAAACCCCACATGTAGAAATAGTTGTAGACTGCATTCATCATCATTATTATTATTACTATTATTTATTAGATTTGTATGCCGCCCCTCTCCATAGACTCAGAGTGGTTCACAACAATAATAAAACAGTATATAATAAACAAATCTAATATTTAAAAAGTATCTAAAACCCCATTAATTTAAAACCATTCAATGCAAGCATACCATACATAAAACTATATAAGCCCCATGCCTGAGGGCAGAGGTGAGTTTTAAGAAGTTTGCGAAAGGCAAGGAGGGTGGAGGCAATCCTAATCTCCGGGGGGAGCTGGTTCCAGAGGGTCGGGGCCGCCACAGAGAAGGCTCTTCCCCTGGGTCCCACCAAATGACATTGTTTAGTCGATGGGACCCGGAGAAGGCCGACTCTGTGGGACCTAACTGGTTGCTGGGATTCGTGCGGCAGAAGGCGGTCCTGGAAATATTCTGGTCCGATGCCATGAAGGGCTTTCTAGGTCGTAACCAACACTTTGAATTGTGACCGGAAACTGATCGGCAACCAATGCAGACTGCGGAGTGTTGGTGTGACATGGGCATACCTGGGGAAGCCCATGATTGCTCTTGCAGCTGCATTTTGCACGATCTGAAGTTTCTGAACACTCTTCAAAGGTAGCCCCATGTAGAGAGCATTACAGTAGTCGAACCTCGAGGTGATGTGGGCATGAGTGACTGTGAGCAGTGACTCCCGGTCCAGATCGGGCCACCACTGGTGCACCAGGCGAACCTGGGCAAACGCCGCCCTCGCCACAGCTGAAAGATGGTGCTCTAATGTAAGCTGTGGATTGAGGAGGACGCCCAAGTTGCAGACCCTCTCTGAGGGGGTTTATAATCCCCCCCCCAGGGTGATGGACAGACAGATGGAATTGTCCTTGGGAGGCAAAACTCACAGCCACTCCATCTTATCAGGGTTGAATTTGAGTCTGTGGACACCCATCATCTTGTTCGGGCTTTGAAATCCAAGGTAAAAGAATGTAATCATCCCATTCACACAATGCTCTAAGAAGGCTGGTTTTAATTTAATGTATTAACAGCATGTTTCTTCGGTCTTCTATTTAACATAGCTACTTTGACCCACATATATGTGCTTTTCTTTCTCTGATGCAAAATTCTCTCAATGTTCCGCGTGTTATGGAATAAGCAGACATAATAAGTGCTAAATGGCAAACAACAATCGTGCAACTGATTCTGGGACCAAAATACTGTATCTGCAAAGTTATGTTTAGATATTTTAAAAATGGATAAGAATGAGCATATGATACAGCAGGAGATTCGAGCTATATCTAAGCAATAGTTGTATAGCAATTAAGAGCCTTATTTCTATCACATTTAAGATTTATTTATTTTATTTTATTCACTAGATTTGTATGCCGCCCCTCTCTGTAGACTCGGGCGGCTCACAACACAATAAAACAGTTCATAACAGATCTAATAATTTACAATTTAAAATATTTTTAAAAACCCATTATTAAGCAGACATACATACAAACATACCATACATAAATTGTATAGGCCCAGGGGAGATATCTCAGTTCCCCCATGCCTGACGGCAAAGGTGGGTTTTGAGGAGTTTACGAAAGGCAAGGAGGGTGGGGGCAGTTCTAATCTCTGGGGGGAGCTGGTTCCAGATAGTCGGGGCCACCACAGAGAAGGCTCTTCCCCTGGGGCCCGCCAAACGACATTGTTTAGTTGACGGGACCCGGAGAAGGCCCACTCTGTGGGACCTAATCGGTCACTGGGATTCGTGCAGCAGAAGGAGGTCTCGGAGATATTCTGGTCCGATGCCATGAAGGGCTTTATAGGTCATAACCAACACTTTGAATTGTGACCGGAAATTGATTGGCAACCAATGCAGACTGCGGAGTGTTGGTGTAACATGGGCATACCTTGGGAAGCCCATGACTGCTCTTGCACTGCATTCTGCACGATCTGAAGTTTCCGAACACTTTTCAAAGGTAGCCCCATGTAGAGAGCGTTACAGCTGAAAGATGTTTCTCTAATGTCCAATGTTCTCTAAGATCCTTCTGTCTAGTGCAGGGGTCAGCAACCTTAAACACTCAAAGAGCCACAAAGGCCCTAACTGGAAGCCCCCCTGTTAAATTCTGTAGCCAACTGGAAGTCCGGTTTCCCCCACTATAGAGTCTCCTCCTAGCACAGCATCCTTTTTCCTCTACCTATCCTAACTGAAAGCCTTATCAATTGTGGAGCTGACTGGCAACAGGGAGTCATAACAGAGGAATGAAGGAGTCACATGTGGCTCCAGAGTTGCAGGTTGCTGACCCCTGGTCTAGTACTTTAAAACAGTTTCCCTTCAGCATTTCATCCCATTTTCCCCAAAGCACCCTTCCTCTGTGATAAAGCTGTTCAGTGGGTAAATTTAATTTAATTTAATTTGAACCTACTAACTCTTACCAATATCTGAAGACAGGAAACTAAGCCTGGGTGTTAATATTAGCTTGCAGAAAAATCTGTTAAGTAGGTTGGCACAAAATGTTCCGTTCCATGGATTTCGAGAACATTCTGTTTCTTCTTAAGATTTTGCTGAACTGGCCATTCTTGGTTGGGCTAGCAGGAATTACGTTGAGGAAATTTTCTTCCAGAAAACGGCTGGACCACTTTTAAACAACCTGATTGGTTTGGTCTAGAGGAGGAAACAGAATCTGCCAAAGTCTCTTTTTGTCTCTAAAATAAAACATTTCTGTCCATAGTTAAACATTTCTGCCTTGTAGTTAAACTTTTGTTGCTTCTTCAGATAAATGCTAGTCTTCACTAAATGGGTTTGAGCTAATTTTCAGAACCTAAGTATTTATTTGTTTGTTTGTTTGTTTGTTTATTCATTTATTTATTTATTATTTATTTATTTATTTAGATTTGTATGCCACCCCTCTCCGCAGACTCGGGGCGGCTCACAACAAGATACAACAATTCATAACAAATCCAAATAAATTTAAAATATTTAAAAAGATTTAAAAGAACCCCATTTACAGTACTAGCAAACACACACACAAACATACCATGCATAAATTGTACATGCCCGGGGGAGGTGTTTCAGTTCCCCCATGCCTGACGGCAAAGGTGGGTTTTAAGGAGTTTACGGAAGGTAGGGAGAGTAGGGGCAGTTCTAATCTCTGGGGGGAGTTGGTTCCAGAGAGTCGGGGCCGCCACAGAGAAGGCTCTTCCCCTGGGGCCCGCCAACCGACATTGTTTAGTTGACGGGACCCGGAGAAGGCCCACTCTGTGGGACCTAATCGGTCGCTGGGATTCGTGCGGCAGAAGGCGGTCTCGGAGGTATTCTGGTCCAGTACCATGAAGGGCTTTAAAGGTCATTACTGGGAGGGAGGGATTAATAGAAAACCCAAAGGGAACTAATGTTTTTAACTTCCTTCTTTTGGTGTTGTACTAATCTCCTTCCCCTTTCATTTCCCGTGGGTTGAAGTCCTCCTCCTCCCCCCTGCAGGACAACATCCCTATTGCTCAGAGACGTCGCTTCACCCGCGTGGAGATGGCTCGCGTTCTGATGGAGCGCAACCAGTACAAAGAAAGGTTGATGGAACTGCAGGAGGCTGTCAGGTGGACGGAGATGATCAGGTGAGGATGGTTGCAGCATTAGAGGTGAACTGGTGTTTGTTTGGTGTGGTTTTTTTTACTGTTAATGGCAGTGTTGCTGGCTAATTCTGCCCACTGCCAGGAGTTCGATCCTGATTGGCTTAAAGTTGACTCAGCCTTCCATTCTTCTGAGGTTGGCAAAATGAGGATCCAGGATTGTTGGGGGCAATATGCTGACTCTGTATAGAGAGGCCTGTACAGCACTATGAAACAGTATATAAGTACTATTGCTATTGCTCTTCGTTTTTTCCTTCCTTCCTTCCTCTCTCCCTTCCTTCCTTCCTCCCTTCCTTCCTTCCTTTCTCCCTTCCTTCCTCTCTCCCTTCCTTCCTCTCTCCCTCCCTCCCTCCCTCCCTTCCTTCCTTCCTCTCTCCCTTCCTCCCTCCCTCCCTTCCTTCCTCTCTCCCTTCCTTCCTCTCTCCCTTCCTTCCTCTCTCCCTTCCTCTCTCCCTCCCTCCCTCCCTTCCTCCCTTCCTTCCTCTCTCCCTTCCTCCCTCCCTCCCTTCCTCCCTCTCTCCCTTCCTTCCTCTCTCCCTTCCTTCCTCTCTCCCTTCCTTCCTCTCTCCCTCCCTCCCTTCCTTCCTCTCTCCCTTCCTTCCTTCCTTTCTCCCTTCCTCTCTCCCTCCCTCCCTCCCTTCCTCTCTCCCTTCCTTCCTCCCTCCCTCCCTCCCTTCCTTCCTCAATGAAAATCAATGAAATCAAGTTTGACACCCCTGTTGTAGGGCTATCGATCCTATTTCAGAACCTTGGACAGGGCCCACCAGGAAGACATTTTGCAAGGGATCAGTGGCCATTATTTAAAAAGAAAACAGAGTAAGAATTTAGTTCTGGTGATTTCCCCGTAACATTTGATAAAGAATTAAACTAAGCAACTACAATGAATGACTCAATGATTCTAAATTACTGAAATGTCAGGTCTCCTTTGTTCACTGGCTCCTTTTAGTTCTGGCATTTGAAATACCTTACCAGTAGACCTGGGAGCTCCATACAACCATTAACAGCATTTACCTGGGGATATAGATTTCTTAGTTGGTCAAGGTGTCCTAAATTGGGGATTATGACTAGTCAGTGGGTAGCCATAAGAAAACTTTCATCAGTAAGGTGAAATAAAACATACAGATGATATAATTTAGCAGAGGATGATGCCAAACTGCCTCTTGTCCCAATTTTCTCCTCTTGATCCTCTACTTCAGTGTTTTTCCTATCTGGCAACTTTAAGAGGGGTGGACTTCAACTCCCAAAATTCTGGGAGTTGAGTCCACTCATCCTAAAGTTGCCTGTGAAGTTTCCAAAAGATGCCCTAATTAATTCATGAACCATGAGCCAAGTTTCAGAAGAAATACAATCATTTATTAGGAGCAACATTCCGGCAATACTCGATGGAGTCAGAATTAACTGGAACCGCCTGCTACCGCATGAATCCCAGCGACCAATAAGGTCCCACAGATTTGGCCTTCTCCGGGTCCCGTCGACCAAACAATCTCGTTTGGCGGGCCCCAGGGGAAGAGCCTTCTCTGTGGCAGCCCCGGCCCTCTGGAATCAATTCCCCCCAGAGATTAGAACTGCCCCCACACTCTTTGTCTTTCGTAAATTACTCAAGACCCATCTATACCACCAGGCATGGGGGAGTTGAGACACCTTTCCCCCAGGCTTTTTTATATTTATGTTTGGGAATGTATATGTTGTTTGCTTTTATATGATAGGGTTTTATGTGCTTTTCAATATTAGATTTGTTTTCACTGGAATATTGTTTTTATTATTGTTGTGAGCTGCCCCGAGTCTTCGGAGAGGGGCGGCATACAAATCTAATAAATTGAATTGAATTGAATTAACCTTATGTAATTTATGGTGACTCTGTCCCCCCCCCCCCGGCGCGCATGTCATAAATAATATTCTTCAATGAACCACGTTGGTGCACTGTGAAAGCCACACCCTTCCTGCTGATTCTGGTAACCTAGGACACAATCTGTAGAAAAGCATTTGTGGGATGCAGTTTCAGTTAGGGCAACCAAGCAGCTCTGTCAGTTCTCCCCTCCCCTCCTGCTTATGGCAACTTGAAAGCTTTGCAAGTTGCTAAGGTGGAGAAACACTGTTCTACTCAGAGAGAAGATGTTTTACACCCCCACATCTCGTGAAGCCACCTCCTTCTTTTAGGCAAAGCACTTAAAGGAATAATACCAGTGACCACCAGAAAACCAGCTGAATTTGGAATTCTATCCAGTGATGGAGGGGTAGGCAAAACATCTTTTTGTCATGTGCCATTTCTGAATTTTCTGTTTCTCTTCGTCTGCAGAGCCTCCCGAGAACATCCTTCTGTTCAGGAGAAGAAAAAATCCACCATTTGGCAATTGTAAGTAGCAGAGCTTACTTACGAGATATCAACAAAGAGATTTGGGTATATAAGATATTCTTGCAGTATACGGTAGTACAGTAGCAAAAGTTTAAGGCATTTATGATCTCTAAAGGCAGCCTTATTTTTTGCAAATGGCTCCGTGAATAGCACTGGGGAGAAGCCTCAGGCTTAACCCACTTAAAGAGGATTCAAAAACTTTTAAGTAGGAATCTAATAAAGACTGGTGAGAAATGATGTCAAGTGCCAATCATCTTATCGATAACATGGATTAGATTTTCTGCTTATCTTCTTTTCCCCCCCGAACGCCATCACTCTACTAAACAAATAATTCCCTCAACACTGTCAGACTTTCTACTAAATCTGCACTTCTATTCTACTAGTTTTTCTCATCATTCCTTTCACCCATTTCCTCCCATGTTGACTGTATGACTGTAACTTGTTGCTTATATCCTAAGATTTTTATTAATATTGCTTCTTCATTGCTTATTTGACCCCTATGACAATCATTAAGTGTTGTACCATATGATTCTTGACAAATGTATATTTTATTTTATGTACGCTGAGAGCACATGCACCAAGACAAATTCCTTGTGTGTCCAATCACCCTTGGCCAATAAAAATTCTATTCTATTCTATTCTATTCCTGAGTATACACAGTTATTTATTTATTTATTTTATTTATTTATTTTGTCCAATACAAATCAAAAGTTAAGGAGAATAAAAACGTGTAGTAGCAAATATCAGGGAAGGGATAGAAGAAGAGATATGAGAATAGAATATATCAATGAAGAGTAGAGGAAGGATATACGGATGGGAGAAAAGATATATAAAATATAGGAGAGACAATTGGACAGGGGACGGAAGGCACACTAGTGCACTTATGCTCGCCCCTTACTGACCTCTAAGGAATCTGGAGAAGTCAACCGTGGAAAGTCTAAGGGGAAAATGTTGGGGGTTGACACCATGGAGTCTAGTAATGAGTTCCACGCTTCAACAACTCGATTGCTAAAGTCATATTTTTTACAGTCAAGTTTGGAGCGGTTGATATTAAGTTTGAACCTGTTGCGTGCTCTTGTGTTATTGCGGTTGAAGCTGAAGTAGTTGTTGACAGGCAGGATGTTGCAGCATATGATATTGTGGGCAATACTTAGATCATGTTTAAGGCGTCGTAGTTAATAAACCAAAGATTTGCACAGGTCAGTTTTCATGACTAGTTAATTCCTAGCTTGCATTTAAAATGCATGTGCCAATTTAAGACAGTGTCTGCAAATGCCGAAGCAAACAAGTAAGGAAGCTTCCTTGAGGAGCCTCAGAGAAGACCTACACTGCCCAAGGCCTGTTTTGTGTGGGGAATACATCAGATTTGGAATCCATAACACCTTGCCTTTATTCTGTCTATATTCTGTCTCCTTCCCCAGCTTCAGCCGATTGTTCAGTTCCTCCTCAAGCCCTCCACCAGCAAAACGGAGCTACCCATCAGTGAATATCCACTACAAATCTCCAACAGCAGCTGGGTTAAGCCAGCGTCGCAGTCACACCCTGTGCCAAATCTCTGCCGGGAACCGAACACTTGAGTTTTTCCCAGATGAGTAAGTTTGGCTCTGATTTTCTTTATCAGAAACTAGAAGGGCTGCTGAGCAGTTTGTGCTTTTGTAGAAGAGCTGAGTTAAACTACGGTAGCAAGCAAGCAAACAAACAAACAAACAAACAAACAAGCAAATAAATAATATAATAGTCCTCAACTTACGATGGTTGTTTAGTGACTCTTTGATGTTTGTTTGTTGGTTTGTTTGTTTGTTTGTTTGTTTATCTATCTATCTATCTATCTATGTATCTATCTATCTATCTATCTATCTATCTATCTATCTATCTATCTATCTATCTATCTATCTATCTATCTATCTATTTATTGGATTTGTATGTCACCCCTTTCCGCAGACTCGGGGCGGCTAACAACAGCAACAAAAACAGCATGTAAATCCAATCCTAAAAATATCTAAAAAAACCCTTATTTCTAAAAACCAAACATACATACAAACAAGCATACCATGCATAAATTGTAAAGGCTTAGGGGGGAAAGAATATCTCAGTTCCCCCATGCCTGATGGCAGAGATGGGTTTTTAGGAGTTTACGAAAGGCGAGGAGGATGGGGGCAATTCTAATCTCCGGGGGGAGTTGGTTCCAGAGGGTCAGGGCCGCCACAGAGAAGGCTCTTACTCTGGGCCCTGCCAAATGACATTGTTTTATTGATGGGACCCAGAGAAGGCCCACTCTGTGGGACCTAACCGATCGCTGGGATTCGTGCGGCAGAAGGCGGTCTTGTAGATACCCTGGTTATAATGTTATAATGAACCCCCACAAATGTAATTGCAGTCCAGTTGCAAAATTATAATGAACCCCTCTAAAAGTATTTGTGAGCTGTTCCGAAGTTCCAATGGCTGCACACACCCCTCACATCACTCACATTATGAGTGATCCTGTGAGCACATTTACAGCTGTTTGCTGGGTCCCTTTTGTCACGTGAGCATGATTTACAATGCTTTTGCTGAATGCCAGTGTTTACTTCCGATTTAAAGCAAAACAATGCCCTGTTGTGAACAATAGCTTCATTTAACTACTGTGGTGTTCATTTAAAAACCATGAGTTCACTTAATGAACCATGGGGATTTGCTTAAAGGCCACTGCAATAAAAGATAAAATCAGGTTGGTCAAATGATGGCTGGCTTTAATAATAAATAATAATAATAATAATAATAATAATAATAATAATAATAATAATTTATTGGATTTGTTTGCCGCCCCTCTCTGTAGACTCGGGGCGGCTAACACCATTTAGCACCATCAGAGTCCATTATTGGCATAAATTGAGGACTTCCTGTACTGGATTTTTCCTTCTCTTCCTACCGCGATGGGACCTTTCCTTGTCCTCTTGGTCTGCCCTTGTCTTCCTCCTGATCCTTCTCTCCTCAGTGACTGCACGTCATCGGCACGTCGTGAGCAGAAGCGAGAGCAATACCGCCAAGTCCGTGAACACGTCAGGAATGATGATGGCCGCTTACAGGCCTGTGGGTGGAGCCTGCCAGCCAAATACAAACAGGTAATGTATCTTGGCTAAGAGACAGGAAGATGTAACAAAGTCCTGCTGGCAGGAAGTGTGTTTTTGTTCCCTTTCTACACTGATTCCTTTTGGTTGAGTTTCCAGGTCTTTACCTTCAATGCATTATAAATGATTTGAACAGCAATAGCACTTGAGAGTAATATCATATCAAATGACCTAAGTGCTAAAGCCCACTGCAACTACATCGCCAAAAAGGCTTCAAGAGTTGTTAACCTTATCCTATGTAGCTTCTTCTCTGGTAATATCACACTACTAACCAAAGCATACAAAACTTTCACCAGGGCAATCCTTGAATACAGCTCATATGTCTGGAACCCACACCGCATATCAGACATACTTTACAAGAAGAGCCCTTCGCTTCTCCACTCGCAACAGAATACCTTATGCCAGTGTTTCCCAACCTTGGCAACTTGATATCTGGACTTCAACCCCCAGAATTCCCCAGCCAGCTTTCAATGGCTGGGGAATTCTGGGAGTTGAAGTCCAAATATCTTCAAGTTGCCAAGGTTGGGAAACACTGCCTTATGCAACTAGGCTTGAAATCCTAGGCTTAGAAAGCTTAGAACTACATCGCCTTCGTCACGACCTAAGCATAGCTCATAAAATCATCTGCTACAACGTCCTTCTTTTCAATGACTACTTCAGCTTCAACCACAACAGTACATGAGCACACAACAGATAACAAACTTAAAGTAAACTGCTTCAAACTTGACTGTAGAAAATATGACTTTAGCAACCAATTAGTTCATGCCTGGAATTCACTACCTGACTCTGTAGTTTCGTCACCAAACCCCCAAAACTTTACCATTAGACTGTCCACTGTTGACCTCATCCAATTCCTAAGAGGTCAGTAAGAGGCATGCATAAGGACACCAGCGTGCCTACCGTCCCTATCCTAATATTCCCTCTTATCAGTACCCATTCCATGTATATAAACAACTGTATATCTATATATATTACCAATATGTACTTGACTAAATAAATAAATAAATACAATTAAAAAAGAATGAACTGTGCTGTCTCTTCGCTCCCAACAGCTGAGTCCCAACGGTGGCCAAGAAGATAATCGAATGAAAAATGTGCCTGTGCCTGTTTACTGTCGCCCACTTGTCGAGAAGGACCCTACCATGAAGGTAATGTCAATTGTGGGCAATTTTTTCCCTTTCTTACAGTGGGAAGATTACCACTCTACAGGTAACCGATGGCTGAATCACACTTTTAGAAGACTTTACATCTATCAATCAATCAGAATAAAATAAGATGGGACCTTGCTCAAGCAGGAGACCCCGGACCACTTCAGACAAGTGACTGTCCAATCTCTTGGACAGTCCAACTTCCAGTGTTGGACCATTTACAACATCTGAAGGCGAGCTGGTTCCACTGGTTAATTGTCCTCACTGTCCTCACTTCTCCTTAGTTCCAAGTTGCTTCTCTCGTCCATCCATGGTTTCTTGCTTTGAAGGCAAGACAAGTCAAAAGAGGTTGACACAGAATAATAGAATGACAGAGTTAGAAGGGGTCTTGGAGGTCTTCTAGTCCAAGCCTTTACTCAAGAAGTGTTGTGGTTAGCTCTGGCCCAGCTCCTGCCCCAAGGACTGTGGATGTGGGGGAGACATCCACATGCTGCGGGCCTGTTTTGCCCCCGGTGGAATCTGCTGATGAAGGCTCCTCTGACCAAGAAGACTTGAGTGACAGGGAGGAGGAGAGTGTGGCAGACAGCTCAGAAGGAGATCAATTATCTAGCTCCTCCTTGGATTCAGAACAAGATTTAATGATACAGCCACGCATGCGGAGAGCGATGCATAGGCAACAACAACTGAGAGATTATTATCAAAGAAAATGAGGCCACCTGTGGTTGGGTGGGGCTGTGGTAATTAGTGAGGCTGCTGTAAATAGCAGCCTGTGGGTTTGGCCATTGTGGAAGATTATCTGATCCTTGTGTTTCGTGACTGCTTTACTGACTTTGACTTTTTGTGTGCTGATTTTTCCCCGCTTTGAAACTAAACCAGAGCAAAGTGTGTTTCACTTTGTGAAAGAAGAAGGACTGTGAATTGCCTCACAGCTGCAAGCTAAGTATCACAGAACTGATAAGGGACTTGTACAAATTACCAGTTTGTTTGGAGACGAGTGCTCTTGGCTATACCAAAAGAGGGCTTGGTTTAAGTGAATTTTCATTATAAAGAACATTGTTTTGAATTTTCAAACGTGTGTGTGTCTGAAATTTGTACCTGTGAATTTTTGGGAGGATTCTACCAGAGAGCCCGACAGAACAAGAAGGAGACCCTATATACTATTCCAGACAAGTGGCTCTCCAGTCTCTTCTTAAAATCCTTCAGGGATGGAGCACCCACAACTTATGAAGGCAAGCTGTTCCGCACTGTCAGGAAATTTCTCTTTAGTTCTCTTTAGCTTCTCTCCTTGATTAGTTTCCATCCATTGCTTCTTTCCCTGCCTTCAGATGCTTTGGAGAATAGGTTGACCTCCTCCTCTTTGGGACAACCTCTCAAATACTGGAATACTACTATCACGTCCCCCCTACCATACCCCCTCTTGAATGATTTCATTGTGACAATATTCCTATCATTGTTGTGAACAACGACCTATGGACATATTGGCCAACCAATGCAGAAAGGAAGCCTACATTTGTTTTCTCCTTTATATTTACAGTTATGGTGTGCAGCTGGTGTAAATTTGACAGGCTGGAAGCCCGGAGTGGAACCGGATGTTACAAATGGTCAAAAGCCTGATCCAGGATGTGATCCACTAACGTGTGATCGAGAGACAGAAGGAGAGAATACAAAGAGTAATCACACATCTCCAGAAAAGAAAAAGGTTGGGCATAAAGCATATGTGCAGGCATACATGGGGTGTTTTTTCCTCCAGGGCTGGATAATTTGTATAAAACAATTTTAATTTTTTTCTGGGCTGGATCATTTGTAAAAAAAAAAAAATCTTCCTGAAAGATGAAGGCACATTGCATCTTAAGTCCTATCAATACAGTTCACTTAATTTCTAAGCATAATGAATATTGAAACTTCAGCATTGATAAACATTTATTTCAATAAAAGTAGCGGAAGTTGAACTTTGTTATTTAAATAATGAGGATTTTAATAGCCAGAGGAGAGCTAGGGGTGGCCATTGGAATTCTGGAACCAAATCATAAGTATTCCTGTCGACTAAACAACGTCGTTTGGCGGGTCCCAGGGGAAGAGCCTTCTCTGTGGCGGCCCCGACCCTCTGGAATTCCAAGTCTGCAGAATAGTGGGACAGTGCGCAGATGAGTGAGAAGCTACTTGTTCAGCTAGTAGACGGACCTTGCCAAGTGCAATTATTATTATTATTATTATTATTATTATTATTATTATTATTATTATTTTTAAGTTTGTATGCCGCCCCTCTCCACAGACTCGGGGCGGCTCACAACAGCAACAGAAAACAATATATAATACAAATTCAATAATTAGAAAGCTAAAAACCCATAATTTAAAAGACATGCACACAACATACCATACATAAACAGTATAGGCCTGGGGAAGATATTTCAGTTCCCCATGCCTGATGGCAGAGGTGGGTTTTAAGGAGTTTGCGAAAGGCAAGGAGGGTGTGGGCAGTTCTAATCTCAGGGGGGAGCTGGTTCCAGAGGGTCGGGACCGCCACATAGAAGGCTCTTCCCCTGGGACCCGCCAAATGACATTGTTTAGTCGACGGGAATATTTATGATTTGGTTCCAGAATTCCAATGGCCACCCCTAGCTTTCCTCTGGCTGTGTGCTTGCATTTTAGATGCTTGGCAACCAGCTCGCACTTATAGTCCTTTGTAATGTCTCCCAGTCACCTGAGTACTATTGATGATGTATTTTCTGGAAACAATTGCTTTGCTTAATGGCCACAGCATTTCCTTTGGGAGTGCAGCATTCACTTAATAACTTCTGCAGAACAGGTCATAAAATCAAGGTTGGCAATGGGGGTGATTCTGTTTTATGACCATGATGACTTATTCCCTGCCAGACTCCATTACAGTCGTAGGTTGAGAACTACCTGCGCATTCTTGAAACTGATATTCGATGGAATATTTTTAGCAAACTGATATTGCTTCCCTGTACTGCAGGAACCATCCCACTCTAGACTGGGTGAGGCTCAGCTAAAACCAGGGTTGATTCATAAAGTAGAACCACAGTCAGCTCAGGGAACATATCCAGTAAGAGCAAACTTGAGATCTCGCTCTGTTCACATCCTGGAGCCCACTGAGAACTTAGGTTAACTGATAACTGGAGTTCATTTCAGCAACATCTGGAAGTTCACACCAGTTCCCTAGCATAAAACATATCAGGAAAGACTTAATGAACTCAATCTGTACAGTCTGGAGGACAGAAGGGAAAGGGGGGACATGATCGAAACATTTAAATATGTTAAAGGGTTAAATAAGGTCCAGGAGGGAAGTGTTTTTAATAGGAAAGTGAACACAAGTACAAGGGGACACAATCTGAAGTTAGTTGGGGGAAAGATCAAAAGCAACATGAGAAAATATTATTTTACTGAAAGAGTAGTAGATCCTTGGAACAAACTTCCAGCAGACGTGGTAGTAAATCCACAGTAACTGAATTTAAACATGCCTGGGATGAATATATATCCATCCTAAGATAAAATACAGGAAATAGTATAAGGGCAGACTAGATGGATCATGAGGTCTTTTTCTGCCGTCAGTCTTCTATGTTTCTATGTTTTTACAGTCAACATTTTTAATTTAATTATAAAGTATGATAAAACACAAAATACAAAGTAAATAGAAAAGTAATGGAGGAGGGGGAAAGAAAGAAGTGAGGAAAGATAAGGAAAAAAGAAAAAAAGGAAGCATTGATCTCTGTTACAGTAAAACAAGGAATTAACGTCAAATCACAACCGTTTGCTTTCTCATAATAATATGAACAAGCCACTTCTATAAAGATCTATCAATCTAATCGGTAAAACCCCAAATCAAATTTCAAGCATGAAGTTCAGAAGCAGTTTCCATGTGGAAACAAAAGTACCTAGGTTCTTTTCTTTAATCGAAGTGGTCCATTTTGCCCTTTCAGCCAACTCCCCCAACTTCTGCAACCATTCATCCGTAGTAGGAAACTTCACTTTTTTGTGCATACCATGCTTGCAGTCAACATATAAAATCTAAGAGAAAAAAAAATCTGATTTCATTTTTATCTCTCATTTTCAAAAGTTCCCTAATTCTAACTTAGGTGATGAAGTACGGGGGCTATAAGTTGGCGTTGGATAGATGTCTGTCCAAAATCATGTCACGATATTTGTATTTGTATTTATTAGATTTGTATGCCGCCCCTCTCCAAAGACTCGGGGCGGCTAACAACAATATAAAAAGACAATGTCAACAAATCTAATATTAAAACAGTCTAAAAACCCCAATTTAAAGAACCACTCATACATACAAGCATACCATGTATAAATTCTATAAGCCTAGGGGGAAGGGAAATTTCAATTCCCCCATGCCTGACGACAGAGGTGGGTTTTAAGGAGCTTGCGAATGGCAAGGAGGGTGGGGGCAACTCTGATATCTGGGGGAGTTGGTTCCAGAGGGGCCACCACAGAGAAGGCTCTTCTCCTGGGTCCTGCCAAACAACATTTCTTAGTCGACGGGACCCGGAGAAGGCCAACTCTGTGGGACCTAACCAGTTGCTGGGATTCGTGCATCAGAAGGCGGTCCCGGAGATATTCTGGTCTGATGCCATGAAGGGCTTTATAGGTCATAACCAACACTTTGAATTGTGACCGGAAATTGATGGGCAACCAATGCAGACTGTGGAGTGTTGGTGTAACATGGGCATACCTTGGGAAGCCCATGATTGCTCTCGCAGCTGCATTCTGCACAATCTGAAGTGATATGATCTGATATGATCGTCCAGCAAGTATTTCAACCTGGAAGGGTTGTTCTGATTGCAGGGTGCAATTCCCACTCTTTGCCCTCCACCCGGCCATATAACCATCACCCTTTGGCTTTCCCACAGACCAAAGAACTGCATGAGATGGATGCCACATCCAGTAGAGTCTGGATCCTCACCAGCACCTTATCTACTAGCAAAGTTGTTATCATCGATGCCAACCAGCCAGGAACGGTGGTGGATCATTTCACCGTTTGCAATGCCCACGTGCTTTGTATCTCCAGCATTCCAGGCAAGTGAAGATAGACCTGGGGTCTTTTTTAAAAGAAATACAGTGATACCTTGTCTTACAAACTTAATTGGTTCCGGGACGAGGTTCTTAAAGTGAAAAGTTTGTAAGATGAAACAATGTTTCCCATAGGAATCAATGGAAAAGCGATTAATGTGTGCAAGCCCAAAATTCACCCCCTTTGCCAGCCGAATCACCCGTTTTTGCACTGCTGGGATTCCCCTGAGGCTCCCCTCCCACCTCCGGACCTCTGTGTTTTTGCGATGCTGTGATTTCACTGAGGCTCCCCTCGCTGGGAAACCCCACCTCCGGACTTCCGTTGCCAGAGAATCACCCATTTTTTGCACTGCAGGGATTCCCCTGCAGCATCACAAAAACATGGAAGTCCGGAGGTGGGGTTTCCCATGGAGGGAAGCCTCAGGGGAATCCCAGTAGCGCAAAAACGGGTGCTTTGCTGGCAACGGAAGTCCGGAGGCGGGGCATCCCAGTGGCGGCGGTGGGTTTGTAAGGTGAAAATAGTTTGTAAGAAGAGGCAAAAAAATCTTAAACCTTGGGTTTGTATCTCGAAAGTTTGTATGACGAGGCGTTTGTAAGATGAGGTATCACTGTACATTTATTTGACACTCATCTCGCCACAAGGCGACTCTGGGGAGGCTTATAAAAGCTTGTCATTCCCTATCATGGATAATGCTACATTGGTCCATAAATGTTCAGTTGTTGCTTTCAAAGCTTGTCATTCCCAAGAAATTGTATTTAGAATAATACAGCAATCTAGAAAAATACTTTACATCATTCATAAAAAAGCAGTCCCCTACTTCCATAAAGCACAGTACAGACCTCTAGGGGCAAGCTTGAAATTTAATATGGAGGCTGGGACTTGGTATCCT
Organism: Erythrolamprus reginae; assembly: GCF_031021105.1. Classification (NCBI taxonomy): domain Eukaryota; kingdom Metazoa; phylum Chordata; class Lepidosauria; order Squamata; family Dipsadidae; genus Erythrolamprus; species Erythrolamprus reginae. Next base: position 46,357,392 of record NC_091958.1, read on the forward strand.
GTTTTTGTTAGTTTCCCTTTGGGGGGAAAAAAATCCTAGTTCTTATGATGTTCAGAAACTCGTATTGTTAATTTATAATTAAAGGGAAACTATCTTATCCACTAACATCTTATCCAAGTCTAAATTTGGTTTGGCTGGACATAGTAGGATAAGATGATTTTTCAAAACCTAAATGTGCAGTAACTTCCATTCTCACTTGTTTCCAAATATAAATTCTAATCTTTTGGAAATTGAATGGATATTTTGTCTGGAAAAGTGTGATACGCAGGGCTAAGTTCACAGTACAGTGGTACCTCATCTTACGAATGCCTCTTCTAACGAACTTTTCAAGATACGAACCCGGTGTTTAAGATTTTTTTGCCTCTTCTTCCGAACTATTTTCACCTTACGAACCCAAGCAGCTGCTGCTCGGATGAAGGGGTTTCTTTTTTCCCCCTTTTTTGAAGAAAGAAAAGGGAGGGGCTGCTTGGAGTAGGAAACATTTTGCAGAGAACAACGTGCTTGCAAAGGAACTGAAAGGGTGTCTTTTTAAGAAAGAAAAGGGAGGAGGGAGGGGCAGCTTGGGGGAGGAAAATTTTTGCAGAGAACAAGGTGCTTGCAAAGGAACTGAAATGGTGTCTTTTGAAGAAAGAAAAGGGAGGGGCGCCCCCCTTGCCTTTCTTCCTTCCCACTCACCCTTTAGCCTAGCCTTGCTTCTTCCACCCGCCCCCTTTAGCTCCTCCTCCCTGCCCTCTGTTCGCCTCCCTTCTAAAGTTTGGGATTTTCCTGAAGGATTTGCACGCATTATTTGCTTTTTACATTGATTCCTATGGGAAACATTGTTTCATCTTACGAACTTTTCACCTTACGAACCTCCTCCTGGAGCCAATTAAGTTCGTATGATGAGGTACCACTGTATTTGCCAAACCTTAAAATACCATTGATATTGCTTTACATGGATATGACACGTTGATCTTGCCTGCTAGCTTGGGGAATTCTGGGAGTTGAAGTCCACTTATCTTCCAATGGCCAAAATTATTTAATGTACCAAGGAAGTTGCTTTAACACAGTCTAATCTAAGATACCAATGATGTTGTTTCACACGGATGTGCCTCACTTACCTTCCCATCATAAGAGCCATGGTGGTGCAGTGGTTGTTAGAATACAGTATTGCAGGATAATTCTGCCCACTGCCAGAAGTTTGATTTTAACAGGCTCAAGGCTGACTGAGCCTTCCATCCTTAAAAGGCAGGCAAAATGAGGACCCAGATTGTTGGAGAGCTGGAGGTTGACTCTGTAAACTGCTTAGAGAGCACTGTGAAGTGATCTATAAGTCTAAGTGCTATTGCTATTGCTATCTTTGCAGCGGCCTGTGATACCGACTATCCTCCTGGAGAAATCTTTCTAGAAAGGGACTTGAATCCTGAGGAATCTTCGGGAACAGATGGAGTCTTAGCAGGCATCACTTTAGTTGGATGCGCAACTCGTTGCAATGTTCCTAGTAGCAATTGCTCCTCTCGCGGAGACACCCCCGTGTTGGATAAAGGACAAAGTATGTTTGCAATTTTAAGGACACCTTTTTTCCCCCCTCAACTTGTTTTTGCTTAATTTTGTTTATGGTCCATAGAATAGAACACAACACAACACAATAGAAGAGAAGAGAACAGAACAGCATAGAATAGAATAGAATTCTTTAGTGGCCAAGTATGATTGAATGACCTTGAATTTAATTGTACAGAATCACCCAAATAATTCAGTATATATTAAAATCTTGCTGCCTAGAATTATCATATGGATAAAATTATGAATGGGTCCCATTGAGAGGAAAAAGAAAATAGAGAAAACTATACCCATTACTTGAACCAAGACACTCATTGAAATTCCACAGAGTTTAAGCCCCTGGTTCCCAACTTGGGGCCCATGCCCTACAGGGGGGCAATTTTATTTTTAATGAGGGCAATTGGAACTTTGTTTAAACCTAGTTAATGGCCTTTTAGGCTTCCTCCTTTAGGCTTAGTTCACTTTTTGAAGAATAAGAATTATATGTCATGGGGGAGGGGGGGAGGCCACAGGATTTTAGAGATGCTTAGGTGGGGCATGGCCACAAAAGGTCGGGAACCACTGGTTTAAGCCAGGGGTCCCCAAACCTTTTACACAGGGGGCCAGTTCACTGTCTCCTTCTTTCCTTCCTTCCTTCCCTCCTTCATTCCTCTCCACTTCTCCTTCCCTCCCTCTCTTTCCCTTTTCTTTCTTTCTCTCTCCCTTTTCCCTGTGCTCTTGTCGCTCACTGGCGGGCCGGATAAATGCTCTCAGTGGGCCGCATGAGGCCCGCGGGCCGTAGTTTGGGGACCACTGGGTTTAAGCTAACCACCCCTGTCTGGATCTAACCAGGATTATCTTAGTGAAGGGGGAAAGGCCATTGAAATCTTCAGGATAAATATTCGGTGGCAGTAGAGTGTGCTTTTCAATTATCAATATTCTGATAGAGATGGTTTTTATCTTTCTAACTGGCAAGTGGAATTCAGTTATGACTCTACTTTTCTTTGTTGAAATCTATTAAATGACCATTAAAATCGTTTCCATTTTACTTCAAGTTACCAAATTGTTTTATTAATAATGCAAAATCCCCACCTGTCAATTGCAAAGCACCACACTGCCTGGATCTGCACACATACCACATTAATACATTACAACACCCTCTTGGGAAGAATTTGATGCTTACTTATAAAGGCCAGCACCAGTTAAAGAACTGGCAGCTGTCACTTCACAGTGTTGTGAACAGATAATAACCTATCTGATTTGATGGTTGGATAAAAATGCCAAATCCAGTCTAGACATCTGGCTGGCTAAGTGACCAACCTTTTTTTAAATATTATATTATTTATTTATTTATTGGACTTGTATGCCGCCCCTCTCCGGAGACTTGGGGCAGCTAACAGCAACAATAAAGCAGTGTACAATAGTAGTCTGATGTTAGAAACAATTAAAAACCCATTATTATAAAAAACCAATCATAGATACATACATACCATGCATAGAATTGTAAAGGCCTAGGGGGAAGAGGGTCTCAATTCCCCCATGCCTGATGGCAGAGGTGGGTTTTAAGCAGCTTACGAAAGGCAAAGAGGGTAGGGGCAATTCTAATCTTTGGGGGGAGTTGGTTCCAGAGGGCCGGGGCCGCCACAGAGAAGGCTCTTCCCCTGGGTCCCGCCAAGTGACATTCTTTAGTTGACGGGACCTGGAGAAGATCCACTCTGTGGGACCTAACTGGTCGCTGGGATTCGTGCAGCAGAAGGCGATCCCTGAGATAATCTGGTCCGGTGCCATGAAGGGCTTTATATCCTATGGGATTCTTAGCAGCTCTGAATTATTTTGCCTTTTAAAATTTATGATGTGTTTTTTGGGTTGGGGCCTGATTTCTCTGTTAATAGCTGGACCAACATCTGTTAAAGGCAACCACTCTTTTTGTTCATACCTTATCTTTAATGACACTATTTTGCCTTTAGATGAAGTGGCTGCAACAAGCAATGGTAGGATTGATCAGTCCCAGTCCACGGAGGAGGCCACCGAAGCCACGGAGGTGCCAGAGAACGGCGTGAGCGAAACGGAGCCTGCCCAGGTCCGGACTGGCCCGCTTACAGAACATGTGTTTACCGATCCAACTCCAGCTCAGGCACCTGCAAGACAGAACAGGTAAAAGAGTCATGGCTTGCTCTTGTCTTGGATAGTTCCAGGAGCTCAGCAACGAATTAGAATAAATGGAAAAGGGACAGTCAGTTGCAGAATAGAAAATGCCAATTGAAAAGATCAAAACTTGGCCAGATGTAAGATATAGCCCTCAACTTACAATTGTTTAAATATAATCCTCAACTTACAATTGTTTAAAATTACAGCAGTGTTGAAAAAAGTGATTAAAGGGTTAAATAAGTGAAAAAGGGTTACCGTATTTTTCGCTCTATAAGACGCACCTGCTGATAAGACGCACCTAGATTTTAGAGGAGGAAAATAGAAAAAAAATATTTTGAGCCAAAAAGTGGGCTAAAATATTTATTACAATAACAGAATAACTTAACAGCTGGGAAGCGGGTTCGGGGGGGTGCTGGGAAGTCCCCCAGGCTGGCTGCGATCTTTTAAAACAGCCACGCCGCTTCCCAGCTGACTCGTGAAGCCAAAAGCCAAAGGCGAACTTCCGCGCTTCAGGAGTCAGCTGAGAAGCGGCGTGGCTGTTTTAAAAGATCGCAGCCGGCCTGGGGGGCTTCCCAGCACCCCCCCGAACCCCCAACTCGGAACCGCGTTCAGACGATTCCCCCCCCCTGTCCCCGTCCCTGCGCCCCCTCTGCTCCAGCGCCTCCCCCCCCCCTCCCTGCCTGCATCTTCGCTCCATAAGACGGGGCTGATTTTTCATCCTACTTTGGGAGGAAAAAAACTGCGTCTTATGGAGCGAAAAATACGGTAAATAAGGTCCAGGGGGGAAGTATTTTTAATAGGAAAGTGAACACAAGAACAAGGGGACACAATCTGAAGTTAGTTGGGGGAAAGATCAAAAGCAACATGAGAAAATATTATTTTACTGAAAGAGTAGTAGATCCTTGGAAGAAACTTCCAGCAGACGTGGTAGATAAATCCACAGTAACTGAATTGAAACATGCCTGGGATAAACATAGATCCATCCTAAGGTAAAATACAGAAAATAGTATAAGGGCAGACTAGATGGACCATGAGGTCTTTTTCTGCCGTCAGACTTCTATGTTTCTATGTTTCTATGATCTATGAGCAGTCTTCACATTTATTATTGCAGCATCGCCAATTTTTATGATTAAAATCTGGGTAACTTGGTAACTAGTGTGTAGTTAGGACAACTGAAGCAACCCAGGGGCACTTGATAGCCCTCCGTGTTCTTGGCAGCTTCCCACAAGCAAAGTCAATGGGAGAAACCAGATTCACTTAACAACAATGGCAATGTCATAAAATTGGGCACAAGTCACTTAACAATTACCTTGCTTAGCAACAGGAAACTCTGGTCCCAATTGTGTTTGTAAGTGGAGGACTACCTGTATAAAGCATTTTTTTTTCTCCTATGCAATCAGAAACTTAAAAAGGGGGATGTTTTTTCTGCCAACAGTGAGAACGGACATCCAAAAATGGAGTCGAGCACAACCGTGCCGGATCAAGAGGCAAATGGCAATACAGTGGGTGCTACCACCAGTGCCGCCCCCACCATGTGGCTTGGAGCACAGAATGGCTGGTAAGAATCGCAGGCTTTGTTTTCGCAGCCCATCTATTACTAATGCCATCAGACCTCAGTGAGAGAGCCACTTTGGTCTAGTGGTTTTAAGGCTAGAAAGAGAGGCTGGAAAGAAAGAGACCGTGAGTTTTAGACCCGCCTTAAGCATGAAAGCCAAATGGATAACTTTGGACCAATCACCAGGAGATTGTGAGTTCTAGTCCCGCCTTAGGCATGAAAGCCAAATGGATAACTTTGGACCAATCACCAGGAGATTGTGACTTCTAGTCCCGCCTTAGGCATGAAAGCCAAATGGATAACTTTGAGCCAATCACCAGGAGATTGTGAGTTCTAATCCCGCCTTAGGCATGAGAGCCAAATGGATAACTTTGGGCCAATCACCAGGAGATTGTGAGTTCTAGTCCTGCCTTAGGCATGAAAGCCAAATGGATAACTTTGGGCCAATCACCAGGAGATTGTGAGTTCTAATCCCGCCTTAGGCATGAAAGCCAAATGGATAACTTTGGGCCAATCACCAGGAGATTGTGAGTTCTAGTCCTGCCTTAGGCATGAAAGCCAAATGGATAACTTTGGGCCAATCACCAGGAGATTGTGAGTTCTAATCCCGCCTTAGGCATGAAAGCCAAATGGATAACTTTGGGCCAATCACCAGGAGATTGTGAGTTCTAGTCCCGCTTTAGGCATGAAAGCCAACGGGGTGACCTTAAGATGCATGCTAGCTGGGGAATTCTGAGAGTTGAAGTCCAGACATCTTAAGGTTGCTGAATTTGAAAAATGCTGGGCTGGCCAACTAAGTAAAAAGCAAGCTCTCCTTTTACTTGACTCAATTTGTGACAATTTCATAGTCTTTGTAGTTTTTTGGCAATTTGCCATTTATTTATTTATTGGATTTGTATGCCGCCCCTCCCCTTACTCTAAGAATTTTCCCCCCAATGTCAGATCTGGCCTATAGCTGAGGTTTTTGTGGCGGAGCTCCAATCGGAGTACTAACCAGACCTGAGCCTGTTTAGCTTCTGATCTCAAAGAAGATGATCCATTCCACTGCCAACCTAATCCTGTCTCATATTCCCTCCTGCCAGGTTGTACGTACACTCAGCAGTATCAAACTGGAAGAAGTGCCTACATTCCATCAAGTTGAAGGATTCAGTACTAAGTTTGGTGTAAGTAGACAAGATGAATTTAGGGGTTTTATGGATAAATAGGTGTGGAATAGGTATGGAATATTTCTTGCTAAAATAAAATGAAAAGAATCAAAACTTGTGTATTTGCGTTAAAAACCTCTCTCTCTCTCTTTCTCTCTCCCTCCCTCCCACTTTCTCTCCCTCTTCCTTTCTCCTATCTCTCTTTCCCGCTCTCCTTCTCTCCTAGCTATCAAATTTCTACACTGCCTGGTTCACCTGACTGATTCTGAGTGGTTGCTTAAATACCACCTCCAATCTCAAAAAAGCGAAATTAAACCCTGCATTACTGATATCGCGAAGTTTAGCTGTTATTTTTCATTGAAAATTGAGATATTTAGGATGCTAAATTTTCTATAGTTGTCATACTTCAGAATTCTCAAATGCAGATCTTTCTCTTCTACCTGAAAGACGTTGTGCAGAACCTCCATGTAACTTGAAAAATGGTGTTCCTCTTTCCTCTGTCTGTTTAGGCATGTGAAAGGGCGAGTCCTTGTGGCTCTGGCAGATGGGACCCTGGCCATATTCCATCGGGGAGAAGGTAAGTGTCAATTGCTACAAATGATATCCAGTTGCTTGAAAAGTGGTAAAAGTAATTAACTAGGATCAATTACTATTGGGGGTGCGCTTGCAAAAATGAACTTGTCTCATGACCACTTAACACTGCAGGTGGCAGAATCTAAGCAGGCAGGAAACATTTTTGTGTGTTCCATGGAAATTTGAGACATGTGTACTCCTATTTAGAGATTCAGTTGTCAACTTAGGTCTAGATTGGATTATGCTTTCAGAGTTCAGGGCATGGAATAGTGCTCTTAAGAAAACAAATTCCAATTCAGCTATATTAAAAAATTCATACTATCTGGGCAGTTTGATTTGTTGGTATGTCTCGGTATAGCTAGGCTATGAGACCTTTGACATACACTGAGCAGAGAATTTTAACAGAATGTGGATGTGTGGTAAAGCCAAAGAAAAAGACACAGACTTAGTTATACTTAATAAGTACTATTTACATATACAGCGTTCCCTCGATTTTCGCGGGGAATGCGTTCCGAGACCGCCCGCGAAAGTCGAATTTCCGCGAAGTAGAGATGCGGAAGTAAATACACTATTTTTGGCTATGAACAGTATCACAAGCCTTCCCTTAACACTTTAAACCCCTAAATTACAATTTTCCATTCCCTTAGCAACCTTTTAGATTATTACTCACCATATTTATTTATTAAAGTTTATTAAAAAAATGTTTTTTAAAGGCAGACGAAAGTTTGGCAATGACATATGATGTCATCGGGCTGCAAAAACCGTGGTGTAGAGAAAAAAACACGAAGTATTTTTTAATTAATATTTTTGAAAAACCGTGGTAAAGACGTTTTGCGAAGTTCGAACCCGCGAAAATCAAGGGAACACTGTATACAAAACAGAAACAATCCATAACAAGCACTAAGCAAACACAAGCACTGAGCAAGTACACTCCCCCTCAAGGCAAAGCAAAAGTGAATGAGCGATAAAGCATCATTGAGGGAAGGAGTACTGGCGCCCTCTTATGGCGAACCAGCTCAAAATATTTAAAGTGATAGTACAAGAGACTACAGTAGGTAGTTTACAATGGCAAACCCTAACAACCATGTACCTTGTACTAACAATCTCCCCCCTAGGAGTGACATTTAAACACAGTCCCATTTAAGGTTTCAGGTTATACCCGGTACAATTATCAATATGTGGTTTTAGCCCCCTGCGCCTTGGTGAAATTGTCAGCAAGATTATCAGAACTTTCACAGTACTCCAAGTGAATTAGGCCATCCTTAACACACTCTCTGACATTAAGTCTGTGTGCTTCGAGCGTGTTTTCACAGCTCTACCCTTTGCCATGGCTAATGCTGACTGGCTGCCCTCATAAACAACAACCAATTACCATATTTTTTGGAGTATAAGACACACTAGAGTATAAGTGTTCGGAAACTTCAGATCGTGCAGAATGCAGCTGCGAGAGCAGTCATGGGCTTCCCCAGGTATGCCCATGTTACACAAACACTCCGCAGTCTGCATTGGTTGCCGATCAATTTCCGGTCACAATTCAAACTGTTGGTTATGACCTATAAAGCCCTTCATGGCATCGGACTAGAATATCTCCGAGACCGCCTTCTGCCGCATGAATCCCAGCGACCGATTAGGTCCCACAGAGTGGGCCTTCTCCGGGTCCCGTCAACTAAACAATGTTGGTTGGCGGGCCCCAGGGAAAGAGCCTTCTCTGTGGCGGCCCCGACTCTCTGGAACCAGCTCCCCCCAGAGATTAGAACTGCCCCTACCCTCCTTGCCTTTCGTAAACTCCTCAAAACCCACCTTTGTCGTCAGGCATGGGAGAACTGAGATATTTCCCCCGGGCCTATACACTTTATGTATGGTATGTTTGTATGTATGTCTGCTTAATAATGGGGTTTTTAAAATATTTTAAATTGTAAATTATTAGAGTTGTCATGAACTGTTTTATTGTGTTGTGAGCCGCCCCGAGTCTACGGAGAGGGGCGGCATACAAATCTAATAAATAATAATAATAATAGTAATAATAATAATAATAATAATAATAATAATAATAATAATAATAATACACACCTTAGTTTTGGGGGAGGAAAATGGGGGGGGGGAATCTACCTACTAGGTATTCATCTGGCTAGCATCCTTAGTCTGGTCAGTTTCAGCATATTATTTTATCCCCTGGTTAGGGCTGGAAAAAAAAACCTTCTTTGGAGGGAGTGGCAATGAAAACAAGCATGCAAAGACTTAGGGCTGGAAAAAAACTTCTTCAGAGGAGCAATGAAAAAATCCTGCAAGCCAGGAAGATCGTTAAGACAGCTCTTCTCTTCTCTTCCCTCTTCCTCTTTCCATTTTTCTCTAGATGGTCAGTGGGATCTCAGCAACTACCATCTCATGGATCTAGGCCACACCCATCATTCCATTCGCTGCATGGCCGTGGTATACGACAGAGTGTGGTGCGGCTATAAGAACAAAATCCATGTTATCCAGCCAAAGACAATGCAGATCGAGGTACCTGGAGTATCTTATCAGGGGTTTACTGCTATCCTTAGGCAGCCCCTTCCTGCTCTCTTCTTTTTCGTGAGATATTAAAAGTTCAATTTACTTTGACAAAGGAAGCATCCAGAAGTTGTGATCACACTAGAGCAGTGATTTTCAACCTTTTTTGAGCCGCGGCACATTTTTTACATTTACAAAACCATGGGGCACATTGGGGATGAAGGGGCGGCTAAAAAAAGTTTGGACAAAAAAAATATCTCTCTCTCTCTCTTCCTTTCGCTATATTTCTCTCTCCCTCCCTCTTTCTCTCTCTTTCTCTTTTTTCTCTCTCCCTCCTTCCCTCTTTCTTTCTCTCTTCCTTCCTTCCTCTTTTTTGCTCTCTTTCTCTCTCCCTCCCTACCTCCCTCTATGTCTTTCTCTCTCCCACCTTCCCTCCCTCTCTCTCTTTCTTTCTCTTTCTCTCTTGTTCTCTTTCTCTCTCTCTTCCTTTCTATCTCTCTCGTTCTCTTTCTTTTTCCCTCTCTTGCTTTCTCTCTTGCTTTACTTTTCTCTCTCTCTCTGTTTTCTTTCTCTCTCTTGCTTGCTTTCACTCTCTCTTGCTCTTCCTCTCTCTCTTGCTTGCTTTCACTCTCTCTTGCTCTTCCTCTCTCTCTCTTTCTCTTTCTTTCTCTCTCTCTTTCTTTCTCTCTCTCTCTCTTTCTCTCTCTCTCTCTTGTTTTCTTTCTCTCTCTGAGCTTCGCGGCACACCTGACCATGTCTCACGGCACAATAGTGTGCCATGGCGCACTGGTTGAAAAACACTGCACTAGAGAACATTTTTATTTTTGCATAAGCTTTTATGGACCACACCACTTGAAAACAGGGGTGCCTACAGGGGTTCAGCTGCATCCTGTAATATTTTGGTGTCTCTGTCCACCCACCCCCTGCAGAATTCTTCCTAGAGTTGTCAACAAACTGTAATTTTTCATGGGCCAGGAAAGAAAACGTATCAAACAAATGGGGGAATGACCTCACTGATATCATTTATTTCACTTTTAATTAAATTTAAATTAAATCAGGGTGAGATTTTGTCCTGACCTGGCTGAATTTTTGAATCCTTTGAGGTGTGCTACTCTTGCCCTGGTCAGAAGTCAACAATCGCTCTTTCTTGGGTGTGCGGGAGAAACCTGCTTACGGATTAGTAGATAATTTAATGCAAGTTACTTTTAAGCAAGGCAACTGAGATCATTATTAGAAAAGCTATACTTTTAGAATATTCTGGCCAATATTTGAGGTTGTGATGCACTAGTGGACACATAGGAAACAGAGAAAGTTAGGTTGGTAATTGTTATAATATAAAAGCTTCCTTCCTTGATCGTTTTCCAGAAGTCCTTTGATGCTCACCCTCGCCGTGAGAGCCAGATCCGGCAGCTGGCCTGGATTGGAGATGGAGTTTGGGTTTCCATCCGTCTGGACTCGACTCTACGGCTCTATCATGCCCACACTCATCAACATCTCCAGGACGTGGATATTGAGCCCTATGTCAGCAAAATGTTAGGTAAAGTGAAAATGGCATTGGAAGCATTCCTCCTTTTCAACCCTTTCAGTTATTTTTCCGTGCTGTTTCGTGTGCCTGGCATTGCCTCCCACAATAGTGTCCTTCTATGGCCTTTGAAGTCTCAAGTGAGCTTGGTTAAATTAGCTGTCAGGCCCAAGTAAGCTAGAACAAGAGTTCAAACCATTAAAAGTTTATTCCGTGCTGTCTCTACACAAGAATCTGACCTACTAATGGTCAAGACAAATTAGTCAAAGGAATTCATTGGGAATCAAACATCAGTCTCAAGCAGCTACGCAAGTACAGTGTTCCCTCACTTTTCGCGGGGGTTGTGTTCCGAGACCGCCCGCGAAAGTTGAATTTCCGCGAAGTAGAGATGCGGAAGTAAATACACTATTTTTGGCTGTGAACAGTATCACAAGCCTTCCCTTAACACTTTAAATCCCTAAATTGCACTTTTCCATTCCCTTAGCAACCATTCAGATTATTACTCACCATGTTTATTTATTAAAGTTTATTAAAAAAATATTTATTAAAGGCAGACGAAAGTTTGGCGATGACATATGACATCATCGGGTGGGAAAAACTGTGGTATAGGGAAAAAACCCGCAAAGTATTTTTTAATTAATATTTTTGAAAAAACGTGGTATAGACTTTCCGCGAAGTTCGAACCCGCGAAAATCGAGGGAACACTGTATTCCAAGCTAATGACATGTTTAACCCCACCTTCCAGCTCAGCCTGGTGATCTCCTACAGTAGCTAGCTAATGTTTGCAGGTCTTTCTTGAACGTTTGGGGTCGCTTGCATACCCTATTTCCCCGAAAATAAGTCAGTCCCAAAAGTAAGGCATAGGAGAGATTTCGTAGAATTGCCTAATATAAGGCATCTCCCAAAACTAAGACGTAGGAAACGTTTTGTTTCGCAGCATTCCCGAATGGAACATATATAACACTGCTGTCCATAAATTGCATCCCAAAAAAGCATCAATCAGATTTAAAACACATCCAACATCCATCCAACATGCAGCTGTGTGTTTGGATGCATTTTTGCTGCAGCAGGATACAGGATACAATTCATTGAAAAAAAAATAAGACATCCCCTGAAAATAAGACGTAGCACATCTTTGTGAGCAAAAATTAATATAAGATGCTGTCTTATTTTCGGGGAAACACGGTAATACCAACCAATAACATGTTATTCTTCTTCTCAGGGACTGGAAAACTGGGTTTCTCCTTTGTACGGATCACAGCTTTACTCATCGCTGGCAATCGCTTGTGGGTTGGCACGGGCAATGGAGTGGTAATTTCTATCCCTTTGACTGAGAGTAAGTGGTTGACGTTTACATGTTTTCAATTCTTTCCTCTGTCATATGAAGAAACGTCAGAATTTTTTCTAATGTTTTTCATCACTGGCAGCTTTCAAGAATAGACTTGAATGCCATCTGTCAAAAATGGTCTAGGGTCTGCTTGGGCGGCTGGGTGGACTACCGTAGATGACCTACAGGGTCCCTTCCAACTCTGTTAATCTGTATCTATTCCCTCCATGAAAAAAGCATAAAACGTATCAGGAAAGACTTAATGAACTCAATCTGTACAGTCTGGAGGACAGAAGGAAAAGGGGGGACATGATCGAAACATTTAAATATATTAAAGGGTTAAATAAGGTCCAGGAGGGAAGTGTTTTTAATAGGAAAGTGAGCCCAAGAACAAGAGGACACAATCTGAAGTTAGTTGGGGGAAAGATCAAAAGCAACATGAGAAAATATTATTTTACTGAAAGAGTAGTAGATCCTTGGAACAAACTTCCAGCAGACGTGGTTGGTAAATCCACAGTAACTGAATTTAAACATGCCTGGGATAAACATATATCCATCCTAAGATAAAATACAGAAAATAGTATAAGGGCAGACTAGAGGGACCATGAGGTCTTTTTCTGCCATCAGACTTCTATGTTTCTATGTTTCTAAAAGAACCAATTTGGTGGGATAGAACAAAAAATTCATAAAGTTGTTGCAATATTGGTAAGATTAAATTCAATAGATTTTGTTATGTAAATTAGGGCATTTCAAGACTAAAATGTAATATAGTATCTTCTTTTTAGTTTGATTTGATTTATAATTAAGTTTTATACATTTTCTAATATATGACTAGATGTGTTTTTTTACAGTGAGTTACAGTAGATTCTTTACTTTTTTTATACTCAAATTTCTGTTATAAGTCTTCTTTTTACATATATAAATTATTAGATGTGTTTTTCTTTTTACATCTTCTTCTATTTTTTATTATTTTCTCATTACTTTATCTTATTTTTTTTTCTTTTTAACAATAGAGCATAATCATAGATACCTTTAAATATTCTCTGGATTGATCAAATACAATGTCATCTTTTTTGTTCATGTACAATGAAGACTTCTATTCTGAGCGGAGCGGCAATAGCTCCTTTATATGTTTTATGTTATGTTTATCTTTGAATAATTAATAAAAATATTTAAAAGAAAAAAGAAAAAAGAACCAATTTACATTAAAATGACAAGTGTTTCTGCCAAGATTCTTTTTAACTGTTCTCCCAATAACCACTTTTTTCTCCCTTTCCCCCTTCAATCTATTCTTTCCCTCTCTCCTCATTTTCTCCTCTGCCTTAGCTGTAGTCCTTCACAGAGGTCAGCTTCTTGGGCTCAGGGGTAAGTATTAAACCAACAAGGGGATTGCTAGGCTTGGATGTTTAATAATAATAATAATAATAATAATAATAATAATAATAATAATTATTATTATTATTATTATTATTATTATTATTATTATTATTATTATTATTATTATTATTATTTATTAGACTTGTATGCTGCCCCTCTCCGAAGACTTGGAGAGGCTCACAACAAATAAGCTTTCCACTCTGTTCTATTGAGCTCTCTGGTAGAATCCTCCCGAAAATGCACAGATACAATTTCAGACACACACACATTTGAAAATTCAAAATAATGTTCTTTATACTGAAAATGCAAATAAACAAAGCACTCTTTTTGTAGAGCAAAGAGCACTCGTCTCCAAACAAACTGGTAATGTGTACAAGTCCCTTATCAGTTCTGTGATACTTAGCTTGCAGCTTTGAGGCAATTCACAGTCCTTCTTCTTTCACAAAGTGAAACACCCTTTGCTCTGGTTTAGTTTCAAAGCGGGGAAAAATCAGCACACAAAAAGTCAAAGTCAGTAAAGCAGTCACGAAACACAACGATCAGATAATCCTCCACAATGGCCAAGCCCACAGGCTGCTATTTATAGCAGCCTCACTAATGACCACAGCCCCACCCAACCACAGGTGGCCTCAGTTTCTTTGATAATAATCTCTCAGTTGTTGCTGCCTATGCATCGCTCTCCGCATGCGTGGCTGTATCATTAACTCTTGTTCTGAATCCAAGGAGGAGCTAGATAATTGATCTCCTTCTGAGCTGTCTGCCCCACTCTCCTCCTCCCTGTCACTCATGTCTTCTTGGTCAGAGGAGCCTTCATCAGCAGATTCCACCTGGAGCAAAACAGGCCTGCAGCATGTGGATGTCTCCCCCACATCCACAGTCCTTCGGGCAGGAGCTGGGCCAGAGCTAATCACAACACACTCATTTTTCCGACCCTTGATTTGTCATCTGTTGACTTGACTTGTCTTCTTTGGGCCATTTATTCATCCCCCTCCCCTTTCATTCAGAACTTATTTATTTATTTATTTATTTATTCTTTGTCCAATATACAATACATATGGAGGAGAATAGACATTAAGTAATATATATGACGATAGAAAGTAAAAAGAAGAGAAGTAGATGGGAGGGAGGGAGCATATATGACATATGAGATAAGGAAAGACAATTGGACAGGGGACGATAGGCACATCAGTGCACTTATATACGCCCCTTACTGGCCACTTAGGAACCTGGAGAGGTCAATCGTGGAGAGTCTAAGGGAGAAGTGTTGGGGGTTGGGAGTTGACACTATTGAGTCTGGTAATGAGTTCCACGCTTCGACAACTCGATTGTTAAAGTCATATTTTTTACAGTCAAGTTTGGAGCGGTTAATATTAAGTTTGAATCTGTTGTGTGCTCTTGTGTTGTTGTGGTTGAAGCTGAAGTAGTCATTGACCGGAAGGACGGGAACTTGCTGGGAAATGGAACAGATGAAATAGTGGGGTGACTCAGTAGGTGACTTAATTGGGGATGATTACAGTCCACACTGCCTGGAAGTGTGATATCAGGAGATTATCCATAATATTTCCCAAATGGCCTGTGAAAGGAAGCTTCATCCATCCATCTTCTACCTCCCTTGTTGACTTTTATTTCTCTTCCTTTGGTCTCAGCCAACAAGACCTCACCAACATCTGGAGAGGGGAACCGCCCTGGAGGCGTCATCCATGTCTATGGTGGAGATGACAACAGTGACAAGTCCACTAGTAGCTTTATCCCATACTGTTCTATGGCGCAAGCCCAACTCTGCTTCCATGGACACCGTGATGCAGTCAAGTTCTTTGTCTCCGTACCTGGTCAGTAGCGCATCTCTCAGTCTTTTTGTGTATAACTTAAACACCAACTTTCCCCAAGCAGGTTTATACAGGTCCAAAATATTTCTTTCTGGATAGTCACTATTTTCTAAAGCACCTGAGGGTAGAACAAGAAGCAATGGGTGGAAACGAATGAAGGAGAGAAGCAACTTAGAACTAAGGAGAAATCTCCTGTTAGAACAATTAATCCTTGGAACAACTTGCCTTCAGAAGTTGTGAATGCTCCAACACTGGAAAATTTTAAGACGAGATTAGACAACCATTTGTCTGAACTAGTACAGAGATTCCTGCCTAAACAGGGGCTTGGACTAGAAGACCTCCAAGGTTCTTCTCTTCTCTTCCCTTCCCTTCCCTTCCCCTCTCCCCACCCCTCCCCTCTCCTCTGCAAAATCCCATTTCCTTCCGATCAGCTGGGACTTGGGAGGCAAAGAATAGATGGGAGCGGGGCCAGTCAGAGGTGGTATTTTTTTTCCAAAGTACTCAAAATTTCCACAACCGGTTCTCCAGAACTGGTCAGAACCTACTGAATTTCCATCTCTGGATGGTAGGCACACTGGTGCGCTTATGCATACCCCCTACAGACCTCTTAGGAATTGGGTGAGGTCCACAGTAGACAATTTAAGGTTGAAGCTACATCTGGTTGAAGATGTAACAACGGAGACAGGTAGAGCATTACTGGCACCAACCACTGTTGCTGAAGTTGTATTTTCTGCAGTTGAGTTTGGAGAGGTTGACCTTGAGTTTTTATCGATTTTTTGCCCATGTATTATTGCGGTTGAAGCTGAACTAGTCGTTGATAGGTAGGATGTAGTAGCAGAGAATTGCCCTGTGATTTAAAAAAACCCCCCACATTTCCACGTCCATCCTGTTTCCTTTTGCTTCGAGCTGCTGTTCCAAAGCTTAGTCCTCTTCTCAAACAGTTATATAGAGCGCTGGTGAGACCACATTTGAAATAATACTGTGTCCAGTTCTGGAGACCTCACCTACAAAAAGATATTGACAAAATTGAACGGGTCCAAAGACGGGCTACAAGAATGGTGGAAGGTCTTAAGCATAAAACGTATCAGGAAAGACTTCATGAACTCAATCTGTAGAGTCTGGAGGACAGAAGGAAAAGGGGGGACATGATCGAAACATTTAAATATGTTAAAGGGTTAAATAAGGTTCAGGAGGGAAGTGTTTTCAAAAGGAAAGTGAACACAAGAACAAGGGGACACAATCTGAAGTTAGTTGGGGGAAAGATCAAAAGCAACGTGAGAAAATACTATTTTACTGAAAGAATCATAGATCCTTGGAACAAACTTCCAGCAGACGTGGTTGGTCAATCCACAGTAACTGAATTTAAACATGCCTGGGATAAACATATATCGATTGTAAGATAAAATACAGGAAATAGCATAAGGGCAGACTAGATGGACCATGAGGTCTTTTTCTGCCGTCAGTCTTCTATGTTTCTATGTAACAGTTGTGGTGGAGCTGCTACTAATTAGCTCCACGTCCTTCTAGGAAACGTCCTTGCCACGTTGAATGGGAGTGTTCTGGATAGCCCTTCGGAGAACCCCAGCACAGATACCGTCGAGGAAGAAGGACAGAAGCTGAAAAATGTCCTCGTGTTAAGTGGGGGCGAAGGATACATTGACTTCCGGATTGGTGAGTTTCGCATCGCATCCTTGTCTCTTGTCTCTGCGGATGATGGCCCAATGAATATTGCACTGCAGGCCCTTCAGCTAAATGCTAGCTGTAGTTCAGCAGTTCAAATCTCACCACCGGCTCAAGGTTGACTCAGCCTTCCATCCTTCCGGGGTGGTAAAATGAGGACCCAGATTGTTGAGGGCAATATATGCTGATTCTGTAAACCGCTTAGAGAAGGCTTTAAAAGCACTAAGAAGCAGTATATAAATTCAATTTCAATTCAATTCAATTTATTAGATTTGTATGCCGCCCCTCTCCGAAGACTTGGGGCGGCTCACAACAATAATAAAAACAATATTCCAGCGAAAACAAATCTAATATTAAAAAGCACATAAAACCCTATCATATTTAAAAAAGCAAACAACATATACATACCCAAACATAGAGATTAAAAAAAAGCCTGGGGGAAAGGTGTCTCAACTCTCTCTTGCCTGGCGGTATAGATGGGTCTTAAGTAATTTACGAAAGACAAGGAGGGTGGGGGCAGTTCTAATCTCTAGGGGGAGTTGATTCCAGAGGGCTGGGGCTGCCACAGAGAAGGCTCTTCCCCTGGGGCCCGCCAAACGACACTGTTTGGTCGACGGGACCCAGAGAAGGCCAACTCTGTGGGACCTTATCGGTCACTGGGATTCGTGCGGTAGCAGGCGGTTCCGGAGGTACTCTGGTCCAATGCCATGCAGGGCTTTAAAGGTCATAACCAACACTTTGAATTGTGACCGGAAACTGATCAGCAGCCAATGCAGGCCACGGAGTGTTGCAGAAACGTGGGCGAATCTAGGAAGTCCCACGATGGCTCTCGCGGCCGCGTTCTGCACGATCTGAAGTTTCTCCTTACTGAAGGAGTGGGTCCAGCAGTCACATGGGGGTTGCTCCTGTCCAATCCGTTGGAACTGAGCCTAGTATTAAAAAAGACTGCTGGATCCGCCCCTTCCCCAGAATTCGCTCAGTTCGCATCCTCGGATGTGTGTGAATGCTCGTTCCTCTCGATAAAACACCTTCCCTTCGATCTCTCTCAACTAAAAACAGTAAGAATTTTCCATTTTAGCTTGCCGGCAGTGGATTTTACTCAGCCCTACAGGGCTTTGAGTTGGGGGAGAAGTTAGCGGCTCAGCCATTCGCGGTTTTTCCCTCCGTGCTGTAGCCGCGGCCGGTCTGGTTTTACGGCCTTGGAGGTCCTGCCGGGGGCAAGCTTGATTTATTTAACAATAATTAAGGGCTATTTGCCTCCCGCGGTGTGGGACTTGAATTGTCTCCCGGGCTTAGTTTCTCCGATTGCAATTAACGGAGCGGTTTTTTGGCGCCAAGGCTCTCGCGCCCAGTAATTGGCACTTTCGGTTTTGCCCTAAGGGGTCGGCCATTAGTGCTTCCAGCCCGCCGCCTGACCCTGGAGTCGTCGCTTTGAGTTCCCTCGGGCCTATTCTCCACGGAAGTGGCCTCCAACCAGTGTGCCTTGGTTTTTCTTAAAGTTAAGTTAGCGAGGCCTGCCACGCTGCACTTAGGGACAAGAACTCTTGGTACCGTCCGGATTGCCCCTTAAGGCGCAGCAGCTCCTGAGCCTAGGAGCAGGGTCACTTATCCTCTTGGGAAATCCCTCAAAAAAATTCTTCTCCCCCCTATTTTCTTGGCTCAAGCCTCGTCTTCTGTAATTTGTTCAGACTATGGCTTCTTTTCCCAAGAGAGGCACTACCAAAGGTCCCAAAGAGGTTAGGCCTACTGGTAATTCTACTGAGGTTCCCCAGGCCTCTTCCTCCTCTTCCTCAGGCGCCCATTCCTTAGCCAAGCCCACCAGGGCTGAGAAGAGAAGGGACCTAGCCCTACAAAAAATACATGATAAATCAGCCAAACGTTTTAAGGTGCAGGCCCAAGTGCATATCAATCCAACCCCCCCGGAGGCCTCTAACCTGCCTCTTTCTGGGGTTCCTGTGCTATCCCTGGATGAGCCAAACCTAAATCCACCCCAACCTAACCTATGGGGTTTAGGTCCAGAGGAGCCAGATATTACCGAGGATTCCTCCCAGCCAGAACCTGCTCAGGCCCTCAGGGATCCTCCGGCTTTTCCGGCTGATATTTCTTCCTTGCCACCGGAGTTTCAGTCTATCTTGACTATTCTGACTAACACCATTGACGCTAAACTCTCATCTTTCAATGTGCCTTCTCTGTCTCATCCCCCTCCACGCTCCTCCCGTCCCGTGAGTTCTTCTCCTTCCTACAGAGCCCCAGCCATGGAGGTCTCTGACTCCTCTCAGGAAGAGGATGAGGACGTGGATGCAGAAGAGGATGATGACCCATTTCAGCGTCTGTCGGAAGATGAGGAATCTCAGATTAAGATTCCAGCCCCAGCTGCTATCTTTCCTTCGCAGCTTTTCAAATCTCTCCTGCTTAAAGCAAGAAAAACAGGCTACTTCTTCCTCAGACCCTCCGGAGGAAAATCTTCCTTATTTCATGGAAGAACAGGAAGACAATGAGGTAATTCCTATGCCCAAGTTGTTTAAGGATGCCTTGCTTAAACAGTGGGACCACCCAACCGCTGGCTTTACTCCCACTCCCAAGGACAAGAAGCTCTACAAGCTCTCCTCCTCCTATGAGGAACTCCTAACATGTCCCAAGCCAGATGAACCAGTGAAGACACTCCACTCGACTGCCGCCATGCCTGGCGAAGCAGAGGAGGTCCTCCAACCAGAGGACAAACGACTTGAGCAAATGCTCAAAAGGAGTCTCCTTGCAGACTCATGGGCCATTAAGAGTGCTGCAGCGGCATCCTTCTTTTCCAGAGCTATGCTCTTGTGGCTTCGTCAGCTCCAACCACACCTGCCTCCAGATGACTTACGGGGCCAACAGGATTTCAACAAAATCTTCGCAGCTGCCCAATATGTAGCAGATGCTACCCTCCAATCTTCCAGATTTGCAGCCAGGTCAGTAGCAGCCTCCACAACGGCCAGAAGACTTCTATGGCTCCGCCCTTGGCAGGCGGGAGTAAGACAGAAGTGGCAGTTAGCCATGGGTCCGCTGAAACGTAACCTCCTCTTCGGAGACCTTCTGGACCCTCTCCTTACGGAGACCACAGACAAGAAAAAGGTCTTGGGACCTACCACCAAGAAGGCCCCTAAACCACAGCCCTTTCGGCGCACAGGGCGTCAACAGGATCAGGGCTTCGCATTTCAAAGGAGTCCAGGTCAGTATTCCCCTCGGTTTCGATCCCAATCTAGAACCACCAGGGGCAGAGGTTCCCGTTATCAGAGAGGATCCTCTTCTACCAGGGCTTCCAAAAGAGCCAGATGGTAAGTTTTCCTCCTTTCCCATAGGCGGTCGCCTAGCCTGGTTCTCTTCCGCCTGGCACCGTTCTTGTAAGGACCCCTGGGTCATTGACACTGTGGAAAGGGGCCTAAGGTTAGAGTTCATTTCACCTCCCCCTAACCGTTTTATTTCTTGTCCTTCTCCCAGTTCCCCTCCATCTCGTATCCGAATGGAGGAGGCTATTTCTCATTTGTTGACTATTAGAGCTATTCAACCGGTCCCCTCTCTCCAGAGAGGTTTAGGCTTCTATTCCATCCTCTTCATGGTCCCTAAGACCTCTGGAGGCTGGAGAGCCATCTTAGATCTAAAGAAATTGAACCGGTTCATAAAATATAGGAAATTCAAAATGCATTCCTTATCTTCCATTTTAGCAGCTCTACATCAGGGAGACTTTATGGTGTCTCTGGATCTCACGGAGGCCTACCTCCATATCCCCATTGCCAAGGTCCATAGGAAATTTCTGCGCTTTGCCTTTCAAGGCAGGCATTTTCAGTATAGGGCTATGCCATTTGGGCTCTCCTCAGCTCCCAGAGTCTTCACTAAACTCTTGGGATCCTTGGCGGCTCATATCCGGGCCTCTCCCATTCATATTTTATGTTATTTAGATGACATTTTAATTCATGGAAATTCCAGAACTGGTGTGGCTGCAGACCTCTCTTTTACCATGTCGGTTCTACAGAATCATGGTTTCTCCATAAATCTTAAAAAGAGCCACCTTGATCCATCCACTTCCATTCTGCATCTGGGAACTATCATTAATTCTGAGATATCCCAGGTTTTCCTCTCCACTGAGAGAAAACGCAGCATTTTGGATCTCATTGCTCGCATCCTGCCCCAGCAATCTGCCTCCATTGCCACCCTATCTTCCCTTTTGGGTAAAATGGTGTCATGTATTGGTATTGTCCCCTGGGCCCGTCTTCACGCCAGGGAACTACAGTGGCTTCTATTACCATTCCAGAGATCGGGCCACAGCAACTCGAATCGTCGCATCACCATCCCACCGACGGTTCGCAGATCCCTCAAGTGGTGGACTTCTCCAGCCCTAGACAAGGGATCCCCCTTCCGGTGCCCCGACCAGTTTGTAGTCACCACAGATGCCAGCCTCTCGGGCTGGGGAGCCCACGCCCAGGGTCTTTTAGCTCAGGGCACATGGTCACCGGAGGAGGCTTCCAGGCCCATCAATTGGCTAGAATTAAGAGCCGTGTCTCTAGCTCTAAAACAATTCCAATCTCACATCTCCAACCAGCATGTGCTGATTCTCACCGACAATATAGCCACCAAAAGCCATATTTGCAGACAGGGAGGCACAAGATCCAAGGCCCTCATGAGGGAGGCCCTGAAGTTAGGCCTTTGGGCAGAGAAAAATCTCCAGTCGCTTCTAGCCGACCACATCTCGGGGAGCCTCAACGTCCAAGCGGACTGGCTCTCGCGAGCGACCATAGATTCAGGCGAGTGGAATCTCCATCAGTCACTGTTCCACCAAATCTGCCTCAGGTTCGGCCATCCAGTGTTGGATCTATTTGCGACCAAAGCCAATGCCCAGCTCCCTCGCTTCATCTCCAGGTTCCCGTCTCCGGGAGCAGAGGCAATCAATGCTCTCAGGAGTCCTTGGCCTCCAGGTCTATTGTATGCCTTCCCTCCAATTCCAATTCTGCCAGACGTGATCAACAAAATCCTCCTGGAGAAGGCCCGAGTAATTAGAAACATAGAAGTCTGACGGCAGAAAAAGACCCCATGGTCCATCTAGTCTGCCCTTATACTATTTTCTGTATTTTATCTTAGGATGGATATATGTTTATCCCAGGCATGTTTAAATTCAGTTACTGTGGATTTATCTACCACGTCTGCTGGAAGTTTGTTCCAAGGATCTACTACTCTTTCAGTAAAATAATATTTTCTCATGTTGCTTTTGATCTTTCCCCCAACTAACCTCAGATTGTGTCCCCTTGTTCTTGTGTTCACTTTCCTATTAAAAACACTTCCCTCCTGGACCTTATTTAACCCTTTAATATATTTAAATGTTTCGATCATGTCCCCCCTTTTCCTTCTGTCCTCCAGACTATACAGATTGAGTTCATTAAGTCTTTCCTGATACGTTTTATACTTAAGACCTTCCACCATTTTTGTAGCCCGTCTTTGGACCCGTTCAATTTTGTCAATATCTTTTTGTAGGTGAGGTCTCCAGAACTGAACACAGTATTCCAAATGTGGTCTCACCAGCATTCTATATAGCGGGATCATAATCTCCCTCTTCCTGCTTGTTATACCTCTAGCTATGCAGCCAAGCATCCTACTTGCTTTCCCTACTGCCTGACTGCACTGTTCACCCATTTTGAGACTGTCAGAAATCACTACGCCTAAATCCTTTTCTTTTGAAGTATTTGCTAACACAGAACTGCCAATACAATAGTCAGATTGAGGATTCCTTTTCCCCAAGTGCATTATTTTACATTTGGAAACATTAAACTGCAGTTTCCATTGCTTTGACCATTTATCTAGTAAAGCTAAATCATTTACCATATTGCCGACGCCTCCAGGAATATCAACCCTATTGCACACTTTAGAGTCATCGGCAAATAGGCAAACCTTCCCTACCAGACCTTCCCCTATGTCACTCACAAACATATTAAAAAGAATAGGACCCAGAACAGACCCTTGTGGCACACCGCTTGTAACCTGACTCTGCTCAGAATACTCGCCATTCACAACAACTCTCTGGTGTCTATGCTTCAGCCAGCTGCAAATCCATTGAACTATCCAGGGATTAAGTCCAATCTTCACTAATTTATCTATCAGCTCTTTATGTGGAACCGTATCAAAGGCTTTGCTGAAGTCCAGGTAGGCAATATCCACGGCACCACCTTCATCCAACACCTTTGTGACATAGTCAAAGAAATCAATGAGATTAGTCTGACATGATTTGCCTTCAGTAAAGCCATGCTGATTTGGGTCCAATAATTTATTGTTTTTTAGGTGCTGATTTATCCTCTTTTTCAGTAGAGTCTCCATCATTTTAACGACAACTGATGTCAAGCTAACTGGCCTGTAGTTACCAGCTTCTTCTCTACTGCCCTTCTTGTGGATAGGCACAACACTTGCCATTCTCCAATCCTCAGGAACATCTCCTGTTAACAAGGATTGGTTAAACAAATCAGTCAGGGGGGTAGCAATGACAGATCTGAGTTCTTTAAGAACTCTGGGGTGGATGCCATCTGGACCCATTGCCTTATTTATCTTTAATCGTTCAAGTTCTTCTAAGACATCGGCTTCTAAGATCACTGGAGCTGAATCCGTACAGTTGGAGGCAATGCTATATCCCTCTATAGTATTATTTTGTAAGGTGTCTTTTGAGAAAACTGAACAGAAGTAGCTATTGAAATGGTCAGCGATCTCCTTATTCCCATTAATGCATGTATTTTTCCCGGTACTAAGCTTCGTGATGCCGCAGTTTTTCTTCTTCTTATCACTAATATATCTGAAGAAGGTTTTATCCCCCTTCTTTAGAGATTTGGCAATTTCTTCCTCTTTTGAGGCTTTAGCAGCATATATTATCTGTTTCGCCTCCTTCTGTCTCATTTTATACACCTCCCTATCAGCTATACTTCCAGACTCTTTATACCTCCTATAGGCAGCCTTTTTTTCATTGACTATAGTCCTTACATCATTGCTAAACCATAGCGGTTTCTTCTTCCTTTTACCTTTAGTTATTTGTCTTACATACAGTCCAGTGGCTTTTAAGATGGCCTTTTTAAATACAGTCCACTGGGTGCTCGCTCCTGCCATTTTATCCCTCCCCTTTAATTCATTATCTAAATATTCCCCCATTGCATTAAAATTTGTTTTTCTGAAATCCAATACTTTGGTTGCATTATAGGATTGCTCACAATGAGTTTTTACATCAAACCACAAACATAGATGGTCACTGCAACCTAAATTTTCTCCCACCTTGACATCTGAAACCCAATTCCCATTTGTAAAAACTAAATCTAGAATATTCTCCCCTCTAGTTGGTGTCTTAACCAGCTGTGCCAGAGCTGCTCCTGTAAAGGCCTCTACTATATTCTTACTTTTGCATGTAAGGGCACTGGGGATATTCCAGTCAACATCAGGCATGTTGAAATCACCCATAACCACAATATCTCCCTTTACTGCCATTTGGGTAATTTCATCCACCATCTTGTTGTCATATTCCTCAGATTGCCCTGGAGGCCTATAGATCACCCCAATTCTAATGACAGAACCGTCTTTATTTTGCATGCAAATCCAGAGGGTCTCTAGATCTTGACATGTATTTTGAATTAGTGTTGTTTTTAGAGTTTCTTTAACATAAATGGCTACTCCACTTCCCCTTCTCTCTATTCTATCCTTCCTATACAGTGTATATCCTGGTATGGATATTTCCCATTCATTAGAATCCTTAAACCATGTCTCAGTTATCACCTTCCTCATGAAGGGTTTCCACCAAGGCCTCTCTACCAGCACCATCCGCCGACACCTGGCCGCCATTTCTTCCGTCTTGGCGGAGCCTCGCAGGCAGCCCCTCCGCTCCTTTCCAGAAATCCAAGAATTTCTAAGAGGAGTGGCCAACCTCAGGCCTTCTAAAATCCACAGATATCCTACCTGGGACTTGCCACGGGTTCTCCACTCTCTTACTCAGGCACCTTACGACCCCCTGAATTCTGCGTCCCTCAGGTACCTATCCTTTAAGGTAGCATTCCTGGTGGCGATTACATCCGCCCGACGCATATCTGAGTTGGCAGCCCTTTCTATCAGACAGGACCTTTGTCAGTTTCACCAGGACAAGGTGGTTCTGCGACTGGACCCCACCTTTCTACCAAAGGTTAGTTCCATGTTCCACAGATCTCAGGATATCATATTACCTTCCTTCTGCCTCCAACGAGAGCATCCCCTGGCAACTAGATGGCACACTCTGGATCTCACTAGAGCGCTAAAGGTTTATATCCAACGCACAAGATCCATCCGGAGGTCTGAAGCACTCTTCATAGCCTACCATCCCAGATCCTTGGGATCCAGAGTGTCTTCTACAGTAATAGGTCGTTGGATCAGAGGGACCATCTCTAAGGCCTACGAGACAGCTTCCCTCTCCATTCCAAGGAATATTACAGCGCATTCCACCAGAAGTGCTGCCACATCTGCCGCTTGGGCGACTCAGGCTCCGTTGGAAGAAGTCTGCAAAGCAGCCACTTGGGCCTCGCCAAATTCCTTCATAAAGCACTACAAAATCGATTCGTACGCATCAGCGGACGCTGCCTTCGGCAGAAGAGTACTCCAATCCGTTATCTCTCACGATAGCAATGTACTCCCACCCTAGGGACCTATCTCTTGGGTATGTCCCATGTGACTGCTGGACCCACTCCTTCAGTACGGAGAATAGGCGTTGATTGCTTACCTGAACGCCTCTTCTCGTACGGTGAGTGGGTACAGCAGTCACTTCCCTCCCTATGTGTGGTCTTCTTTACCTTCTATTCTATTTTCTTATAACACATGAGAGTTGAACATTAAAGAGCTTCACTACTGAGCCTAGTCTACGGATTCGCGAATTCTGGGGAAGGGGCGGATCCAGCAGTCTTTTTTAATACTAGGCTCAGTTCCAACGGATTGGACAGGAGCAACCCCCATGTGACTGCTGTACCCACTCACCGTACGAGAAGAGGCGTTCAGGTAAGCAATCAACGCCTATTCCGAACACTTTTCAGAGGTAGCCCCATGTAGAGAGCGTTGCAGTAATCGAACCTCGAGGTGATGAGGGCATGAGTGACTGTGAGCAATGACTCCCTGTCCAAATAGGGCCGCAACTGGTGCACCACCCACTCCATCTAAATGCTATTGCTAAACACAACCCTGATGCGGACCTCAGTGAAGCTGAGTTTGACACCCACACTCTATTCTTTTTGTTCCTCTTCCTTGTAAAGGTGACGGAGAAGACGACGAGACCGAAGAAAACACGGGCGATGTTGCCCAGGTGAAGCCAATCCTCTCCAAGGCCGAACGAAGCCACATCATCGTCTGGCAGGTGTCTTATATCCCGGAATGAGCCTCTCTTCCTCTTCCTGCCAGTATAATTTTTTCCCTTCTACTGACACCCACTTCCTGAATGCCAATATGTACATACAGAACTTTTGCATAATTCCTACCGCCGGCCTGTCCGATCCCAGATAACTACAACTATCCCCGTGCCATGCAGTGGCTCCTTCCTTCTCCAGGTTTACAGTCATGGTGTTGAGCTGGTGGGACTTGTATAGACTGGCTGGGTTACCTTTGGCTTTTGGGCAGGAGGGAATTTTGGGATGAAGTCTGTTGCATCAGAAGCCAAGATAGAAAGGAAGACCACAGCCTTGGCTCAGAAGGACTGGACAACTTTTTCCAAGGCAGCCCCCTCCTTCTCTTCCTTCCTTCCCTACCTGCATGGAGTAAAGTACCTATGAACTGCTTAACTGGCTTACTCCCTTTGCCACCATGGAAACTGTGTCGACAGTTGGATTGGTCTCCAAGCCAGTATGAGATGTTTTTGAGAGCAACCAACATCCCTGTCCTTTCTCCTTCACAATTATCCTGTGAGGTCCAGGCACGAATTTGGGAGCGGTCTGAACTTGGCTAAAGTATCTTAAAATCTGTACCAGGAAGGTTTGCAGGTATGTTTGGGGATTATAGCAGTTGGCATTGTATGTAGAATATGGGCTCTGACCACAGGATGAGTTCCCATCACTAAATTTATTTTAATTGGGCACTGGTGGGTTCACTGCAGTCTAGGCACCTGTTTGGAAAGCGTTCTGGGCTCTTTGAAGATGCAGAAGGATAGAGATGCAGTATAGATAAGGGTTTACCAGATAAGCATGGAGTTAATCTGAAGGTGGAATAGTCTTCATGCTACTGCCTTATAGAAAATGGCATTCTAAAGGATGGGAAGGCAAGTGTACACATTTGGCGTTTGGTCTACAGCAAGCCAGAGACATCTGAACTTCTTCCTCCTTGAAATATTGCATTTTCCAGAGCTGCATTGGATGGATATTTTGGAGGGTGAAACCACCTTCGATGTATCTGGAGGTGCTCTACTGAGAGCTGCAGGAATATAAATCATATAATTTTTCAGGTTATCTATCTCAGAAAGAGACAATCAGGTAGAAACTAGGAGAAATCAAGCAAATGTGGAAGGCAAATGGGTCAGGGAATGTAAGGGTTGAATCTGTAGAGAGATAGGCAATTGTCCGGGAGAAGGAAGTAGGGAAGAGGGGAAGTGAAGGGCAGCTGGAGGTTCAGGAGGTCTTCCTTCTTAGACTAGGACTTGTAGAAGTAGCAAAAGGAATTGAGGCGGACGGTGGAGGACAGTGTTAAGAGTCTGATGAGGTCCAAAAAAAGCTGCTAAGGAGGTGAACTTTATCTTCTCACATACAGTGTTTGGAGGTGGTTTCCAGGACCATCCCAGATGGTCTTAGTATCCTTTTCTAGCCTTTCCCAACTGGCTGCCTTCCAGGTGGGTCCATAAAGGCAATTCCCCCAGTGAGTTAAGGTCTTCATCGATGCCACATCCATGTTGGCTTCTCCTTCTCCTTCTTTCAAATACCCAGTCTGGTCTACAACCCTGGGGTTAGTTGTTAGTCTCCTGTATCAGGTGTTGCCATCTGCCTTGACATATCAGGACTCCCTTCCCCCAAAACTCTAAATTCAGAAAGTTGTATTTCTAACACAAAGGGCAGCAAAGTGAGGAAGGTTGATAATAGCACGACAAAGCCATCAAGCCAACAAAATTGGTTCCGTGATAAAAATAAAAGGTTGGTTGAAGCCGCAGTGCTATACATGTCTCAGAAAGGAAGCTGTCCTTAGTTTGATGGGAGGGGTAAAGCTACAGAGCAGTGCATTTTCTGAAGGGGAGAATGAAGAAACAAACAAACATATATATGACAGAGAGGGAGAGGGAGAGAGAGAGAGAGAGAAAGAGAGAGAGAAAGAAACAGAAAGAGGAAGAGAGAGAGAAAGAGAAAGAAACAGAAAGAGAAAGAGAGAGAGAAAGGGGGGGGAGAGAGAAAGAAACAAAGAGAAAGAGAGAGAGAGGGAGAGAGAGAAACAGAAAGAGGAAGAGAGAGAAAGAAACAGAAAGAGAAAGAGAGACAGAAAGGGGGAGAGAGAGAGAGAGAAACAGAGAAAGAGAGAGAGAAAGGGGAGAGAGAGAGAAAGAAACAGAAAGAGAAAGACAGAGAGAGGGAGAGAGAGAGAAACAGAAAGAGGAAGAGACAGAGAAAGAAAGAGAGAAAGAGAGAGAAAGAAACAGAAAGAGAAAGAGAGAGAGAGAAAGGGGGGAGAGAGAGAGAAAGAAACAGAAAGAGAAAGACAGAGAGAGGGAGAGAGAGAGAAAGAGGAAGAGAGAGAGAAAGAAAGAGAGAAAGAGAAAGAAACAGAAAGAGAAAGAGAGAGAGAAAGGGGGAGAGAGAGAGAGAAAGAAACAGAGAGAGAGAGAGAGAAAGGGGGAGAGAGAGAGAGAGAAAGAAACAGAGAAAGAGAGAGAGAAAGGGGAGAGAGAGAGGGAGGGAGTTTAGGCTGAGTACCCTACAACGTCTCTCGGGTACGTTAAGAAATTTGGACTTCAAATCATGGAGAATTCTGGGAGTTAAAGCTGAGACTTCTTAAAAGTGGCCGAAGTTAAGAAACTCTACAAATAAATAAGTAAATAAAGAAACAGAAGCCTAGCAAAGGCACGAGAGTACATCCTGTTCTTACATATATTTGAAACCAAGTTTGTTTCTTTCTTTGTTTTTAAAGTTTGATGAAGCCTCCAGCCTCTCTCTTTTTTCTGGCATTTACTAATCCTAAACTTTGCTTGTCTACTGCAACTGCTCCCAAGCCTTTGGCGGTTGGGAGCATGTTGAAAAGAAGCACATATGTGTGAATGGCGTGGAGGAGGAGGAGAGTGAAGGAAACAGCACCCAAAGAATGTGCTCCTTTTTAGGGGCCGTCAGCCGGCCTGGAGAAACGCTGACGTGGAGGGACCGCACGGAGAGACCTTTCCTGCTGCAATTCCACTGTGATGTATGTAAAGTTGACTTGTACGTTACGAAAGGATTTTTTTTAAAAAACAAAACAAAAACGTGTCTTGAGGCTGTAAACTCTGCTGTTTTGTTTGAAGATGTAAAGAGGCGGCTGTATGAAAAACAAACCTCTCCCGTGCTTTTCCCCCTTCCGTGCTACCAAACTAACTGAAAATCATATCTGTTCTGTATGAAATAAAAATGTTATTATCGTCATGGGTCTGAGCGTATTGCTGAACCTCCGAGAAAGATGGAAGTCTCCCACATCCAACTGCCAAAAAGAGGCCTCCATCTCTTGCTGGAACACACAACAGTGCAAAAAGTGACATTGTCAATGGGTAGAACTCTAAAGTGCTTGGTACATATCATGGAGTCCTTAGTGCTCTTCAAAGTGAGTTGTTTTCTTGCAGACATCTCGTGACCCAACTAGGTATTGTCATCAGTGGCAGATGGGGGTGGGGGTTGTTCTCGTTTTCAATGTACTGTAATGGCTTGCCCTATTAGTTTTGGTAGGGATGTTGTTCTTTCCTTGCAGTTCCTTGGTTAGGCTGCTGTTTATTGTTTGTTTGTCTCAGTTGGTAGTTTTTTCATTGCAGTATTGATTAATGATTGATCCTTGGTTTGGTTTTAACCCCTGTTTTAATCTATTTATCTGGGTGTTGGTTGCTGGCAGAGAGGGGAAATAGTAAACAGTCCCAAAGGGACTTTTTCAAGAAGCATCCGGGATTTCTGGTTTTCCTTCAAAGACGTTTTGCTTTTCATCCAAGAAGCTTCTTCAGCTCTGACTGGATGGTGGGGAGCAGAAGGGTTTATAATTCCTTGCAGACCGCTGGACATTGGCATTCTCTGCAAGGAGTATAAATCCTTCCCATTCCCCACCACCCAGAGTTGAAGAAGCTTCTTGGAAGAGAAGCGAAACATCTTCAATGAAAAACCAGAAAGTCCAGGTGCCTCCTGAAAAAAGCACCTTTGGGACAACCTGGATGACTGAGAATCTCCATAGACGTTTAAATAGTAAATAGTCTGATCAAAGAGCTCCAAGGGGGAAGGGGAAACCCTCTCACCAACACTGATGATATGACCTACTTTGGTAATTAAATGTCTGCAAGTCAACCGCCAAGCTCACAGAGCACCATAGTTCAATGATGAGCTACAAAGGCTCTCTTCTAAAGGCTATGCACTGTACGACTGCCACTTTCGCTCCTCTATGTCCGGCGTCCTTATTTTGCCATCCCTCAAGGTGGCATTCCTATTCTTCCTCGTCTTCATCAGAAGCCGCAAGGCTCCAGTGACACCACCTCTCTGAAAACAGGAGGAATGAAAACGAGCATCTTTCCCACATTTATTTTACAAAAACAAAATGAATTGTTGAAAAGCTCGTACAGACAAAACAAATATCCTTGGAAAATATCTGCAAATAGAGCTGTGCGTCTCGTTCCAGCATCTGAGTTGGTAATTTAATAGCATAGAAACCTTGCAGATCGATCTCTCTTAAACAGGCATTGGATTTGTTTCCTGTTCTATACAGTTTGTTTTTTTGCAATTCCAAGAGCATAACATTAAAAATGAATTCTGCCGATTCTGAAGTATTAAAACTCACTTTAGATGGGGGGTGGGGGGGGAAATAAAACCACAGTGCCCGAAATTCTGCCTTTTCAACCATCACTCTTTCTTCCTCTTAAAGAGAATGAGCATTTAAATGGGGGGAGGGAGGACCCCCCCCAAAAAGACATTGATTATAAGGCTCTGTTCCCTCCTGTTAATTGGGAACAAGTTATTTTAATTGCTTGGCAGTCAAACATAAGCTAGATTGCTCTCTCTTTTTATCTTGGAGTGAGTTTTTGGAGAATTAGATAAAAGGTTCGAGAAACATTCCCCAGCTTTGTCCAGACAGCTCCAGCAATGAAACAAAGCCGAATAAGAACTTAGAGTGGAAAGCTTAATGTAAGAGGGACATTTGAAGAATAATATCTGATTGGAAGACTTCTGTGTAGTTGTGCTTTTGTAGCTCACAGATATTATTGTAATATTACACTCAATAGCTAGAACAGGTTTTCTCAACCAGTGCTCGATTGGATGTGCGTCAGTATGCAATACATTCAGAAGATTTCCCCAAATGAAGTCCAGACCCCCAAAAGCAACCCAAGATTTTTCTTTCGAATGGTTATTCATAAATCCAGTGCTCTTTGCTATCCTTCGAAGAACAGAACAGCTCCTCGGAACGAAACCAGAGTGCAATTTCTCGCTGAGCGGTCTCTACGGAATCACTGCCATGAATCACGTTCCTGCAAAGGAGGAAACAGTAGTGTAAAAGGAAGTTGGATTGATTTGGAGAGGGAATGCATTTCGTACAAGGTTCACTTCCCTCTAAGATAAGCACCTCCTACCTCCCATCGAGAGACAAGACACAGAGGAAATAATTTTTCTAAAATGAGGACCCAGATTGTTGGGGGGCAATAAGCTGTAAACCCCTTAGATAGGACTGTAAAGCACTGTGAAGCGGTATATAAGTCTACGTGCTATTGCTATTGCTAAATGTATGACGGCTCATAAAAACATAGAAGACTGACGGCAGAAAAAGACCTCATGGTCCATCTAGTCTGCCCTTATACTATTTCCTGTATTTTATCTTAGGATGGATCTATGTTTATCCCAGGCATGTTTAAATTCAGTTACTGTGGATTTACCAACCATGTCTGCTGGAAGTTTGTTCCAAGGATCTACTACTCTTTCAGTAAAATAATATTTTCTCATGTTGCTTTTGATCTTTCCCCCAACTAACTTCATGGCTCTGACATTATCTGGTGATGGTAGTCAGCGTGTTACAACCACTAATAATGTAGGGGTTGTTAATAAATATCAAGACAAGAGGACTTTAAAAGAACCAATGTTCCACTGTTTATCCCGTTAAATATCGGACTTGCTAGGGACCTTCCAGAATTTATTTATTTATTTGATTTTTATGCCGCCCTTCTCCTTAGACTCAGGGCGGCTTACAACATGTTAGCAATAGCACTTTTTTTTAACAC
This sequence comes from Erythrolamprus reginae, assembly GCF_031021105.1. NCBI lineage: Eukaryota > Metazoa > Chordata > Lepidosauria > Squamata > Dipsadidae > Erythrolamprus > Erythrolamprus reginae. The sequence goes on from NC_091958.1 coordinate 46,389,950, forward strand.
AGCTAGGCTATTGCCCCCACAATCCAGGTCCTCATTTTACCCACCTCGGAAGGATGGAAGGCTGAGTCAACCTTGAGCCAGTGATGAGATTTGAACCGCTGACCTTCAGATCTACAAGTCAGCTTCAGTGGCCTGCTGTACAGCACTCTACCTGCTGCGCCACCCAGGCTCATTTGGAATGAAACAGGCTTGATAATAGAAGGAAACTACAGGCTGTTCTGGACTTATGTTCATTCAGTGAACTATTCAAAGTTACAACGGCACTGAAAAAAGTTACTTATGGCAAGGTTTTTGGGGACTTACCACCACTGTGGCATCTCCATGGTTAGGAGATCAAAATTGCTTGGCCAATGGCTCATATTTATGACGGGTTGACGCACCCCAAGGTCATGTGACTCCCTTTTGCAACCTTCTGACAAGCCAAGTCAATGCAGGAAGCCATATCACAACCATGTTACTAACTTAACCACGGCAGGGAAGGTCGTAAAATGTGGCAAAACTCACTTAACAATAATAATAATAATTTATTAGATTTGTATGCCGCCCCTCTCCGCAGACTCGCTCATCTCACTTAGCACAGAAATAACTAAGGATCAAACGGGGTCGTATGCCGAGGACTTAATGACTTCAACTCACTTGTCCACTTCAATGCAGAAATCTCCTCGGATGGTTCCAGGTTTGGAATCGGCTGGGTTGGTTTCGCCAATCATCATACGTGCAGTTTTGACCACTTCCTGTCCTTGCCAGACCTACATAAAGTGAATGGAGAAGAATGGTCAACGGCCACAACTTGGATGCATCTTTTTTTCAGCTGCCCAAAAGTTCTTGCAGGAACAATGTAATTTTGGTTAAATGGTTCTGTTCCCCCCCCCCCAAAACCCCCACTTTCCTAATGAAGCTGAGAAAGCACTCAAGTAAGCATACGCACCAAAGACAAATTCCTTGTGGGTCCAATCACACTTGGCCGATAAAGAATTCTATTCTATTCTATTCTATTCTACCGTGTTTCCTTGAAAATAAGACACTGTTTTATATTAATTTTTGCTCCAAAAGTTGTGCTATGTCTTATTTTCAGGGAGTGCCTTATATTTCTGAAATAAGACAAATTCACAGGCAGAAAAGCTGACACCCCCAAAGAAAGTGTACCGTACGGTACACTGATTACGGTACGGTACCTGTCAGTATGGCACCTGCACACCCAAACGGCGGCACTTATATGGTACAACAGTATACTCCCGCTATTGCAGCTTCCGGCCACCAGAGGAACTACAGTCTACGTACTGTAGTGGAGACTGTAATGGCGGTGAGACAGCAGCAGACTGTGTCTGCTGTACTGGACGGTACAAAGTGATGGAAGGGGCCAGCAGGGGACGCCACATTATTACGGTACCGCTATGAACAGCTTTGGATGGTACCGTATGTTTTTCCACCGTACCGTATGTAAACTTGACTACGCCTTATTTTCGGGGGGTGCCTTATATTAGCAAATTCTGCAAAACCTCTGACATGCCTTACTTTCGGGGTACGTCTTATTTTTGGGGAAACGGTATATTCTATTCCTGTTCTGTTCTACCCTACCCTATTCTATATTCTATATTTTCTATTCTATTCTATTTTCTATTCTATATTCTATTCTGTTCAGTTCTGCCCCAACTGGCAAGAAAGATTGTGACATCTTCTCAAAACTAGTAAGGCTAAGAAAAAAGTGCTCAAGACAGACGCCACAAAGCCTCAACAAAATGTGCACCAAATATTTAGTCATGAAAATCTCCCTGTTTTTAATCCAGGCTGTTTTGAGGCTGCCCTAGAAACTTCAGAAGATGGATAAAAATAGCCCAGGGGAGAACATTTTAGGAAATGGAGATACAGTGTTCCCTCGATTTCCGCGGGGGATGTGTTCCGAGACTGCCCACGAAAGTCGAATTTCCGCGAAGTAGAGATGCGGAAGTAAATACACCATTTTTGGCTATGGGCAGTATCACAAGCCATCCCGTAACACTTTAAACCCCTAAATTACCGTTTCCCATTCCCTTAACAACCATTTACTCACCATTATTACTGGTACTCACCTTTGAGTAAGGCACTTAGTGATCCTGATATTTATAAACATAATTATTTATTAACAAGAATATTTTTTTTTGTTATTTATTTGCAAAAATTATTAGTTTGGCGATGACGTATGATGTCATCGGATGGGAAAAACTGTGGTATAGGAAAAAACTGCAAAGTATTTCTTAATTAATACTTTTTGAAAAACCGTGGTATAGGCTATTCGCGAAGTTCGAACCCGCGAAAATCGAGGGAACACTGTAAATGGAGAAGGAAAAATTCTTGCAACTCGAAAGTCCCACTTGGCCAATCTTGCTTGACCTGACGAACATCTCGGGCCGAGTCTGGAAAGCTACCAGAGCCCTTGGACTTCTGTTGTCTCTCAGCGAGGACCATCTGACCTCAGGAAATGTTAATGATTTGATATTTAGCCTCTCACATCTCTGTTCCTCACCATGGCCACAATCGGTCCCGAACTCATGAATTTCACCAAGCGGCTGAAAAAAGGACGTTCACGGAGAGAGAAGTAATGTTCCTTCAGCAACTCTTCCGAAGCCTGAGCAGAAGATACATCAGATGCAATTAACACGTTATGGACTTTTGTAAATATATATATACTGATAATACAAGATAAGGGATAAAAAGACCTATCTGTCAGCCAGCTTAGATCTCTACGTTTAATTTCTATCTGGCATTTTGTACGCATCCTGTAGGAATGAAATAGTAAATGAGGAACAGATATTGAACAATGGTAAGTAATTGTTGTCTGCAACAAGTACAGTGATCCCTCGATTTTCGCGGGTTCAAACTTCGCGAAACGGCTATACCACGTTTTTTCAAAAAATATGAATTAAAAAATACTCCGCGGTTTTTTCTATACCACGGTTTTTCCCACCCGATGACGTCATGTCATCACCAAGAGTCACTTCTCTCTCTCTTTCTCTCTTTCCTGTCATTCTCTGCTTCAATCATTTTCTCATTTCTCTTTTTTCTCCCCTTTTTTCTATCATTTTTCTCTCTCTCTCTACCTTCCACTCTCCCCCCCTCTTGCTCTCTCTCTCTCTTTCTCCCTCTCTCCTTTCTATCTCGCTCTGTCTGTTGCTCTCTCTCTGTGAGAATGCCTGCCCCGCCTCTCCTGCAGCCCCCTCGCTGACAGCTGGGACGAAAGCGCTCTCAGCTAAGGGACTGTGAGAGGGGCGGGGCGGGCATTCTCAAAGCGCTCAGAGCGGCTAGCGGCCGAATGAGGAGGACGAGAAGCTGTAGCTGCCAGCGCTGCTGCAGGAGGACCCATGCCCCAAGAAAGCCGGTGAGAGGGGCGGATCGGGCGGGCAGGGGATAGCGGCGCGAGGGCCAGTGGGGCTGGGGGGGCGGGGGCGGACGACATTCAAAACAATCTTTGCCGACCTCCGTAGTTTCATCGCTCCCCGCCCCCAACTTCAAGCCCGGCTCCTTGCGCGGCCTTGGAAAAGGGTGCGCGGGGGTAGGTTTTGGCTGTCCATAGCCAAAAATGGTGTTTTTACTTCCGCATCTCTACTTCGCGGAAATTCGACTTTTGCGGGCAGTCTGGGAACGCAACCCCCGCGAAAATCGTGGGAACACTGTATCACCAAACCAGAGGAAGGCTAAAATAATCATAATTAGTTTTGGTTACATCTGCTTTGTCAACCGTAGCCAACTTCAAAATAGGGTGGGCTTCAATTCCTAGAATTCCCCCAGCCAGCATGCCAACTCACTGTGGAATTTGGGAGATGAAATCTATTCATCTTAAATGTCGCTGAGGTTGGGAAATACTGGGTTAAACGGACAGAATCCTTGATCTGTAAAATGGCAGCTAGTTAGGGAAAGAGACAATTAAATAATAGAAGTTGTCTTGGGCACATCATGCCACATCATATTACTGCTAGCTCTGATTCTGCTGGCTTTTCAGAAAGTCCTTAAGACTTGGCTATTTTCCCAGGCATGAAACTCAGGAAAATAGTTGAGGACATGTTCACTGGCTGTAAAGTCTCCTTGATGGCCATTTTAGTTTTTTGATCTAATTTATTGTACTGTATTAATTTTTGCAGGACCCAATCCAATCAGTCACCTGGTTTAGTCTTCTCGGCTTTTGGACTTGTGCAGCAGTGAAGGGCTGCAAATTTTTTTTACTACCACACTGTGGGCGTGGCTTGTTTTGTGGGTGTGGCTTGTCAGCCATGTGACCAGGTGGGAGTGGCTTGATGATCATGTGACCGGGGTGGCTTTAAGGTCATGTGACTGTCTTAAAAGGGGGACAACTTGATGTCACGGAAGTCAAGGGTTTGGGTTAGGGTGCCTGGCCTCTCCTCGCCTCAAAGAGTTTTCTTTCTTTATTTATTTATTTATTAGATTTGTATGCCGCCCCTCTCTGTAGACTCGGGGCGGCTCACAGCATACAATAAAACAATTTATGACAAATCTAATAGATTTAAAAAACATTTTAAAACCCCATTATTAAAGCAGACATACACACAGACATACCATAAATAAATTGTATAGGCGAGGCGGGGGGAATGCCTCAATTCCCCCATACCTGACGGCAGAGGTGAGTTTTAAGGAGTTTACGGAAGGCAAGGAGAGTGGGGGCAGTTCTAATCTCCGGGGGGAGCTGGTTCCAGAGAGTCGGGGCTGCCACAGAGAAGGCTCTTCCCCTGAGACCCGCCAGACGACATTGTTTAGTCGACGGGACCCGGAGAAGGCCAACTCTGTGGGACTTAATCGGTCGCTGGGATACAATTTCCCCTCTCTATTTCCTATTACTGAACATCCAAAATATACCATTTAATTCTATGTATATATGCCATATGTGTACATACATATTACACACAGGTACACAAAAATAGACATTATCTACTATATAAACTGTATGTACACATGCACGCACAGCTCTTCTAAAATTATACACATTCAACCTCATTTACTGCGATAGGAAAAACATACCCAGAGCTCAGAAGGGAAAAAAAGGGGAAAAAAATCAAATTTTTGCTACTGGTTCTGTGTACCTGACCATACCCATAGGAACCCATCATTGTCGTGCAGGGAGCCTCTCTCTTAGAAGAGTATGCTAGAGAGATGCTTGGAAGATAAAACCTCCATTCTCAGTGATTGACCCAAATTAGATCCTGCAAACATTATCCTTTATTATTATTTTGCCTTCATTTGTCTTCATTTCTGTTAACCGACCAGCGTTGCATTTAATGCTGTTCTGTTCAATAAAACTCCCTAATGTTATGTTCCCGGGTCACCCTGGCTCGGACCGAAAACTCTTCATTTGAAGTGCTTAGGTTTGGTCAATTTGAAAGCTTTTTTCACTTGGAAACAAGTTTGAACATTTCTGCACACATTGAAATGAAAATTAAAATGAAAAAATTAATGCTTATTGGTTTATTTTGCTGATAAAATGTCCCCCCCCCCGTTTTTGTGAAAAGTGAAAAATAATGGCACACAGCAAGGCCGAGGGGGTGTGTTCATTTCTATTTTTCTTATGATCAGGATTGTTCAATTTAGTATATCAAAACTTTTGGGGGGAAATTCCTTAGAGATTTGTAGCCTAAAAAAATATAAAGTGAAAATGGTTGCAAGCAGCCAAGGGGGTGGGGGAGGCCTTATTTCTGATTTTAAAAAACCAATAAGAATCATTTCTTTCAGTTCATTTATATTTTTCTTACATTCAGAAATGTTCAAACTACCAATCCCACACCAACTTTAGTAAAATTGAACACATTTTGCAAGCTAAACTATCTATAAATTGAAAAAAATGTTCACAAATAAAGGGGGGGTCTGCCTTTTATAATCAAAATTAAGCAATATGCATAATTCTTTTCAGTTCAATTTTCATATCATTGTGTGCAGAAATGGTCAGACTACTTTCCAAGTGAAAAAAGTTTTCAAACTGACCAAACATAAGCACTTCAAATGAAGAGTTTTTGGTCCAGGTCAGGGTGACCAGGGAACAGTACAAGTGTGACTTTTTTTTTTCAGCAAGAAAGAAACCCCACACACCCCCGAAAAAATTCTCATAGAGAGAACCCCTGAAACGATGAAAAGTCATGAAATTTCAAGTTTCAGATATGCAGGGAAATTTTTTTACAGGGTCTCAAACTTTGATTTCGGGTCTCACAGACCCGAACAGAACAGCAGGGTTGGAGATGGGGATGATTTAGATCTGTGAATTTCAATAAGGCTCCATTCACGCACCTCTCATTTAAAACAGACCAGGTTGCCCATAATGGAGACAAACGTCAGACAGAGTCCCCTGAATGCTACCTGGGGGCTCCCCTGGCTGTTCTCACCTGCATGAGCTTCATCGCCACCAGCTTGAAGCCCTTCTTCTCAAAACGCCGGATGATCTCACCAACCAGATGCCGCTGTACCCCATCTGGCTTGATGGCAAGGAAAGTGCGCTCGTTTACCCCCGTAAAAGCTGGAAATAAACAATAACAACAACAACAGAAACATGGCAAGGTATTAAGATTTCAAAGGTGGAGGAACATCTAAAAACAGGTCCTTGGTGGTCTCTGAACATGGTTGTTTTCCTGCAGATGTTTTATTACCCAGATTAGGTAACATCATGAGTGCTAGAGGAGTGTTCAATCAACTGTAGGAAGTTAGCACCCACCTCTCTCCTAGAAAAATGAAATATCCTAGGACAGTGATGGTGAACCATTTTTTCCTCGGGTGCCGAAAGAGTGTGGGTATTCTATTCTATTCTATTCTATTTTCTATTCCTGTTCTGTTCGCAGATGTATGAGTGCCCACACCCATAATTCAACGCCTGCGGAGGGCAAAAACAGCTTCCCCTGCCTGCCGGAAGCCCTCTGGAGGCCAGAAATGGCCTGTTTCCCAACTTCTGGTAGGCCCAGTAGGCTCGTGTTTTGTCCTCCCCAGCCTCCAAAGGCTTCCTTGGAGCTGAGGGAGAGTAAGCGCCCTCCGCCATCCCCCCAGAGGCTCAGAAATGCCCTCCCAGAATCTCAATGTGAGCCAAAAATCAGCTGGTTGGCACACACATGCATGTTGGAGCTGAGCTAGGCAATGGCTCCGCGTGCCACCTCCGGCACCCGTGCCATAAGTTCGCCATCACTATCCTAAGAAATATTAGAAAGGCAGAATATTATTATTATTATTATTATTATTATTATTATTATTATTATTATTTATTAGACTTGTATTCCGCCCCTCTCCGTAGACTCGGGGCGGCTTACAGCAATGATAAAAACAATATATAATGACAAATCTAATAGTTAGAATCTAAAATAATAATAATACGTTTAAAAAGTCTAAAAAACAAGAAACCCCAATATATATTAAAAAAACATACATACAGTCATATCATACACAAAAAACTACATAGGCTGGGGGAGATGTTTCAGTTCCCCCACGCTTGACAACAGAAGTGAGTTTTATATAGAATATATATTATATTGAATATCCCCAGAAACATGCTTTTAGACAGAAAAAACAAGGACCCTTTCTGGTCTCTGGTGGTTGTAAATCAAGGACTAACGGTAATAGCTTGTGTGTTGATGGCATCTTTTCTGCAAGCCACAGAAAAGGGTGGAAGGATGCTTGTTCCCAGCAAGCATGCGAAGATGTTTTTAAGAATTAGCTCAAGGCTGGTGTCCCAAGGGCATCCCATAAACTGCAGCCTCATCGCCTTCCTTCCTTCCTGCCCAGCCCAATCAGGAGCAAAAGGATGAATCCTTCTCGTCCGAAAGAGAGCTTGCCCCCACCACCTTTTAATTCCAGATTAGCCTGGAAGAGGCATCCTCAACGGGGTTTGCAAAAAAGGGAGGCTTCCAATTCCCTTCGCTGCAGGCTACTTCAGCTAACTGCTAGCTGCAGTTCAAATCTCAGCATCAGCTCAAGGTTGACTCAGCCTTCCATCCTTCCGAGGTGGGTCAAATGAGGACCCAGATTGTTGGGGGTAAGAGGCTGATTCAGTAAATGCTTAGAGAGGGCTGTAAAGCACTGTGAAGCAGTATATAAGTCTAAATATTATTGCTAATTGTAGCAAGAAAGAGAGGGCTGTAAAAAGCACTTGGAAGCAGCATATAAGTCTAAATATATGCCCAGCCCTCTGGAATCAACTCCCCCCCCGGAGATCAGGATTGCCCCCACCCTCCTTGCCTTTCCCAAACTCCTAAAAACCCACCTCTGCCACCAGGCATGGGGAAATTGATCCCCCTCGGCAGTCCCGTTTTCTGTATGGTTTGTTTGGGTTGTATGATTGTTTTTAAATTAAGGGTTTTAACTGTTCTGTTTTTAATCATTGGATTTGTATTGTATATTGTTGTTGTGAGCCGCTCCGAGTCTTCGGAGAGGAGCGGCATAAAAATCTAATTAATAATAATAATAATAATAACAACAACAACAACAACAACAATAATAATATTACAACACAGCAAACGAGATCACTATGCTGGATTTTGTATTTCATCACCAGTCGGGCGCTTCCCAAGCACCTAGGACTGCGTGATGATGATGATAATGATGATGATGATAATAATAATAATAATAATAATAATAATAATAATAATAATAATAAATGCTCTTGCTATTTCTGCACTCAGAATGAGGGATGGGGTCTCTTGCACGTGGGGAAAGGAAGAACCCCACCCCGTTAAAAAAAAACCCCATCTGACGGATCCAGAAAGGACTAAGGGCTGTCTGGAAGCCTTGACCCGCAGCTTGGGGATGATGGGCAGAAGATCGAACCATGGTTAAGCGGTCCCTGAGACATCCCACCTGGTCCCTTCCCTCGCCTCCCGGCTCACCTGTCTGGAAGATGCTGGCAAAGAAAGCCAGCAAGAAAATCATGATGGGATGGTGATGACCAGCAGCAGATAGTAGCAGCGGGGACGTGCAGGGACCCGGAAGGGAAGCCCAACCTGGCCGGTGCGCCTGGGTTTAATGCCTTGCGCGCGTGCACACGCCTTTCCACCGGGGCGGAGCTTTGGGCTTCGGAGGCGCGCGGCTGCCGCAGTTCAAAATAGCGGAGGGGAGATCTCTCTGCACGAACTGAATGGGATCCTTGAAAGCCGGGCTGGCCAATGTTGGCAGGTTGAAGACCTGGTGGGTTTCAATTCCCAGCACGGCAGGCAGAGTCTGGGAGTTGAAGTGGCCAAAAGTCTTTAAAAAGTGGCCAAGTTGGATAGGCTTTAAAAACTAAACTGAACTAAATTAAAATTGAGCTATCCTTTCCTTTCCTTCTCTTTCTTTCTTTTCTTTCCTCTCTTCTTTCCTTCATTCCTTTCCTTCTCTTTCTTTCATTTTCTTTCATCTTCTTTCCTTCATTCCTTTCCTTCTCTTTCTTTCATTTTCTTTCATCTTCTTTCCTTCATTCCTTTCCTTCTCTTTCTTTCTTTTCTTTCCTTTCCTTCCCTCCCCCTCTTTCTTTTCCTTCCCTTCTTTCTTCTCCTTCTCCTTCCTTTCCTCTCCTCCTCCTTTCATTTCCTTCCCCCCTTTTCCTTTCCCCTTTCCCCTCTTCTATGGAGGAAAAATTACAATATTGGATACTGGCTGCGTAATAGGGAGGGAGGCTCCTGGCCATCCAAACCGCCCCTTTTCTTCTGCTGTCTTAATCTCGATACAAGTCGTGGCCACCTCTTCTGGTGGCCCATGCTTGTAAAGCCCTCTAGAACGGTGGATTTTAGGTGACCTTTTCTATTTTAAAGAAGTCTGGCTGAGGAATTTGGGGAGCTGAAGTCCAGACATGTTATGAAGGTTGAGAACGCTGCAGAATATAAGTCTAGTACTGGATCTACTGTAATACAAACAATTGCAATACTGTACTGTACTGTACTGTACTCTGAAACAATCAAACTGCCGACCGCTAGATGGCAGCAGCGCGGTCTGTAATTTAATCGACGAGAGTTGCTTCAGGCTCTTTCTCCCCATCACTCCCGCCCACCATCAATAAGAGGAGCTTCCGGCCTGAAAGGAGCGCCACGGGAAGTCAGTCTGCGCCGTTCTACCTCGTCCCCCTCCATGGCTCTCTGCGCGTGCGCAGAGAGGCTGCCGGTGACAGCCGGGTTCAGCCATGGCGGCCGGGCCGCCTCTGGAGCACGAAACGCAGATTTTCCTGGACCTTTTCCACCAAGACGGGCTGGTCATCTGCGCCCGCGGGATGGGCGTCGACCGCCTGCTCCTGCGCTTCCTTCGCCTCTACTGCGAACCCACCCGGCTGGTCCTGGTGCTGAACACCGGCCCTGCGGAGGAGGTAGGAGGGGCGACCCTCCCTCAGCCCGGCCGCCTTCCCACCACGAGACGCTCGGGCCGGGTGGACGCCGGGTTGACCTTGTGGAAGCCGAGGGGGCTGCTGTTCAATGCTAGCCCTGCTTGGGTGGGAAGGGCCAGCTTGTCAATCACGGGGGGAGGGTGGAGGGCGGCTCACAACTCCACCACAACAACCTTGTGAGGTAGGCTGGGCTGAGACAGAGAGGGACTAGCACAAAGTCACCCAACTGGTTTTCAGGCCTAAGGTGGAACTAGAACTTATGGTCTCCTGGTGATTGACCCAAAGTCACCCAACTAATTTTGATGCCTAAGGTGGGACTAGAACTCACAACATCTCCTGGTGATTGGCCCAAAGTCACCCAACTGGTTTTCAGACCTAAGGTGGGACTAGAACTCACAGTCTCCTAGCGATTGGCTCAAAGTCACCCAACTGGTTTTTAGGCCTAAGGTGGGACTAGAACTCACAGTCTCCTAGCGATTGGCTCAAAGTCACCCAACTGGTTTTCAGGCCTAAGGTGGGACTAGAACTCACAGTCTCCTAGCGATTGGCTCAAAGTCACCCAACTGGTTTTTAGGCCTAAGGTGGGACTAGAACTCACAGTCTCCTAGCGATTGGCTCAAAGTCACCCAACTGGTTTTCAGGCCTAAGGTGGGACTAGAACTCACAGTCTCCTAGAGATTGGCCCAAAGTCACCCAACTGGTTTTCAGGCCTAAGGTGGGACTAGAACTCACAGTCTCCTAGCGATTGGCCCAAAGTCACCCAACTGGTTTTCAGGCCTAAGGTGGGACTAGAACTCACAGTCTCCTAGCGATTGGCCCAAAGTCATCCAACTGGTTTTCAGGCCTAAGGTGGGACTAGAACTCCCAACATCTCCTAGTTATTGGCCCAAAGTCACCCAACTGGTTTTTAGGTCTAAGGCAGGACTAGAACTCACAATATACTGGTGATTGGCCCAAACTCATAGAATTTCTAGAACACTTTTCTGAATGATGGTCCAGTTTAAGAAGGACTTTCCTCAAATGTGGTGTAAAACACTCCACCCAAACTCTCGTGCTCTGTGACAGTCGAGACTCATGGCATCATTTGTGCGAGTGTTCTGCCAGAACCACCCATGAGAAGATGTGCCTATTGATATTCTGTCTATTATTATTATTATTATTATTATTATTATTATTATTATTATTATTATTTATAAATAACTCAATGTGGTGAATATATCTAATCTCCTATTTCTCCACAACAAGCCTATGAGGTGAGTTGGGCTGCGAGACTGTCTAGAAATTGAGGAACATTATCTATAACCATCCATCCATCCATCCATCCATCCATCCATATGAGCTGTGGTGGCGCAGTGGTTAGAATACAGTACTGCAGGCTACTTCTGCTGACTGCTGGCTGCCTGCAGTTTGGCAGTTCAAATCTCACCAGGCTCAAGGTTGACTCAGCCTTCCATCCTTCCAAGGTCGGTAAAATGAGAACCCAGATTGTTGGGGGCAATATGCTGAGTGTGTAAACTGCTTAGAGAGGTCTGGAAAGCACTTTGAAGCAGGATATAAATCTGAGCTATTGCTATATCTGAACATAGTTCTAGGAACATATAAGAAAAGCAGCCCCATTGAAAAAGTGCACTTTACATCTAAGCAGACATTCATAGACCACGTTATAAATCTGAATTGTTTCTGTATGACACCCTTAGATTGCAATGGTATAAAATATTTATCAAGTAATGGAGCCCCATTGAATTAAACAGGGGTGTTAATTCCTGAGTAGTATGCATAGGATTTGCACTATCGATAGGCATTTGAATATCATTAGTTGGCAGGAGACACAGAATGCTACTTGTCCTTTTCCATTTGCTGAAAATCAATTCTGATGTAGGCCAAATCTCCCACTTATGCTTAATAGTTGATAGTGAATTTGGAGAGTTTAAGATTTGCAGAAATAAAAAAAGCAGTTTAAAAACAATTGCTCTAATAAGGAATTAGCCTAAGGCAGTGATGGTGAACCTATGGCACAGATGGAACGTTGATCCATATCTAATGGCATGCGAGCCATTGCCCTAGCACAGCCCCAACATGCATGTGTGTGCCAGCCAGCTGATTTTTGGCTCACACAGAAGCTCTGGGAAGGCGATTTTGGCTTCCAGAGAGCCTCTATGGAGATGGGAGAGGGCGTTTTTTCCCTGCCCAAGCTCCAGGGAAGGCTTTGTATGCTGTAACGTCCTGCCTGTCGGCGACTACTTCAGCTTCAACCACAACCACACTAGAGCACACAATAGATTTAAACTTAATATTAACTGCTCCAAACTTGACTGTAAAAAATATGACTTCAGTAACCAAGTTGTCGAAGTGTGGAACTCATTACCGGACTCCATAGTGTCATCCCCAAACCCCCAACACTTTACCCTTAGATTATCTACGGTTGACCTCTCCAGATTCCTAAGAGGTCTGTAAGGGGCGAGTACAAGTGCACTAGAGTGCCTTCCGTCCCCTGTCCTATTGCTCTCCTATATCTCCTATACCTTTCTTCTATTCCTATATCTCTTCTTCTACTCTTTCATTGATATGTTCTATTACTACATCTTCTTTTCTATTATTTCTTAGATATATTTTACTATGAGTATCTCCTCTATAACCTTCATCATGTATTTTACTATGTGTATATAGATATATACCCACTAAAACCCTCAGTGTGTATTGGACAAAATAAATAAATAAAATAAAATATTTTTTCCTTTATCAGGCACATTTTAGCAATCAGTGAAAGACAATAAACTGTTCCTTATCTTCCTCTTTACTCTGAATCTTTTTTCCTTTGTTAGGAATACTTTATTGACCAGTTAAAGACGGATAATGTTGCTTATCTTCCTCGGCGAGTTACGAATGAAATTGCCAGCAGCAGCCGCTATGAGGTTTACACACAGGGAGGAGTTATTTTCGCCACTAGCCGGATTCTGGTGGTGGATTTTCTGACCAACAGGATTCCTGCAGATCTTATCACTGGTAAGAAGTTGAAAACCCGGGTGTCATTCCCACCTCTCTGCATGCCATGCATAGTTTTGAGTCTAGACTGAAAAATGCAGGGCTATTGTTCCTCCCCATTCACGTGAAGGCAAATTTCAAATAATGTTCTTTGTTTTATAGGGCCATTGCCACTAGAGGGCAGTGTAGGAGAAGCGCTATTAAAAACCGCAGCTTGTAAGCTACAGATTAATCACCGACATTCCTTTTAACCTGTGTGGCTTATTGATGGATTGAGATATTGCTGGAATTAGGTCATGAGGTTTGCCAGATAATCTTGAACTAGTCACTTTCTGTCTCTCTAAGCCAGAGTTTCCCAACCTCTGCAACTTGAAGATATGTGGATTGCAACTTCCAGAATTTCCCAGACGGCATGCCTTAATGTTTACCACGTTGGCAGGAGAAATCTGGAAGTTGGAATCTACACATCTTCAAGTTACCAGGGTTGGGAAAGAGGGCTGTAAAGCCAGCAGCTAAAACAAGAGCTGGGGAACAGGGGAATAGAAGAGAAGAGAAGAATTGAGACCCTACACCACTTCAGACAAATGGTTATCCAACATCTTCTTTAAAACTTCCAGTGGTTTTTTTTAAAATAATAAACTTTATTAATTTTTCAATAAAAAAGACATACAAACTTACAAACATTTAAACACATATTAGGGGTTACAATTACCCCTCTTTTCTTGAAGTCAATTTTTAATACAGAAAAAAGGATAAAATCTTAAATCTTTAAATCAAACTAATATTCTAATTGAAAAAAAGAACTTTGTTTACCTATTCTACTAGACATAAAGTTAAATTGATAAAATAGAGAAGCCAACAACACTAAAAACAACAAAAAATATCAATAACATTTAATTACTGTATATTCATACCGTTTTCGTTACCTTATTTTCAACTTTATTCTTATCTATCCATGTATAAACTTTATCCCAAATAATATAAAAATCAGATTCTTCTTGATCATTCAGCCTTCTCGTCATCATATCCATCTCTGCACAATCCAGAATTTTTTAAACTACATCCTCTTTTTTGGGGATATCTTCCCCTTTCCAATTTTGTGCATAAACTATCCTAGCGGCTGTTAAAATATGTACAACCAGAAAAAAAATATCTTTTTTATATTTCTGTTTAGCTATGCCTAGGAGATAAAATTCAGGGGATTTTTCTATTTCATATAATGTAATCTCTTTTATCATTTTTTCTATCATTCTCCAATATGTCCGGACTTTATTACATGTCCACCATTGGTGATAGTAAGAACCTATTTCACTTTTACATTTCCAACAATTTGGGGAGGTATTTGGATACATCTTAGCAATTCTATTCGGTGGGAGATGCCATCGGTAAAACATCTTAATTTGGTTTTCTTTTAAAGAAACCTTTCTTTTTTAAAATAAATAAATAAATAAATAAATAAAACTTCCAGTGTTGGAGCATTCACAACTTCCGGAGGCAAGCTGTTCCACTGATTCAATCAATCAATATCAACTTTATTTGATTAGTCAATCGACCATATCAAAGCGAGGAAAAGGACCACATCGGTCGTCATAAAACTGTGACTGGTTAAAATACAATAAAATTGGCTAAAATAGAGGGAATTTGAATAAATAATAAGTTAAAATGCAGTATAATATGCTAAAACTGAGTAGTAAAACATGAGAATATAACTCGTGCAAAGGATTATATTAAACAAATCTAAGATACTGATATAAAATATTCTTACATGAGTTCATCTCCTTTGCACGCCACCCCAATATGTTCTATAAAACGTATTCTCATCTGAACAGCCCTGACTATAAACTTAGCGGTTCTAGAAACTACATATATATTTGTACCCTGAAGAAAATATGATAATTGTTTATTACAGTCCCAGTGTATGATTTTGTCAAGTAGGGGCTGTAAATTCCCTCAAAACTGTCAGACTTTCTACTAAATCTGCACTTCTATTCTACTAGTTTTTCTCATCATTCCTATCACCCATTTCCTCCCATGTTGACTGTATGACTGTAACTTGTTGCGTATATCCTAAGATTTTTATTAATATTGCTTCTTCATTGCTTATTTGACCCCTATGACAATCATTAAGTGTTGTATCACATGATTCTTGACAAATGTATATTTTATTTTATGTACGTTGAGAGCATATGCACCAAGACAAATTCCTTGTGTGTCCAATCACACTTGGCCAATAAAAATTCTATTCTATTCTATTCTAAATACTGAGGTCTAACTGAGGAGTATAGTTTACAATTGAGTAGCACATATGCAATGTCTTCTATTTCTGGTGCACCGCAAATGCACGTTCTCTCAAAATAGGGTACAGTGATACCTCATCTTACAAACGCCACGTCATACAAACTTTTCAAGATACAAACCCGGGGTTTAAGATTTTTTTGCCTCTTCTTACAAACTATTTTCACCTTACAAACCCACCGCCGCCGCTGGGATGCCCCGCCTCCGGACTTCCGTTGCCAGCAAAGCACCCGTTTTTGCGCTGCTGGGATTCCACTGAGGCTCCCCTCCATGGGAAACCCCACCTCCGGACTTCCATGTTTTTGTGATGCTGCAGGGGAATCCCCACAGTGCAAAAACGGGCACTTCGCTAGCAACAGAAGTCCGGAGGTGGGGTTTCCCAGCGAGGGGAACCTCAGTGAAATTGCAGCATCGCAAAAACACAGCGGTCCAGTGGTGGGGTTTCGAGGCAAAAGGGGTGAATTTTGGGCTTGCACACATTAATCGCTTTTCCATTGATTCCTATGGGAAACATTGTTTCGTCTTGCAAACTTTTCATCTTAAGAACCTCGTCCCGGAACCAATTAAGTTTGTAAGACAAGGTATCACTGTACTTGGTGGAATCATCCAATTTTGGCCATAGAATCTAACTGCTCAAATCTTGCTCTAGTGAGTGCTGTTCTATGGTATTGGGTCAGACCCATTGTCAGGTATTTCTGTTCCACTGATTCATTGTTCTAACTGTCAAGAAATTTCTCCTTAGATCTAAGTTGCTTCTCTCCTTGCTTGATATTCCACCCATTGCTTCTTGTCCTACCCTCAGGTGCTTTGGAGAATAGTTTGACTTCCTCTGCTTTGTGGCAACTTCTGAGACATTGGAACACTGCTATCGTATCTCCCCTAGTCTTTCTTTTCATCGCAGAATAGCAACAGCATTTGTAGCTGATTGGTTGGGACAAAGTGGCTATGTGGAGCCCTGGAAATCTCTCTGACCCTTTGATTTTAGATCTCTTTTATTGTCGAAGATACCCAATTGTTTAAAGGTGCATTCAAAAAAAAAACCCGGGGCCATCAACCACTGCTTTTAAGGGTAGCTTGTGCCTTTCTTTAGTTTCTGGTTGATCATTTTGGTTGACCAAGGCCTACATGGGATTGGACCAGATTACTTACAGGACCGCCTCCTGCTGCATGAGTCCCAGCGACCGGTCAGGCCCGACAGAGTCGGCCTTCTCCAGGTCCCATCAACTAGACTAAAGTCATCTGGCAGGGCCTAGGGGAAGAGCCTTCTCTGGGGGGGCTCCGGCCCTCTGGAATCAGCTCCCCCCAGAGATTCGTACCATCCCCCACCTCCTTGCCTTCCGCAAGACCCATTTGTGCCAACAGTCCTGGGGACATTAGATCTTAGTTCCTTGGCTGACGAATGGAATGCATGCTTGATTGTTTGAATGGGAGTGATTGATTTTTAAGGAACTCGTGTTTTAGATTAGTAAGTTTTAACTTTAAAATTGGATTCAGGATATTTCCATTGTTTTTTCTATATGTTGTAAACTGCCCCAAGTCTTCAGAGAGGGGTGGCATATAAATCCAATGAATGAATGAATGAATGAATGAATGAATGAATGAATGAATGAATGAATGAATGAATGGAAGGAAGGAAGGAAGGAAAGAAGAAGGAAGGGGCTTTTGCCCAGGTTCGCCTGGTGCACCAGTTGCGGCCCTATTTGGACCGGGAGTCACTGCTCACAGTCACTCATGCCCTCATCACCTCGAGGTTCGACTACTGTAATGCTCTCTACATGGGGCTACCTTTGAAAAGTGTTCGGAAACTTCAGATCGTGCAGAATGCAGCTGCGAGAGCAGTCATGGGCTTTCCCAAAAATGCCCATGTTACACCAACACTCCGCAGTCTGCATTGGTTGCTGATCAATTTCCGGTCACAATTCAAAATGTTGGTTATGACGTATAAAGCCCTTCATGGCATCGGACCAGAATATCTCCGAGACCGCCTTCTGCTGCATGAATCCCAGCGACCGATTAGGTCCCACAGAGTTGGCCTTTTCCGGGTCCCGTCAACTAAACAATGTCGATTGGCGGGGCCCAGGGGAAGAGCCTTCTCTGTGGCGGCCCCAACTCTCTGGAACCAGCTCCCCCCAGAGATTAGAACTGCCCCTACCCTCCTTGCCTTTCGTAAACTCCTTAAAACCCACCTTTGTCGTCAGGCATGGGGGAACTGAGACATCTCTCCCGGGCCTGTATAATTTATGTATGGTATGCTTGTAGGTATGTCTGCTTAAAAATGGGTTTTTTTAACTATTTTAAATTTTAAATTGTAAATTATTAGATTTGTCAGGAACTGTTTTTATTGTGTTGTGAGCCGCCCCGAGTCTACGGAGAGGGGTGGCATACAAATCTAATAAATGAATGAATGAATGAATGAATAAGAAAGGAAGGAAGGAAGGAAGGAAGGAAGGAAGGAAAGTTGCTCCTTAATCCTAACAGCTTTCCTAACAGTAAATCCTGCTATATTCCATGGGTCATATTTCTGAGTAGAGGCATCCTATAAAGCTTTGGTATTTCATTTGGACAATTCTTCTAAGGTCAGGGAGTCCTTCCGGTTCTTGTTTGAATTCCTTGAGCAGATTTTATACCAGGGACCCTGTTGCCCCGAAGAAGGAATTAAAAGAATCCCTCCTTGTCTCTCTGCAGAACTTGCCAGAGGATAGTTAAAATGTCTCATGCTGTTTCATTGGCAAAAACCTTTCAAATTCTTGACCTGCCTTGAAAAACTTCACGTTCCGTTCGTGCGTTTTGTTCTGGACTCCTCACACAAGCACCCCTGCTGCTTCCAATTTATTCTTGTTATTCCTCCAGGAATTCTGGTGTACAAAGCCCACAGAATCATCGAGTCTTGCCAAGAAGCTTTCATCTTGCGGCTGTATCGCCAGAAGAACAAGCAAGGTTTCGTCAAAGCCTTCACCGATAACGCGCTGGCTTTTAACACCGGCTTTTGTCAGGTGGAAAGAGTCATGCGGAACCTCTTCGTGAGGAAGCTGTATCTCTGGCCAAGGTAAGGTGGCTTAAGGATGGGAAGGATCTAGGGAGGTTCTCAGTTACCCGGTCGTGGTTGTCCCAAAGTGCTTCTCCAAAAGGTAAGGGGGTTTTTTTCCCTCTGAAAAACATTTCATTTTTCATCCAGAACTGAAGATAACTGTTCTGTCCCAGCTCCCCAAAACACGCCAAGTTAAATCAATGATTCCTTTATTAGAAACGCCAGCAGCCCTAGCAAAAAGTTTCTCTTTCACCGCAGGCTAAGAAGTCTGTCCAGCAAGGGAATGAATAGTGGTCTGCCACATCTGTTTGTTTGTTTGTTTGTTTGGATTTCTATGCCGCCCTTCTCCGCAGACTCAGGGCGGCTTACAAAAACAGGAATACAATACAAAACACCGCAAAGAGAAACCCAAACATAACATTAGTACTAAAACCCCAAAAGATATTTAAAAATCATATGCTCATGTTCATTCTCACCAAGATTCTACATTCACATCATTGGCCGGAGCAAGATGCTAGTACTAAACGGCCTCAGGCCTGCCGACAAAGGTGAGTTTTTAGCACCTTACGAAAGGCCAGGAGGGTGGGTGCAATGCGAATCTCCCAAGAGAGTTGATTCATCTCCGCCCCCTGCTTTTTATCCCCAGAGCTAGGGAGGGATTTTGCTAGCAGCGGTGTCTCTTCCGTCCCAAGGATTTCCACTGCTCTCCTCTTCTCTGCGTTTTGCTCATCCGTGTGTCAGGCACTGGACCCAGCTGTTCCTCTTCCTCCTCATCCACAACCTCCAGATATGGAGGCTGTTGGCTGTCTATCTGAGGGCTGACGGACAGCCCAGGTTCCCCCCCTCTTTCTCTCTCTCTCTCTCTCTCTCTTTCTCTTTCTGTTCTTTCTCTTTCTCTCTTTCTTTCTCTTTCTCTCTTTCTTTCTCTTTCTCTCTTTCTTTCTCTTTCTGTTTCTTTCTCTCTCTCTTTCTCTTTCTGTTTCTTTCTCTCTTTCTCTCTCTTTCTCTCTCTCTCTTTCTTTCTCTTTCTGTTTCTTTCTCTCTCTCTTTCTCTCTCTCTCTCGTTCTTTCTCTTTCTGTTTCTTTCTCTTTCTCTCTCTCTTTCGTAAACTCCTTAAGACCCACCTCTGCCGTCAGGCATGGGGGAACTAAAACATCTCCCCCTTGCCCATGTTGTTTTGCCATTTGATTGATTGACTGTGTGCCTGTTTTTTATATATATTGGGACTGTTTTATGAATTTATTAATTTTAAATTTTAATTAGATTGGTGGGCATTGGATTTGTTATTATGTACTGTTTTTTATTATTGTTGTGAGCCGCCCCGAGTTTGCGGAGAGGGGCGGCATATAAATCCAATATAGATTTATTGGATTTATATGCCGCCCCTCTCCGCAAACTCGGGGCGGCTCACAACAATCTAAATCTAATCTAATCTCTCTCTTTCTCCATCTCTCTCTCTTTCTGTTTCTGTTTCTTTCTCTCTCTCTCTCTCTCTCTTTCTCTCTCTCTCTTTCTCTTTCTCGCCCTACACCTCCACCCCCCCACCCCACCAATGGGCCAGAACAAACCTTCTTGGATGAGGAGCAAACTGTTTTCAAAGGGGGAAAAAAACCCCCAATTGCTTTTGTGAAAAGCCTCCGTTGGCTTGAAAAGATCCTTCCAACCTGAGGCCACTTCTATAAACTGTCCATAGCTATGAACCAGGACGGGCGGGAAGGGCCGATTTGTGCTGAGATCTCCCCGTTTTTCTCTTCCCCAGGTTTCACGCGGTGGTTCACTCTTTCTTAGAGCGACACAAACCTGAAGTGGTGGAGATCCACATCACTATGACGCCATCCATGCGTGCCATCCAGAGTTCCATCCTGGACATCCTGAACGCGTGTCTGAAAGAACTGAAGCAGTGCAACCCTGCTCTGGCCGTGGAGGATCTGTCCTTGGAGAACGCCATCGCAACGGCCTTTGAAAAGGTAGCACCACCTCCGCGCCCTTCTCCTCATCCGTTTGCCCCTGGGGGATGCATTGATTTGCATTGGCGTCCTACAGCCGCGGCCACAATTGTGGAAACCTTTCGGGAAGAGTATATTTTTCTAAAACTAGCCAATGACACCACTTAGTTTTGGAGTTGTACCCTAAAATTATATATCAATGGAAAGGTAATTTAATCAAGGATGTAATGCAATACAGTGTTCCCTCGATTTTCGCGGGTTCAAACTTCGCGAAAAGTCTATACCACGGTTTTTTCAAAAATATTAATTAAAAAATACTTTGTGTCCCCCCCCCATACCACGGTTTTTCCCGCCCGATGATGTCATATATGTCATTGTCAAACTTTTGTCCGCCTTTAATAAATATTTTTTTAAAATAAACTTTAATAAATAACCCTGGTGAGTAATAATCTAAATGGTTGCTAAGGGAATGGGGAATTGCAATTTAGGGGTTTAAAGTGTTAAGGGAAGGCTTGTGATGCTGTTCATAGCCAAAAATAGTGTATTTACTTCCGCAACTCTACTTCGCGGAAATTCGACTTTCGCGGGCGGTCTTGGAACGCATCCCCTGCGAAAATCGAGGGAACACTGCAACTTTTAAGAAGAATTTGCTATTAGAATAACGGTTATAAGGAAGAAAAGTGAAACGAGATATACAAAAATGATCACCATAGAAAAAATGAGATATACAAAATATACAAAAGATATACAAAAATTATCACTGTCAGTTGATAATTAATAATAATAATAATTTATTGGATTTGTATGCCGCCCCTCTCCGTAGACTCGGGGCGGCTAACAACAATGATAAAAACAACATGTGACAATCCAATAATAAAACAACTAAAAACCCTTATTTATAAAACCAAACATACACACAAACATACCATGCATAACTTGTAATGGCCTAGGGGGAAGGAATATCTCAACTCCCCCATGCCTGGCGGTATAAATGAGTCTTGAGTAGTTTACGAAAGACAGGGAGGATTTGCTATTAGAATAACGGTTATAAGGAGGGGGAGTTGGTTCCAGAGGGCCAGGGCCGCCACAGAGAAGGCTCTTCCCCTGGGGCCCGCCAAACGACATTGTTTAGTCGATGGGACCTGGAGAAGGCCAACTCTGTGGGACCTTATCGGTCGCTGGGATTTGTGCGGTAGCAGGCGGTTCCGGAGGTAATCTGGTCCAATGCCATGTAGGGCTTTAAAGGTCATGATATTTAGTTGGGTAACCTTTAGCATGAATTGTGGCCTTACAACAACTTACTTACTTTCTTTCTTTCTTATTTTCTTTCTTTCTTTCTCTTTATTTATTAATTAATTAATTAATTAGATTTCTATGCCATCCTTTTCCTAAGACTCAGGGAGTCTTCCCATGGAGTGAACCAAGTGTTTTAGTTCTGCAGCTGTTATCATGTGAAACCAAGATGGAATTATTGCTTCTATTAACTGGGCTTTACTACTGGGTCACTTCTAACTAATAAGTTTCTTTAGTCGGCTCCATAGATTTTCAATTGGGTTAAGGTCTGGGCTATTCCCAGGCATTCCAGCAGTGGATTATGATTATCTTGAAAAACTCCCCCAAAAGTGGTGTTATTATCCACCAAGCTTCAAAAATATACTTTTCCCAAAAAGATTCCACAATTTTGGCCACTACTGTAAGTTTTAAAAGAGTAGCATCGTGCCTTTCTTCGAATCAAAACGCACTACTTCCAAACATGAGCGTTCTGAGTTGGACCGGTGTTCCCTCTGATTCGGTGATATTTCTGTGCTGATTACTAAAACTGCATTTGCAGGCTCTAAGTTGGATTTCCTTGTGTCTGAGTCTTGTCGGGAGGAGTTGGTCATTCGAAAATGAAGGAGATAATGTGGAGCTGAAATGAAGACAAAAGAGCTTTCAGCTTCTCAAGCTTAGCTCTGGCATTTGAAGGATATTCCGGTTCAGAATCCCAGCTCAGCAAAGGAAATACTTGGCTACCATAATTTTTTGGAGTATAAAACATACTGTTTTCCTCCCTAAAATAGACTGATAATTTGAGTGTGTCTTATACTCTGAATGTAGGTTTCCTCCCCCCTCTCCCAGCCCTAACTAGCTGCCAATGATCTTCCCAGCTCTTACCAGTTTGCAAACTCTTTCATTGTTACTCTCTTCAAAGAATGTTTTCCAAGCCCTACGTCTTCCCAGGATTTTTTTCATTGCTCTAACTTGCTCTGAATAAGTTTCTTTCCAGCCCTAACCAGGTGCTAACAATGTTCCCAGCTCTTACCAGCTTGCAAGCTCTTTCATTGTTACTCTCTGGGAAGAATGTTTTCCAAGCCCTAAGTCTTTGCAGGTTTTTTTTCCCCATTGCTCTACTTGCTCCGAATGTTTCGTTCTAGGTGCTAATGATGTTCCCAGCTCTTACTGGCTTGCAAGCTCTTTCATTGTTACTCTCTCTGAATAAAGTTTTTTAAAGCCTTAACCAGGGGATAAAATATTGTGCTGGCTAAGGACGCTAACCAGATGAATACCTGGTAAGCAGAGTCTTTTCCCTATTTTCCGTCCCCAAAACTAAGGTGCATACAGTGATACCTTGTCTTACAAACTTAATTGGTTCCGGGATGAGGTTCTTAAGGTGAAAAGTTTGTAAGACGAAACAATGTTTCCCATTGGAATCAATGAAAAAGCAATTAATGTGTGCAAGCCCAAAATTCACCTTTTGCCAGCCGAAGCACACGTTTTTGCACTGCAGGGATTCCCCTGAGGCTCCCCTCCATGGGAAACCCCACCTCCGGACTTCTGTGTTTTTGCAATGCTGTAGGGGAATCCCAGCAGGGGAATCCCAGCACTTCACTGGCAACGGAAGTCCAGAGGTGGGGTTTCCCAGCGAAGGGATCATCAGTGAAATCGCAGCATAGCAAAAACACTGAAGTCTTCGAAACTCCACCTCCGGACCTCTGTGTTTTTGCGATGCTGTGATTTCACTGAGGCTCCCCTCACTGGGAAACCCCACCTCCGGACTTGCGTTGCCAGCGAAGCACCCGTTTTTTGTGCTGCTGGGATTCCCTTGCAGCATCACAAAAACACGGAAGTCCGGAGGTGAGGTTTCCCATGGAGGGGAGCCTCGGGGGAATCCCAGCAGCGCAAAAACGGGTGCTTCCCAGCGGCGGCGGCGGGTTTGTAAGGTGAAAATAGTTTGTAAGAAGAGGCAAAAAAATCTTAAACCCCGGGTTTGTATCTCGAAAAGTTTGTATGACGAGGCATTTGTAAGACGAGGTATCACTGTACTCTGAAAAATACAGTAAGTTATAAGGAGGAAAAAGTAGTGAAGTTTATGTTGATCGAAGAAGCGATGCATCTTGCATCCATTAACGGCAGTTTCCCTTCCCTTAATTTAGCAAAACCCTCCACAGATTATGCATCTGTTTCTTTTGGAAGGAATTCTGCTGTGTTATTTTGTTTTTTTAATGTTTTGTGAAATGTCATGATCTTCAGCAGCACCTTGTCGAAACTCCCCAGTTGAACTTTTTTCCTTTCTTTCCAGCTGTGTTTAGTTTAGGGAGCAGAGTCTCTTTTCTTTAACAACAGAGGGGCTGACATCTGTTAATACTTGAACTGTGTTTTTATATAAAAGAATGTTTTATTAGGTCTCCAAGTCTCTGGCTCGCTTATCGTAAACTCGTTAACAATGAAATAAATGTTCTTTTATTGGGTGGTTGTGTGCCAAGATCAAAACATCATTGAAATCATATATAAAATCATATAAACAAGCTGAGAAGAGGAGAACATGTGGTTTAGAGTTTAAAGCTACTTCCTTATAGACAGATTACCCAGGTTCATATCCCGGTAAGGGTACGGCTAGCTAATGACAGCAAAATAGCTTGACATAAATCTATACTAGTCTCCCTTCCTTTTCATTATCTGCAAAAATATGTTACATATACAGAATATAGTTTGTCGGCTATAAAATTAACTGCCTTGACAGCCCCAGGAGGGGCTGAGAGGCAAAAAGGAAGCAGTATGCTTCCACCCATATTTGGGTATAGCAGGGTGATTCGACAGAAAAAAAACATACAGTATATGTGTATATACATACGCACACTCACACACCTCTATCTATCTATCTATCTATCTATCTATCTATCTATCTATCTATCTATCTATCTATCTATCTATCTATCTACCTACCTACCTACCTACCTACCTACCTCTTGGACTAAGCAGCTTTAATCTAAGGTCCCTAAAAGTTGAACAAAAAATTTCAATGGAATCAGATGTGGCTGTGAATGGGCAACATTGAAGAATGGAAAGAAATATATGACTTGATTCTTTTTAAAGGTTTGCAGCCTCTAAATATGAATTGCAGGCTAATTCTGCCCCATAGCCAGCAGTTCGAGCCTGACCGGCTCAAGGTTGACTCAGCCATTCTTCCGAGGTTCGTAAAATGAGGACCCAGATTGTTGAGGACAACAGGCTGATTCTGTAAATTGCTTAGAGAGGGCTGGAAAACACTGTCAAGCGGTATATAAGTCTTAAGTGCTCTTCTTTCCTTCCTTCCTTCCTTCCTTCCTTCCTTCCTTCCTTCCTTCCTTCCTTCCTTCCTTCCTTCCTTCCCTCCCTCCCTCCCTCCCTCCCTTCCTTTGCACTGATTACAATGCAGCATTGCAGACTAAGTCTGCTCACTGCCAGGAGTTTGATCCTGACTGCCTTAACGTTGACTCAGCCTTCTTCCATCCTTCCGAAAATGGATAAAATGAGGGTCCAGATTGTTGGGGGCAACAGGCTGACTCTGCAAACTGCTTAGAGAAGGCTATAAAGCCATGTGAAAGAAGTATATATAAGTCCAAGTGCTCTTGCTAAATCTGTCAAGTTCTGTTAAGAGGTCAGCTGGTTTGGATCAGGCATTGATCCCTACATCGCCCACTAACCCTCATTCCCAATGCTCTAATTCCAGACAATCCGTCATTATTTAGATCCTCTTTGGCACCAGCTTGGATCCAAAACCAAATCTCTCGTCCAGGATTTGAAGATCCTCCGCACGTTGCTACAGTACTTGACTCAATACGACTGCGTCACTTTCCTTCATCTCTTAGAGTCCCTCAAAGCGTCGGAGAAAGCTTTCGGTCAGAATTCAGGTAGGAATCGTTCGGTTCGCTCGGTGATCAGAAAGTTTTAATTTAGAAGCAAAGCCACAGACACCCGGGCACCAATGTTCCCGAATGTTCCCATCCCTCCAGAAGGCTGGAGGACACGAAATATATTCAGCCTCCCACTGAAAGGCTGTTGCTTGAAAACATGTACCATTGGCATCAAACGCCTTCATCGTTATATAAGGAGCTCTTGGCCGCTGGGAAGGGAAGGAGGGAAACGTCAGGCGCTGGGAGGTGGGCTATTTCAAGACGTTTATCACACGTGGAAATTATTAGCGTTTCTGATGCCATCTGTTGGGGCAGGTTCAAGCCAAAAGCAAAATTAAGTGGTGAAATCTTTTTTTTCTGGGATTGTAGGGAGGCACGTTTGTCAGCCTCAGACAAGTATTTTGGATACTCGGGGCAGCATGCAAATCTAATAAGAATGGAATAGAATTTTATTGGCCATGTGTGATTGGACACACAAAGAATTGGTCTTGGTGCAGATGCTTTGAAAAGTGTTCGGAAACTTCAGATCGTGCAGAATGCAGCTGCGAGAGCAATCATGGGCTTCCCAAGATATGCCCATGTTACACCAACACTCCGCAGTCTGCATTGGTTGCCGATCAATTTCCGGTCACAATTCAAAGTGTTGGTTATGACCTATAAAGCCCTTCATGGCATCGGACCAGAATATCTCCGAGACCGCCTTCTGCTGCACGAATCCCAGCGACCGATTAGGTCCCACAGAGTGGGCCTTCTACGAGTCCTGTCAACTAAACAATGTCAGTTGGCGGGCCCCAGGGGAAGAGTCTTCTCTGTGGCGGCCCCGACTCTCTGGAACCAACTCCCCCCCAGAGATTAGAACTGCCCCCACCCTCCTTGCCTTTCGTAAACTCCTCAAAACCCACCTTTGCCGTCAGGCATGGGGGAACTGAGATATCTCCCCCGGGCCTATACAACTTATGTATGGTATGTTTGTACGTATGTCTGCTTAATAATGGGGTTTTTTAAATATTTTAAATTGTAAATTATTAGATTTGTTATGAACTGTTTTATTCTGTTGTGAGCCGCCCCGAGTCTACGGAGAGGGGCGGCATACAAATCTAATAAATAATAATAATAATAATAATGCTCTCGGCGTACGTAAAAGAAAAAGATGCATTTGTCAAGAATCATGTGGTACAACACTTAATGATTGTCATAGGGGTCAAATAAGCAATGAAGAAGCAATATTAAGAAAAATCTTAGGATATAAGCAACAAGTGACAGTCATACAGTCCTAAGTGGGAGGAAAAGGGTGATAGGAATGATGAGAAAAATTAGTAGAAACAGAAGTGCAGATTTAATAAAAAGTCTGACAGTGTTGAGGGAATTATTTGTTTAGTAGAGTGATGGCGTTTTGGGAAAAACCTATTTTGTGTCTAGTTGTCTTGGTGTGCAGTGCTCTGTAGCAACGTTTTGAGGGTAGGCGTTGAAACAGTTTGTGTCCAGGATGCGAGGGGTCAGTAAATATTTTCCCTGCCCTCTTTTTGACTCGTGCAGTATACAGGTCCTCAATGGAAGGCAGGTTGGCAGCAATTGTTTTTTCTGCAGTTCTGATTCTCCTCTGAAGTCTGTGTCGGTCCTGTTGGGTTGCAGCACCAAACCCGACAGTTATAGAGGTGCAGATGACAGACTCAGTGATTCCTCTGTAGAACTGTATCAGCAGCTCCTTGAACTGAATTGAATTGAAAAAAATAGATTATTTTTTAACAAAAAAAATATTTTTAAAAAAACTTCCAGTGTTGGAGCATTCATAACGTCTGGAGGCAAGTTGATCCACTGACTAATAGTTCTTACAGTCAGGAAATTTCTCCTTAGTTCTAAATTGCTTCTCTTTAGTACATTAACAAAGTGTGCCTATTAGTATCTACTAATGTTTAGTACATTAACAAAGTGTGCCTATTACAAGCAGGTAATAAATCAGAAAGTCCTATCACTAGCAGGACTATCACAAAATTGAGATGGGATTTTTTTTTTAAAAAAAGCTCTTTTTTGGTAAAAAAAAAGCTTTTTACAATCTACTTATTAATTATCCTGTATTCATTTACATCCATTTCTTATTCGTTTGTCCCTCTTTTCAACCTATAATAAAGATATAATATATACATGTAATATAAACATATAAACATGTACGAGCAAATTCATCCTTACATAATTTTCTTTTTATATTAAACAGTAATATTTTTCTTACTAATATGTCAATTTTACAATAGTACTGTTTTAATACAAGGATATTTCATTTTTACTATTATTTAGCATCTTTTCTTACTACTGTACCTTTTTAAATTTCGTCGTTTCTAACCTATAGATCTATTATTTGTGATTTATATTTTTTTTTACTGAAAACTGTTGTTCACTAGTGGCTTTTTGACAAAAACGCCCCATAGCGAACAAGGGGTTTATTTCATGACTGCGGATTCACTTAGTGGCCATTGTGATTTGCTTCACGACCGCCACAAAAAAGGTGGTAAAATCAGATTGGTCCTATGAAGACCTCCATTTATAGCCGCCACAACTTAACGATCATAACGGATAGGCCCCACTGCGGTCATTAAGTTGAGGATTATCTATAATGCTCCAAACACCTGCCTTTCTTTAGCAACGCAGGTGTTCGGAGCCATTATAGATAATCCTCAACTTACAAAGCGAGTTTTCTTCCTATGAACATCACATCACTAAGTTTATATTTATTCCTATCATCCATTTCCTCCCATGTTGACTGTATGACTGTAACTTGTTGCTTATATCCTAAGATTTTTATTAATATTGCTTCTTCATTGCTTATTTGACCCCTATGACAATCATTAAGTGTTGTACCACATGATTCTTGACAAATGTATATTTTATTTTATGTACGCTGAGAGCATATGCACCAAGACAAATTCCTTGCGTGTCCAATGACACTTGGCCAATAAAATTCTATTCTATTTCTATTCTATTCTATTCTATAATGTTTATCTCTCTTATCGTCTTACCTGTCTTTGTATTCATCTCCCAGGCTGGCTATTCCTGGATTCGAGTACATCGATGTTTCTAAACGCTCGAAGCAGAGTTTATCGCCTGCCAGAAGATAACGCCAATAAGAAAAAAAAAGGCTCGGAGAAAACAGATGTGAAAGAGGCAAAAGGTAGAGCACACCATTCTTCATCGACATAGCCCAGTGTTTCTCAAATAGTGGGGAGGGGCCCCCCAGGGGTGGGGGGCGCAGAGCAATGCCAGAGGGGATGCGTGACTCCAGGGAATGTGATTTTTTGCTGCAAGGAGAAGGGGTTTTTTTGCACCGAACTAAAGCACACAGAGCATTGAGCAAGAGATGTGAAGTGCAGATAACAAATCCTTAAGAGACACCATGAAAAAATATTTAACAGGGATGAAAAGAAAGGAGGAGAGAGACGGAGCTAATGAGACAAACGTAAGTCTCCTGAAAGCTAAGACGAGGAAATATGATGAAGCGTAGGTAGCGCTGGTCTTCACTGTGACTATGGTGGGATACGACGAAAGACCGGTATGTTGACTAAAAATATTGGCAGCGGACAGCATGAAACCAAATAAATTAAGGCGTCACTTAAACACATCCCACCCCAATCACGCTGATAAGCCGCTTGAGTTTTTTCAGCGAAAACGTGCTGAATATTGCAAACAATTCTCCCACCGGAGAGTTAGGGGGTCAAGAAATGTTTACTTCTTCCTGGGAGTGGGAGACGTAACAGGAAATAATTGAAAAACACTGAGATAGCCTAAGATGCACAGGCAGTCCTCGATTTGCAATGGTTCATTTAGTGACCTTTCCAAGTTAGAACGACACACTGAAGAAATGATCTCATCATCTTCTTTCACACTTGCGACCGGTGCAAGCATCCCCATGGTTACCTGATTTACATTCGGATGCTTGACAACTGGTTCATATTTATGATGGTTGGAGCGTCTCATGGTCATGTGATCGATCCCTTTTGCAACCTTCCGACAAGCAAAGTCACGAGGTTGACTCGGCCGCTCTACCCTTCCAAGGTGGGTAAAACGAGGACCCAAATTCTTGGGGGAAATATGCTGACTCTGTCAACCGCTTAGGGCTGTAAAGCACTGAAAAGTGGTATATAAGTGCTATTACTATTGACTCAGCCTTCCATCCTTCCAAGGTGGATAAAATGAGGACCCAGATTGTTGAGGGCAATATGCTAACTCTGTAAACTGCTTAGAGAGGGCTGTAAATCACTGTAAAGTGGTATATAAATTGCTATTGCAGTAGTTGATTGGATGTTGGATTAGGAGCCCTGATGACACCATGGTTAGAATGCAGTATTGGAGGCTAACTCTGCCAACTGCCAGCAATTCGATCCTGACTGGCTCAAGGTTGACTCAGCCTTCCATCCTTCCGAGATCGGTAAACTGAGGACGCAGATTGTTGGGGGGCAAATCGGCTGATTCTGTCAACTGCCTAGAGAGGGAAAACCATTATTATTATTATTATTATTATTATTATTATTATTATTATTATTATTATTATTATATTTTATTATTATTATTTATTAGATTTGTTTGTATGCCGCCCCTCTCTGTAGACTTATAAAGCATTGTGAAATGGTTATACAGTGTTCCCTCGACTTTCGCGGGGGATGCGTTCCGAGACCGCCCGCGAAAGTTGAATTTCCGCGAAGTAGAGATGCGGAAGTAAATACACTATTTTTGGCTATGAACAGTGTCACAAGCCTTCCCTTAACACTTTAAACCCCTAAATTGCAATTTCCCATTCCCTTAGCAACCTTTTAGATTATTACTCACCATGTTTATTTATTAAAGTTTATTAAAAATATATTTATGAAAGGCGGACGAAGGTTTGGCGATGACATATGACATCATCGGGCAGGAATAACCGTGGTATAGGGGGGAAAACTGCGAAGTATTTTTTAATTAATATTTTTGAAAAACCGTGGTATAGACTTTTCGCAAAGTTCAAACCCGCGAAAATCGAGGGAACACTGTATAAGTCTAAATGCTATTACTCTTGCTAACCAACGTGGCAAGAAATATGAAAGCCCCCTCGCTGAGAGAGAGAGGAGGAGAAAGAGAAAGTAAGTGAGAAAGAGAGAGAGAGAGAAAGGGGGGGAGAGATAGCAAGAGAGAGAAGAGAAAGAAAGCAAGAGAGATAGAAAGAAAGAGAGAGAAAGAAAGAAAGCAATAGAAAGAGAAAGAAAACAAGAGGTGGAGAGAGAAAGTGAGAAAAAGAGAGAGAGAGAAAGAGGGGGAGAGAGAAAGAGAGAGAAATGACTCTTGATTTAAAGCATATGGTAAAAAGCACCCAAATAATAAGAGAAAAAACCCCCAGCCCTTTTTGTGTGTGTGTGTGTGTGTGTGTGTGAACTCTTGAACCATTTCCAATAGCTCACCTGTTATTGGAAATGGTTCAAGAGTTCACACACACACACACACACACACACACAAGGGGGGAGGAGACAGGGATGGAAAAAGAGAAGATAGTAATAATAATAATAGATTTTGGTTTTGTTTTATTATTAATTTCTTTTAATAAAAAGGGGATTTATTTATTTATTTATCTTATTTATCTTTTTATCTTTATTTATTTATTTATTTATTTATTTATTTATTTATTTATTTATTTATACTTCTATGCCGCCCAGTCCCAAAGGGACTGTCGCTCAGACACTATACTTTTCCGCCCACACCGAAAAAAAATTAGAGGGAACATTGATTACCAGTACAGGGTTTTGAGGGGGGAGGGCATCAGAAGGTACACTGCTCTCAAATAATTTTTAAAATAATTCAAAAATTGTTCTGCTGGTGCTTCCGGAAAAGCTTACAGCCGCCAAATTCAAAAGAAAAGATTGGATGTTGAGTGGATGCTGCAAATATAGAAACCTCATCCTTTGTGTTTCAGAACAGAAACGGGAGTTGGTCCTGGAAGGCAGCCCCAAGTGGGAAGCGTTGGGAGAAGTGCTGAAGGAGATTGAAAAGGAGAACGCCAACTGCGAAGCACTAGGTGGGCCAGGTGAGGACCTCCATGGGATTCAAATATTTTTTTAATACTGGTTCTATGGGTGTGGCTTGTTGGGCGTGGAGGGGAAGGAGACTGCAAAATCCCCATTTCCTGTGACTCGGGAGGCAGAGAATAGATGAGGGCGGGGCCACTCAGAGGTGGTATTTACCGGTTCTCTGAACTACTCAAAATTTCCATTACTGGTTCTCCAGAACTGGTCAGAACCTGCTGAATCCCACCTCTGATCCCGACAAGGATGGACAGGGTGAGACAGCCAGAAACATCATTGGAGCATCTGCCCTTTTTGTGCACATTTCAAGGAAGAGGCCTCTTTTGAAATTGGAAGTAGACCCCACACGACCTCTGAAAGAACTTCTGTTGCCTTCAGCAAATAGAGGCTCAGTGTAAAAGATGTTTTGGTATAAGGAGAAAAATGTGATACAGTGGTCCCTCGATCATCGCGAGGGTTCCGTTCCAGGACCCCAAGCGATGATCGATTTTTCGCGAAGTAGCGGTGCGGAAGTAAAAACACCATCTGCGCATGCGCAGATGGTGTTTTTACTTCCACCGCAGCCCGCCCTTCGCCCGCCCACCCCGTTGCTCGCGCCTGGGGTTTCCCCGCGTGCGTGACGCCCGCCCGCCCACGCTGTTGCTGGGGCCGCTTCCCAGCTGGGGAGCGGAGCTGGGGTGTCCCCAAGCGCGCACGCGTTGCTGGGGCCGCTTCCCAGCTGGGGAGCAGAGCTGGGGTTTCCCCAAGCGCGCGCGTGTTGCTGGGGCCGCTTCCCAGCTGGGGAGCGGCCCCAGCAACGCGCGCGCGCTTGGGGAAACCCCAGCTCCGCTCCCCAGCTGGGGAGCGGCCCCAGCAACGCGCGCGCGCGCTTGGGGAAACCCCAGCTCCGCTCCCCAGCTGGGGAGCGGCCCCAGCAACGCACCGCGCGCGCTTGGGGAAACTCCAGCTCCGCTCCCCAGCTGGGGAGCGGAGCTGGGGTGTCCCCGCGCGTGCCGCCCGCCCGCCCATGCCGTTGCTCGCGCCGCCGCTGGGGTCTTACCGGGGCAAGAGGGGGAAGACCCAGGGAAGCCGCCCAGCTTCCCAGCTGGGGAACTCCACCATCTACGCATGCCTGGCCATAGAAAAAAGGCACGCATGCGCAGATGGTGGAGTTTACTTCCGGGTTGAAAACTCGCGAAATAGCCCTTTCGCGATGCTCGAGGATGCGAAACTCGAGGGTTCACTGTATTGTGAAATAATCTGGGAATCCTAGGAAAAACAGCTCTAAAGTCGTCTGGTCGAGGCTTCCATTCCCAAGGGTCCAGTCTCAAGTTAAAGAAAGACACTATCTCCTGAGGCAACCTGGACCATTAGCATTGTCAAAATCATAAATGTGTTGAAATTGTAAAAAATAAACTAGTTTTGGAGCTTTGTAAAGGGGGAGGTTTTTCAGGGAGGGAGGGTGGAAAAGGAAGGAAGGAAGGAAAGGAAGGAAAGGAAGGGAAGGAAGGAAGGAAAGGAAGGAAGGAAGGAAGGAAAGGAAGGAAAGGAAGGAAGGAAGGAAGGAAGGAAGGAAGGAAGGAAGGAAGGAAGGAAGGAAGGAAGGAAGGAAGGAAGGATACCCCTTCATTCCATCCTGAACCTCTTCTGTTGAACTTCAGATGTAAAACTTTTGTTCCAGACTGTCCGAGTCCCCAAACAATAGTACTTTTATTAGAAGGATGGTGACAGATACCCTATTTTGTGAAGACTCCATACTTCTTTTTTTTGATAAAAAATACAGATGGTCCTCGACTTACAACCATTCCTTTAGTGACCATTCAAAGTTACAATGGGACTGGGTGGAAAAAATGACTTATGACTGGTCCTTGCACTTACGACCATTGCAGCATCCTCCCAGTCATGTGATCAAAATCCAGGTGATTAGCAACCAGAATGTATGGGTCCCATGGCCACCATTTGTGACCTCCCCAGCCATCTTCCAACCAGCAAAGTCAAGGAGGGGAATCTGGGCTCGCTTAACCACTGCGGGGTTCACTTATCAACTACGGCGTTTCACATGATAGTCGTAAAGTCAGGCACCACCCTCTTTTGTCGGCATAGCAACAGAAGCTCTGGTTGTAACTCGAGGACCACCTGTAGGAGGTGAAAGATGGGACTTGTTTTCAAGCCGTACACGTACAATGTCGTTTGGCGGGCCCCAGGGGAAGAGCCTTCTCTGTGGCAGCCCCGGCCCTCTGGAACCAACTCCCCCCGGAGATTAGAACTGCCCCCACCCTCCCTGTCTTTTGTAAACTACTCAAGACTCATTTATGCTGCCAGGCATGGGGGAGTTAAGATAGCCCTTCCCCCTAGGCCATTACAAGTTATGCATGGTATGTTTGTGTGTATGTTTGGTTTTATTATAAGGGTTTTTAGTTGTTTTATTAATTGGATTTCTACATGCTGTTTTTATCATTGTTGTTCGCCGCCCCGAGTCTGCGGAGAGGGGCGGCATACAAATCCAATAAATAATAATAATAATAATAATAATAATAATAATAATAATAATAATAATAATAAACTCTCTTTGAATGCAGGGCGAGTGCTGGTTTGTGCCAGCGACGACCGCACCTGTGCGCAGCTGAAGGAATATATCGCCATCGGGGCCGAAGCCTATTTAACCAGACTTTACAACAAAACCTTCGGGTCGGACAAGGAAGCAAGCGCGGCCGGCCTGAAGAACCGGAGAGAGGCCAAGAGCCGCGACAAGAACGGCCGAGAGCCGCCAGCCAAAAAAGCCAAAACGGAATCCTCCAAGCCAAAGAGGAGAAAGAGAACGGCGGAGTTAACCTTGACGCAAATGTTGTCCACCGAGGAGCGGGCAGGCGTCAAGGCCGAAGAAGACCTTGATTCCGAGGGCCTCAACAGTAGCCAGGAGAGCAACGGGGGGGAAAGAGCGGAAGACCTCCCCTTCAAGCTTTCCTCCCCCGACGCCTATTACGGTATCCTGAAGGAACCGCTGACCGTCATCCATCCTTTAAACGGCTGCGGGGACCCGTACGCCCTCACGTCCGTCTTGCATGAGGTGGAGCCCAGATACGTCGTCTTGTACGACGCGGAGCTGACCTTCGTCCGCCAGCTGGAAGTTTACAAGGCGAGCAGGCCAGGAAAGCCGCTGAGGTAACTTGGCTCGAAAAGGGAGCAATGGCGGAAAGAGATCGTCCTGGCTATGTTTATACTCCTAGCTGTTCTGTCGGGCTCTCTGGCAGAATCCTCCCGAAAATTCAGATACAAATTTCAGACACACACACACACGTTTGAAAATTCAAAACAATGTTCTTTATAACGAAAATTAACTTAAACTAAGCCCTCTTTTGGTATAGCTCTTGCACTCGTCTCCAAACAAACTGGTAATTGGTACAAGTCCCTTATCAGTTCTGAGATACTTAGCTTGCAGCTGTGAGGCAATTCACAGTCCTTCTTCTTTCACAAAGGGAAACACACTTTGCTCTGGTTTAGTTTCAAAGCGGGGAAAAATCAGCACACAAAGGTCGAAGTCAGCAAAGCAAGCACGAAACACAACGATCAGATAATCCTCCACAATGGCCAAACCCACAGGCTGCTATTTATAGCAGCCTCACTAATTACCACAGCCCCACCCAACCACAGGTGGCCTCATTTTCTTTGATAATAATCTCTCAGTTGTTGTTGCCTATGCATCGCTCTCTGCATGCGTGGCTGTATCATTAACTCTTGTTCTGAATCCAAGGAGGAGCTAGATAATTGATCTCCTTCTGAGCTGTATGCCCCACTCTCCTCCTCCCTGTCACTCATGTCTTCTTGGTCAGAGGAGCCTTCATCAGCAGATTCCACCGGGGGCAAAACAGGCCTGCGGCATGTGGATGTCTCCCCCACATCCACAGTCCTTGGGGCAGGAGATGGGCCAGAGCTAACCACAACACTAGCTAATTAGGAGAAATAAAAATGGTAGAGGTCTGAGCTTGCTTGTCCCAAAGGTGTTAAGGAGTGAGCTTAGTGACCCTTGAGTTACCAAGGATGCACAGAGGAAACAGGGAGGCCTAGTAGATATTTAGCTGATAGCCCAGAGATACAAGTAGTAATTCCGATAACCAGATACATTAAGTGTGTAAATATTATTTACTTTGGCAAATCTCTTAGTCAAGAACAATCCTAGTCACATACAATTACATCAGTCAATACTCTCAATATACAAAAAAATAAAGGGAACACTCAAAGAACACATCCTAGATCTGAATGAATGAAATATTCTCATCGGATACTTTGTTCTGTACAAAGTTGAATGTGCTGACAGCATGTGAAATTTATTGTCAATCAGAGTTGCTTCCTAAGTGGACAGTTTGATTTCACAGAAGTTTGATTTACTTGGAGTTGTATTGTGCTGTTTAAGTGTTTCCTTTATCTTTTTTCCTTCCTTCCTTCCTTCCTTCCTTCCTTCCTTCCTTCCTTCCTTCCTTCCTTCCTTCCTTCCTTCCTCCCTCCCTCCCTCCCTCCCTCCCTCCTTCCTTCCTTCCTTCCTTCCTTCCTTTTTTAACCAAAGGCCCCACTGGATTTGGCTTGGAGAATGTCTACAGTCTTTTTGCAGTATTAATCCAGGGCCTTATAACGAGGAATGACATGTAGGTTGTGAAATCTGATCAGAGCCTTTCCTTCCTACAGAATGAATCACAGGGTTTAATTCTTATTCTAATTAATAAGAATTCTTAATTCTTGTTAATTCTTAATATTAATTCTTATTAAAGTGGAAAACTTGCTTGTTGCTTAGAGAAACAGGGCTGGCTGGCTCAAAACAAGTTGATTATGACACACGAGTGTAGAATTGGGATGGCCCATTGGAGGCCATATTTATTTTTTAATTTGTTATTTTAATCTTCAGGAAACCACAGGGATACAAATGAGCTGGATTCACATTAACCCGGTGTTCATTTTGTAGACTCTGGTGTGTTGTGATCTAGGAGACATGATTAATGGGTTAGCCTTATGAATGTGCCCAGCCATCGTAGCTTATTTTGTAAGCCAGGATGAAACATAGAAACATAGAAGACTGACCGCAGAAAAAGACCTCATGGTCCATCTAGCCTGCCCTTATACTATTTCCTGTATTTTATCTTACAATGGATCTATGTTTATCCCAGGCATGTTTAAATTCAGTTACTGTGGATTTACCAACCACGTCTGCTGGAAGTTTGTTCCAAGGATCTACTACTCTTTCAGTAAAATAATATTTTCTCATGTTGCCTTTGATCTTTCCCCCAACTAACTTCAGATTGTGTCCCCTTGTTCTTGTGTTCACTTTCCTATTAAAAACACTTCCCTCCTGAACCTTATTTAACCCTTTAACATATTTAAATGTTTCGATCATGTCCCCCCTTTTCCTTCTGTCCTCCAGACTATACAGATTGAGTTCATGAAGTCTTTCCTGATACGTTTTATGCTTAAGACCTTCCACCATTCTTGTAGCCTGTCTTTGGACCCGTTCAATTTTGTCAATATCTTTTTGTAGATGAGGTCTCCAGAACTGGACACAGTACTCCAAATGTGGTCTCGCCAGCGCTCTATATAAGGGGATCACAATCTCCCTCTTCCTGCTTGTTATACCTCTAGCTATGCAGCCAAGCATCCTATTTGCTTTTCCTACCGCCCGGCCAAGTTGGTTTGGTTTGACATCCAGCCGGAGTCTTTTGGTTTTGAAAATGTTTCCTGTCTTGCCTTGCAGGGTTTACTTCCTGATCTATGGAGGGTCGACGGAAGAACAGCGCTACCTTACCACGCTAAGGAAAGAGAAGGAAGCTTTTGAAAAACTAATTCGGTAAAAGGCCTCCTGGGTTTTACCTTTACAAAGCATTAATCTCTCTCTCTATATATAAAAGCCAAATACCACTCGCTCATCACGAAAACCCCAGAACTGTAAAGCCTAAAAACTTGAAACATGGCATGTATGTTCCTCTTGGCTTCTAGATGCTCTTTAAGAAAGGATTTTTCAAAATGACCATAAGATCAATAGTATTTAATGATTTATATCATTATCATTAGCCTATTAACATGCTCTGATATTAAGGAATTTATTTATTTATTTGACTTCAATGTCGCCCAACCCCGAAGGACTCAGGGCGGCTTACAACAGTATAAAAATTACAAAGGCAGTAAAAAGAATTCAAATATAACAACTAAACTATAAAATCTTAATTAAAAACCATAGTCCCATTAACATGCATACGTAATGAACATTTCTTTTAAATTATATTAGAAATTTCTAAAGTTATTATTGTCATATTAATTGGATTTCGGATGCATTGTTATGTTTTTTCATATGTTGTGAGCCGCCCCGAGTCTTCGGAGACGGGCGGCATACAAATCCAATTAATAAATAAATAAAATAAATAAATAACATTCATACAAAAGGCCATGATACATGGGCACCTTACGAAAAACCAACAGAGTTGGAGCAGTACAGATCTTGGGAGGAAGTTGGTTCCATAGAGCTGGGGCAACAACAGAGAAGACCCTCCTCCATGGCCCCGCCAACCTGCATTCCTTGGTTGACGGGACTTGGAAGAGGCCAATTCTGTGTGTTCTTATAGGTCTCTGGGAGTTATGTGGCAGGAGACGGTCCCAGAAATAGTCTGGCCCTGAGCCCTGTAGGGCTTTATAGGTAATAACCAATACCTTGGTTAGCCAGTTAGACATTCTACTCCCCCTCCCTACCTGAAAAGAACTGTTCCAACTGCTACTTGCCTTATATTAACACGCTCTGATGCTAAGGAGTTAGGCGTTCTACTCCCCCTCCCCACCTGAAAAGAACTGTTCCAACTGCCACTTGCCTTATATTAACACGCTCTGATCCTAAGGAGTTAGGTGTTCTACTCCCCCTCCCCACCTGAAAAGAACTGTTCCAACTGCTACTTGCCTTATATTAACACGCTCTGATCCTAAGGAGTTAGGCGTTCTACTCCCCCTCCCCACCTGAAAAGAACTGTTCCAACTGCCACTTGCCTTATATTAACACGCTCTGATGCTAAGGAGTTAGGCGTTCTACTCCCCCTCCCCACCTGAAAAGAACTGTTCCAACTGCCACTTACCTTATATTAACACACTCTGATGCTAAGGAGTTAGGCGTTCTACTCCCCCTCCCCACCTGGCAAAAAACTTTAGGCAGCTCACAACCTTAAACCAAGGAAGAAATAAAAGGGAAGTATAGTTTGTCCTGCTTGAGCAGGTGGGCTGGACTAGAAGACCTCCAAGGTCCCTTCCATCCAGCTTTATTCTAATTCTGAATTCTAATCCTAAAGTTTAAAGAACCTGAAAATAATTGAACAATAAATAAACAGGAAAAAAGAAAATACACCAATATGATTATTGAAAAAGCACCAAAAATGGTGACTTGGGAGCAGCAAGTAGGGATGGGACATGGAGTTTGCTGTCCACTTAGCAACCACACACGCACACATGTTCCCAGGCCAATTCACAGAGCCAGGTTTTTAAGTCAAGACCATCGGGATAGTTTCCTAGACTGGCCCACCTCAGAGGGCTGACAGATGGTGGGTAAATTTTTTCACCACCTTCTCCTGCTCTAAAATTGGACAAGTTATAATGCCAGTTCCTATAAGCGCAATTCTCGTCGAGAACTCCCCAAAAATATTTCTACCCATTTGGAGGACTGCTAAGAGCTTTCTGTTGCTATGCAGCCCTTGTCGTCCTCTTCCCTTTCCCACGTTTCCAAGGTAGCAAAAATTATGTAAAACGATGGAAAGGATGGGCAATGAGTTATATAACAAGTTAAGAGGGTGCAGGCAGAGGGAGTCTTGGCGGCAGCTGTAGGAGGCAGTTAGTATTTTCTCCTGGGTGATGAAGTAGTGTATGCTTTCTCTCTCTCTTTCTCTCTCTCTTTCTCTCTCTCTCTTTCTCTCTCTCTCTGCATGTCAGGTGGAGAGAATGGTAAATGATTGAAAGGCATTTGAAGGGATCCAGTTTTAATCCAGCACTCTGTAATGCACGAAGAGGACGAGTCATCGGATAAGAGCTGGGTGGCAAATAAATTGGATGGATGGATGGATGGATGGATGGATGGATGGATGGATGGATAGATAGATAGATAGATAGATAGATGATTGATAGATAGATAGATAGATAGATAAGTAGGTAGATAGATAGATAGATAGATAGATAGATAGATAGATAGATAGATAGATAAGTAGGTAGGTAGGTAGGTAGATAGATAGATGATAGATAGATAGATAGATAAGTAGGTAGGTAGGTAGGTAGATAGATAGATGATAGATAGATAGATAGATAGATAGATAGATAAGATAGATAGATAGATAGATGATAGATAGATAGATAGATAGATAGATAGATAGATAGATAGATAAGTAGGTAGGTAGGTAGGTAGGTAGGTAGATAGATAGATAGATAGATAGATAGATAGATAGATAGATAGATAAGTAGGTAGGTAGGTAGGTAGGTAGATAGATAGATGATAGATAGATAGATAGATAGATAG
The DNA here is from genome assembly GCF_031021105.1 of Erythrolamprus reginae. Taxonomy (NCBI): domain Eukaryota; kingdom Metazoa; phylum Chordata; class Lepidosauria; order Squamata; family Dipsadidae; genus Erythrolamprus; species Erythrolamprus reginae. The sequence goes on from NC_091958.1 coordinate 46,430,196, forward strand.
ATAGATAGATAGATAGATAGATAGATAGATAGAGGGATAATGGATACAGCAGCGATGGCAAACCTATATCACATGTGCTACTGGTGGCACGTGGAACCATATCTGAAGGGCATTGCCCTATGTCAACTTCAGCGAGGCAAAGCTGTATATCAGCTCCAGAATGCTGGCCAGCCTACTTTTCAGCTGTTTTCCGCCATCCCCAGGATTCAGTAAAGCCACTTGAAGCCTGGGAATGACAAAAAACAGACCAACGGGGCAACTGGAAGTTCGTTTCCAAATTTCCGTTTGGCCCATTTGGCTGTTTTTCGCCCTCCCTGGGTTTCAGGAGGCTTTCCTGAACCTTGGGAAGAGCAAAAAATAGCCTAGCGGGCCTACAAGATGTCCAGAGGCTTCAGTAAGGCCAGTACACATGTGTGGAGGGCAGCAGTGGGGGGGGGGTAGTTGCGCGCATGCACATTGGGAACAGCACTGTATTATGGATGTGCGTGTGCACACCCTTTTGGCACTTAAAAGGTGATTAAATGGCCAAAAAAGATTTGCCATCACTGGGATAGAAGGATGGATACACAGACAGATGGATAAATGGATGGATGTTTGGTTGGAGAGAGAGAAAGAGGGAGAGAGCGAGAGGGAGAGAGCCTTTCTGACTTCCCTTGTCAGAAAGATGCAAAAGTAGGTGGAATTCATTCATAACATTCATCAATACGAGCCAGTTGCCAAGCATGCAAATTTTGATCACGTGATCATGGGGAATGCTACAGCGTTCCTAAGTATTTGGGGGGGGGGGAGGCATATGTCCCTTTTTTTAGTGCTGTGCTTCGAACAGTCACTAAACAAATGGCTGTAAGTCAAGGACCACTTAGATTTAATTGCCTGAGTTTCTGCCTTGAGGAAGTCAGTAAATTAAAAATATTTCCATTGATCCCCATGTATTTCCAAGCTATTGGTGAGTTATAAGTCGGACCTTCCCCTGTCAGATACAGTAGGATAATTTAATTAATTTAATTTAATTTAATTGATTTATATGCCACCCAATCCCGAAGAGACTCAGGGCGGCTTACAACAATAGAATAAAATAATAATACGTTGGAAAGATTAGATTAGATTAGATTTATTGGATTTATATGCCGCCCCTCTCCGCAAACTCGGGGCGGCTCACAACAAGGTAAAAACAATACATAATAACAAATCCAATACCCACCAATCCAATTACAATTTTAAACTAAATAATCCATTAAAAAAACAACCCCAGAATAGTAAAAAACATGCATACAATCAATCTAACACCAAAACAACATGGGCAAGGGGGAGATGTTTCAGTTCCCCCATGCCTGACGGCAGAGGTGGGTTTTAAGGAGTTTGCGAAAGGCAAGGAGGGTGGGGGCAATCCTAATCCCAGGGGGGAGCTGGTTCCAGAGGGTCGGAGCCGCCACAGAGAAGGCTCTTCCCCTGGGTCCCGCCAGACGACATTGTTTACTCGACGGGACCTGGAGAAGGCCAACTCTGTGGGACTGAACCGGTCGCTGGGATTCGTGCGGCAGAAGGCGGTCCAGGAGATATTCTGGTCCGGTGCCATGAAGGGCTTTATAGGTCATAACCAACATTTTGAATTGTGACCGGAAACTAATCGGCAACCAATGCAGACTGTGGAGTGTTGGAGTAACATGAGCATATTTGGGGAAGCCCATGACAGCTCTCGCAGCTGCATTCTGCACGATCTGAAGTTTCCGAACACTTTTCAAAGGTAGCCCCATGTAGAGAGCGTTACAGTAGTCGAGCCTCGAGGTGATGAGGGCATGAGTGACTGTGAGCAATGAAGTCAAATAAGAACCATAAAAATAGTAATAAACCCATTAAACTCATCAGTAAAAAAACCTCAAACTGCAGTATACACTTGTACACTCATACATATCAAACAAATCATAATTCGGCCATGATTCGACGTTACTCTCACGATAGATAATAACACTGTCCACCATCTCCAGACAGAGCACTCGGTGACCTTGGGAGAAATTTCATTTATGCAATCATTTCTACAGCTGCCTATCGTATCACTGACTCAAGAATTAAAACATGTTGATGGCTTTGGAGTGGATTCTCTCCGCCGCCACCCATGTTCATACTGGACAGTTTTAGTGCTTAAACGTTAATTAATACTGGTGCACCCCTTTTCTCTCCTTTTTCTCTTTTTCTCTCCTTCCTTTCAGGGAGAAGGCCGTCATGGTCATTCCAGAAGAAAGAGAAGGGCGAGATGAAACCAACTTGGATTTAGCAAGAGATTCCGCGGCAGCCACCGTTTCGATTGACACACGCAAAGCAGGTCTGTTTTGGGACACTCTGCAACTCTTTTTAAAGACTGTGTCTCAGTCTTTGTCTCTTTTAGGGGGGCTGGATTCACATTGATGAATGAAATGGTTGTGTGAATGTCCCGTACCACTTACGATAGCTTTGGTTTGTACGTGGATCGGTTAAATAACAATTCCATGGCTTGCATTGGCTGCCGATCAGTTTCCGGTCACAATTCAAAGTGTTGGTCATGACCTTTAAAGCCCTACATGGCAATGGACCAGATTACCTCCGGAACCGCCTGCTACCGCACAAATCCAGCGACCGATAAGGTCCCACAGAGTTGGCCTTCTCAGGGTCCCGTCGACTAAACAATGTTGTTTGGCGAGCCCCAGGGAAAGAGCCTTCTCTGTGGCGGCCCCGGCCCTCTGGAACCAACTCCCCCCGGAGATTAGAAGTGCCCCCACCCTCCCTGTCTTTCGTAAACTACTCAAGACTCATTTATACCGCCAGGCATGGGGGAGTTGAGATAGCTCTTCCCCCTAGGCCATTACAAGTTATGCATGGTATGTTTGTGTGTATGTTTGGTTTTATAATAGGGGTTTTTAGTTGTTTTTTATTATTGGATTGTACATGTTGTGTTTATTATTGTTGTTAGCTGTCCCGAGTCTGCGGAGAGGGGCGGCATACAAATCCAATTAATTAATTAATTCCATTTTTAAGCGTTCGCCCTAGTGCTAGCTGGCACCCTAAATTAACACGGTGAATGTAAACTAGCAATTGGTTTTCCTTCCATTCAATTTTGTCTTTCAGAAGTGGTTTGCCATTGCTTCCTTCCCATATAATCACTGTTTGAGACCTTTTCCCAGCTGGCTTCTGATGAGGAAAATATGGAAATAGATTTACCATATTTTTCAGAGTATAACACGCACCCCCCCCCCCCAAAAGAGACTGGAAATTTGGGTGTGTATTATATTCCAAATGTAGCTTTTTCGAAGTTTATTTTCCCTTTAGCCCAAACGGGGTGTTAATGATCTTCCCAGCTTGCAGGATTTTTTCATTGCTACTCCGAAGTTTTTTTTCCTCCCTAAGTCTTTGCAGGCTTGTTTTCTCTCCAAAGAAGATTTATTTTCAGCCCCAACCAGGGGATAAAATAATGTGCTGAAGCTGACCAGACTAAGGACTCTAGCCAGATGAATACTGGTATTTCCCCCCTATTTTCCTCCCCCAAAACTAAGGTGTGTCTTATACTCTGAAAAATATGGTAATTGGTCCTACAATCAAACTGCCCAGATAGTACGGATTTTTTAATATAGCTGACCAGATTAAGGAAGCTAGCCTGATGAATACCTGGTAGGTAGATTCCCCCTCTATTTTCCTCCCCTAAAACTAAATTGTGTCTAATACTCTGGTGCGTCTTCGACTCTGAAAAATACAGTAATTAATGTCCTCATGAGTCACTTCACAGCTACGGCGATTTGCTTAACAGTCTGTTTAATGTGGTTTAAAAATGTAATAAAATCAGGCGTAACTAGACAGCAGCCTTGCTTAGCAATGGAATGTCTGGTCATAAGTGTTCTGACCTAGGTTCTCTTAGAAAGTATAAAGTCCAATCTCGGTCCCATGAAACCTCTTTTATTTATACCAGTGTTTCCCAACTGTGGCAACTTGAAGATATTTGGACTTCAACTCCCAGAATTCCCCAGCCAGCATTCGCTGGCTGAGGAATTCTGGGAGTTGAAGTCCAAATATCTTCAAGTTGTCAAGGTTGGGAAACACTGATTTATATGACTGTAAATTACTTTCATTTACAGTCCGCAAGGCTTGATAAACAGTCTCTCAGAGGAAGGTTTATCAACACACACCTATCTCAGGTGGAACGCCGCCAGGGAGCTAATTTCCAGACTGCAGGGCAAGGCCAAGCTTGGCGCAGAGTCACAAACAGAATTTTCAAATCTTGAATCGGTCAGATGAACTGATTGCTTCCTGCAAAAGCTAACGTCCCGTTCGCGTTTCTTTTATAGCTTATGGCATGGGCCAGTCATCTCCTTACACCTTAGTCGACCCTACTACTTTCTGAATGGTTCTTGTCTTCTGGCAGCTCTGCGCATACGCCCATTGGGAACAGACTCCCACTGTTCTTCTGCCTCGCTGCTGTCAGACTCCGAAGGCTGCACCTAACTGTCAGATGGTCTTGGCTCCTTCTGTGCCTTTGACGCAGAGCCCTCGTCTGAGCCTTTCCCAGACTCCAAGACTAGCGCATGTTCTTCCCCAACCTCCTCGCTGGCGGGCCGCAACACTTAAGTCAGGGACTACCTGGCTTTTCATCTTTGGAGTATCTTCATCCTTAAGTACTAAGTATGCCGCCCCGAGTCTCCGGAGAGGGGCGGCATACAAATCTAATAAATAATAATAATAATAATAATTATTATTATTATTATTATTATTATTATTATTATTATTACTATTCTTTTCATCCTAAAGCTTAAGCTGGGATGTCTTAGGATGCAAGGCAAATTCACAACCACTTCCCATCCTGCAACTAGACAAACCGTTAGCTAGAGATTAGCTCCCTGTTATTGTTCTGTCGGGCTGTCTGGTAGACTTCTCCCAAAAATTCACAGGTACAAATTTCACACACACACATGTTTGAAAATTCAAAACAATGTTCTTTATAATGAAAAGTCACTTAACCTAAGCCCTCTTTTGGTATAGCAAAGAGCACTGTCTCCAAACAAACTGGTAATTTGTACAAGTCCCTTATCAGTTCTGTGATACTTAGCTTGCAGCTGTGAGGCAATTCACAGTCCTTCTTCTTTCACAAAGTGAAACACTTTGCTCTGGTTTAGTTTCAAAGCGGGGAAAAATCAGCACACAAAGGTCAAAGTCAGTAAAGCAGTCACGAAACACAACGATCAGATAATCCTCCACAATGGCCAAACCCACAGGCTGCTATTTATAGCAGCGTCACTAATTACCACAGCCCCACCCAACCACAGGTGGCCTCATTTTCTGTGATAATAATCTCTCAGTTGTTGTTGCCTATGCATCGCTCTCCGCATGCGTGGCTGTATCATTAACTCTTGCTCTGAATCCAAGGAGGAGCTAGATAATTGATCTCCTTCTGAGCTGTCTGCCACACTCTCCTCCTCCCTGTCACTCATGTCTTCTTGGTCAGAGGAGCCTTCATCAGCAGATTCCACCGGGGGCAAAACAGGCCTGCAGCATGTGGATGTCTCCCCCACATCCACAGCCCTTGGGGCAGGAGCTGGGCCAGAGCTAACCACAACAGTTATTAATCAGTGTGAAATGACTGCTAAGTCTTCTCATTGCTTTCCTTAGGTGGCCAACACCAGAAAATTGTGCAGCACAGCATCGTGGTGGACATGCGTGAATTTCGCAGCGAGCTTCCCTCCTTGATTCATCGGCGGGGCATCGACATTGAGCCGGTGACGTTAGAAGTCGGGGATTACATCCTCACCCCGGACATCTGCGTGGAGCGCAAGAGCACCAGTGACCTCATCGGCTCCCTCAACAACGGCAGGTTGTACACTCAGTGCGTCTCCATGTGCCGCTACTATCAACGGCCTGTCCTGCTGATTGAGTTTGATGCCAGCAAACCCTTTTGTCTCACTCCCCGGGCTTCTCTATACCAGGAGATCTCCAGTAGCGACGTGATTTCCAAGCTCGCTCTCTTGACCCTCCACTTCCCGCGCCTCCGGCTCCTGTGGTGCCCGTCTCCGCACGCCACAGCCGAAGTGTTTGAAGAACTGAAGCAGAACAGGCCTCAGCCTGACGCAACGGCGGCTTTGGCCATCACGGCTGATTCCGAAACCCTCCCCGAACGAGACAAATACAATCCCGGCCCTCAAGACTTCCTGCTAAAAATGCCTGGAATCAATTCCAAAAACTGCCAGGCCGTCATGAATCGCGTCGAGAGCCTCGCGGAACTCGTCACTTTTTCTCAAGAGAAGTTGGCCGAACTTCTGGGCAACGCGGCCAATGGCAAGCAGCTCTACGAGTTCATCCATTTGCCTTTGACGGAGGCCGTTTCTCAAGGGAAAACCAAGAGGTGATGACGCCTCGTCCCTGGGCTTCAGAAGGCGCCCTGATTCGTGGGGATTGTCACATAGCAGTGGACCTGTGCGTACAGTCTCTTTAAACCGGGCCAGTTTACAGGGGGAGAGAAAGGTAATTCGATCGTCCAGATGTCCTCTTCTGGTCCTCCAAACGCTCCCGGATATCACAAAGTTCCTTCCTCAAGTTTTTCTTGTGTGCGCCAAGCTGTCTATCCCGAGCTTATTTTTAACAGGAGGAGCTGCAGTTTCTCCTTCGGTCGCAGGTTTTTGCAGAAGGCGACGGTGGGCTCCAGGAAGAAGTGGTCTACAGGTGCTTGTGTGTGTGCGTTTGTGCGCGCGTGTGTGTGTAAAAATCTGCAATGTGTGGTATCTGCCATTTGGCAAATTGTAACATTCCTGTCTTCCAGATGCCACCTGGGACATTTTGTTTTACCTGGTTCCTTGACAACAGGGGTGTCAAACTTGATTTCATTGAAGGCCGCATCAGGGTTGTGTTTGACCCTGGCGGGCCGGGGAGGGGTGTGGTCAGAGTGGGAGTGGCCAGCTCGATGTCAGTCACCGAGGCTCCATTTTTGGCCACATCAGCCCTCCAAGGTCCATGTTTGGCCATGTTTTCAGCTGTGGTGGCCTCCTGCTGCTCTCTGCCAATGAAAATAGAGCTCGGAGAGGCTGTGCAGGCCGCCCAGGCTCTGTTTTGGGCCACGAAGGCCTCCTGCAGCCCTCCGCCAATAAGAACAGAGCTGGGGGTGGGGTTTCACACAGCCTCCTCAAGCTCCCTTTTCGCTAGCAAAGGCCCTGCAGGCCAATCCTTTGCTATTTCCAAGATGGGCCAGATCTAAGCACTCCAAGGGCCGTATCCAAGCCCCCGGCCTTGAGTTTGATACCTCTACTTTGCAAGCTTTAAAGCAGGAGCATGCAACCATGGCCACTTTGTGACCTGTCGGCCTGAATTCCCAAAATTCCTAAGCCAGCCATGCAACTCTCAGGAATTCTGGGAGTTGTAGTCCGCAGATCGTAGAGTAGCCATTGTTTTACAGGCACTGTTTAAAGCGAGCAGATAGTTTTGGGCCTAATGCCCACAGTAAATGCATTCCTTTTTTTTTTGTCATCAGACTTTTTGGTTACGCACGCTTCACTTTTTTCAGGTTTTTTTTCTTGCTTAACCTTGGAAGTTATATAACACGGAACTGCCATAGGATTACCGTTTAAAGAAATAGCTGCATTTCGCAGTCTGCGTTTGTTTGAAAAGAAGTGGGAGGAGGATCTAAAGTAGATTTTGGCTCCTGCTCTTTTTGGGGATTCATCCAAGGTTTGGAGGTGTTTTTTTTTTAAAAAAACCCCCATAAATGCACATTTTATAAATATTGACTTAAAGGGCTTTAATGCCTGTCAAAAGCCATTTAGCTAGACCTAGGATATCCACACATTCCCTTTATTAGTTACAAGAGCTCTGACAGAAGTAGCTTTCATTTTTGTTTAATCAATGCTTTGGATGAAAACCGGGAAAATAGCAGATATTTCGGTCTTTTTATGCATTGCTGCTGTTTTGGATGGCCTATAATCTCTTCATGGCTGCTGGCAGCCGTTGTGGGCCTCAAATGCATAACAAGGATGCTTTAAAAAAAAAATTGAATGAATTATGCAAATTGATCCCAAGTTTTAATCCATGAAATACAGCACAGCCTTATTGATCAGGGTTTTTTTTTTAAATACTATTTCTTTTCATTTTCATGTTTATGGAAACTGTAAAAGGAAATTTTCTATCTTAGAAGAGACATTTTATAAGCTGTCACGCAGGAGAAAGTAAGTGTATTTTAAGACGGTGCCTGGACTTATTTATAAACTTAATACTGCGTTGCCTTTCTTTGTACTGCAACTATTTTTATTCCAGGCAAATAAATCTGCAAATAAATGCAGATTTAATTTCACATCTATGCCATGAAAAGGGTTGAGAATCTAATTCTTGATCAACTTCTTATCATTTCTGCTAGCCAAATCTAAGAACATTGCTTTAGGTGCATTTTTTTCAACTTGAGGTGGAAAAACAGATGAATTTCCAAGAGCAGAGAAATTGCTGGCCGATAATTAACCATTCCTGGGGGAGTAGATCCAAATGGATTCCCCTTACTGCATTGCTAAAACCGAATTCAGTTATTTTAAGTGTGACATGTACAGATATTTTTCAACCATGGCAACTTTAAGAGGGGTGGACTTCAACTCCCAGAATTCCCCAGGCCTGGGGAATTCTGGGAATTGAAGTCCATCCCTCTTAAAACTGCCAAAGTTAAGGAGCGCTGTTAATGTATGACTAGAAGTAATTACTCAAATTGAAAGAGAAATACAGTCCTCGTCATCATTAAGGGGGAAAGTGTTTTTTATGCATGTCCAGATAATCACCCAGACTCTTTGCTAAATAAGGGAGTACCATTGGGGGTGGGGAGGAGAGAGAGACTCTGCCAAGGGTGGGTTCCACTTACTTTTGCCACCGGTTCGCATCATGCAATTTTACTTCCGCGTATGTTCATAGTCAGGATTTAACCCGAAACGCAGCTGAGCAGCTGTGTTTGGGGTGAAGAAATAAAGGTTAGTATTAACCTGACGGCGGGCGGAAGAGCTCTTTTTCAAGCAGCAAATGAGGAAAAGCAGTCCAAACATAAACAGCGCACACAGACCAGCACCGTCTGAATCGGATCTATGGCACCATTGTTGCATCACCAGCGGATCACTAATGGTTTCGGCAATCTGGTCCAAACTGGGAGGAACCCAACCCTGGGCTCTGCTAACCCTTTTCAAGTTATTTATCTATAAATCAGATTTGAGCCACACAGCCTTTAAACGAGGAACTTTTTTTAGACTGAAAGGGCATTGTCGTTTTATTGCACTTCGGATAGAAATGGTCTTCTATAAAACAAGCACATTGATTTTCTTCATTTTTCCTACTACCAAACCTCTCTGCAGAAGGGGAAGTACTACGCCAGTCATTTGGGTGTTTTGGGAAACTGAATAGGAATGGCTTCTCTATTACAATCCTGGTGTGGAGAACTGTACATAAATAAATACATACAAGAGTGGCTATACTTCTTTCTTCGTAATAGACACAATGCAGTATATGAAATGGCCTAAAAATTTCCCACGAGCCCAATCAGTGCATGTTTTTCATCTCAATGATAAGGCAGATGGAAGATTTTATTTCTGAATATTTCACACTGTGGTGGGATGCGTTTGGTTGGGGTTTTTTGTAGAAATCACTAAAATGCAAAACTGGGAATCAAGTATTAGTCTGCTGCGGATAGGATGAGTCATTACTAATAGAATTTTGATTTTTATATGATTCTGTAATGAATTGGGATATCTACCATTTCCAAGTGTCCTACAAATATTAGAGTCTTTGTTTATGTACTCGCATTAAAAGAAAATTAACTATCGGAAAGAAGTAAATTTCTGCTCCTTTTAGAAATAACCCAAGGTGGTAAACATACCTAATATTCCTTCCTTCCTCCTATTTTCTTCACAACAACAACAACAACAGGTCTGTGAGGTGGATTGAATTAAAGAAAGGGACTGGCCCAGAGTCACCCAATCGACTTTTATGGGTCTAGAACTCCTGTGTTTGTAGTCTGTTGCTGTTATCACCAGACCAAATACTGTATTAGCCTGATGTAAAGCCATCAGCATTCTCGGGCCATATGTTTGCATTCAAATTCTTTTTATTTGTATGCAGATACTGTATATCCTGATCAGAAATCTATTGATGAGTATTAAGCAAAGCCAGCATGTACTACGTATTCATAGACAAACTAGGTTCATCAGCATGGAAACCTGGGAATCTGCAGAAGCATAAAAATACATTGGGTTAAAAATTCTAAGATGCTTCAGGTAGTGGATCCTGGAACAGTCAAATGAGCATTGAGCACGAGTCTTCATGTAACACTGAGTTGCAGATCTACCAAGTCTGCTCCTATTTGTGGGTCCCCCCTGCAGAAACCAGCAAGGCTGTGCAAAAACTACAGGAAGAACCTTCATAATAATAATAATTTATTGGATTTGTATGCCGCCCCTCTCCGCAGATAAAGGAAAAATGTATGGCTGATATCCATAGAAACATAGAAGACTGACGGCAGAAAAAGACCTCATGGTCCATCTAGTCTGCCCTTATACTATTTCCTGTATTTTATCTTACAATGGATATATGTTTATCCCAGGCATGTTTCAATTCAGTCACTGTGGATTTACCAACCACGTCTGCTGGAAGTTTGTTCCAAGGATCTACCACTCTTTCAGTGAAATAATATTTTCTCACGTTGCTTTTGATCTTTCCCCCAACTAACTTCAGATTGTGTCCCCTTGTTCTTGTGTTCACTTTCCTATGAAAAACACTTCCCTCCTGAACCTTATTTAACCCCTTAACATATTTAAATGTTTCGATCATGTCCCCCCTTTTCCTTCTGTCCTCCAGACTTTACAGATTGAGTTCATGAAGTCTTTCCTGATATGTTTTATGCTTAAGACCTTCCACCATTCTTGTAGCCCGTCCATGTTATTTTATCCATGTTATTTTAAGCCCGTCTTTTGGCCAAGAGTCAGTTAACGTGGTGATGCGTCTTTCAAAAACTGAAGGGAGGAAAATGTGCCCCGTTTGGCAACAATCAATAACAGATGACTCTCGAGATCCTCTTAAAAATTACCTCATTATTTATTCTGGGTGCCGTCTGCAAATCAAACAAACCTCTTCTATATTTAAAGCGGAGTCGCCTGAGCTAAAGTTTCCAGGCATCATTCACGTACAAACAGGTACCGTCTCACATTACCGACAAAAGAAAGGACCTGGGCTTTTGTGGAGTCTCCGTTGCCAGGCGAGGGCAATCCTGCTGGTGACATTTTGGAGGAACCCCTGCGGGTGACGTAACCTCAAAGACTTTTCACTGGTTTGGCTGAAATGACCGGTGTGTGCAAGGCCGTTAATCTAAATCCCAGGGACTCTAGCGTGGTTGAGCTTAAGTTGCATGGGCTGGCCAGCCCCCAAAATGGAAATGCAGCCGGCCTCACCCGCTTTCCTGTGCTTTGAAGAAACTGGGCGTTGAAGACTTTCGCGGCATGAAGATAAAAATTGGGCTGCTTCAGATTTTTCTACAATTAGTTCTAATTAGTATTGGAACAAAAGGGTTCTAACCTTGGTGGTGGATAACACAGTTCCCTTTGGCAGGAGAAGAAAGGAAATTGGAACAAACACTGTTTTTTCCTTCAACACTCAATGACACATTTCCACTTTTGTAGAGCTAGGTCAATAAATGGTTCGCAGATAACCCTGCCTTGTATATTTTAGTTATTCGTTTGATTTACACCCCGTCTTTTCATTCAGGGGCTCAAGGAGGTGTACATAATGCATTTTTTACTTGCCATAACATAATGGGGGTGTTTGCATTGGCAGGGCTGCTAGTTCCGTGTCGCTGTGGGAGTTTCCATAGCTGACAGTGGATCACAGACGATCTCCCTGATCCTTTTTGAGGACATCATTAGAAAAAGATCAAGAGCTTTCTCTTATGTGGCCATACCCTCCAGGACAGCTTTGCTCTGCAAAGTGAAGAAGGTTCCTTCTCTATTATTATTATTATTATTATTATTATTATTATTATTATTATTATTATTATTCCAGAGGGCAATTAAAATAGAATAGAATAGAATTCTTTATTGGCCAAGTGTGATTGGACACACAAGGAATTTGTCTTGGTGCAGATGCTCTCAGCGTCCATAAAATAAAATATACATTTGTCAAGAATCATGTGGTACGACACTTAATGATTGTCATAGGGGTCAAATAAGCAACGAAGAAGCAATATTAATAAAAAATCTTAGGATATAAGCAACAAGTTACAGTCATACAGTCAACATGGGAGGAAATGGGTGATAGGAATGATGAAGAAAACTAGTAGAATAGAAGTGCAGATTTAGTAGAAATGCCACCCATATCAAGAAAAGTCAGAATTCGTTTTACTCTACACCTGAGAGACTAGTACATTTATTTGGCAGGCTTTAAGAGGAGTCATCAGTTACCTGCTCATTCAAATTGTAACTGGTTGCTTATTCTGTTTTTTATTTATCAAATATATTTGCCCCTCACCTCATGCTTCAGGCAAGTGAGCGATTATGGTTTATAGTATTAATTCCTGAGTCACTTAGAGCTTCTAACTGAAGTGCCAGAAACATTTTATAAGTTTAAAAAAACCAGGTTAGAGCCAGTTACTTAAACTAACATGTTTTTAGCAACAGATTTGGCCACTCTCCAGCCACAAAAGGAGCTTTCAAAATATGGCATTGGTAGCTCAATTATAATATATCAGCTTCTTTCTCAAAGTTCTGTTCAAATCACACTTTTTATAAAAGGCTTCAAGTGTCACCTTCCTTTCTAACATCTGGTGTGACACTTGCCCTTGTTTTTGTTCCCAAAGGGACAAACCTTTTGAGTGTGATCTCTGGTTACAAACATAATCGTATGGCCTATTACAACATCCTTTTTACGCCCTGCTCCTAAAAGATGATGTTATCAGGTAGGTAGTTAGAACTTGCAGAGAAAAAGCCTGAGGCTGGAAGCAAAATTTCTTAGGAAGTGACTGGAAAAATCCCCTTGAAGCAGGCAGTTGATTTTAAACATTTATTTTCTTCCTGGGTCAGATGTACTTATCTCATAATGCTTATACTGTACTTCATATAATAGAAGAGCTTTGGCACTCTGATGCCTCTTCAAGTTCTTTAATCCTCTGGACTTTTACAGATTAAAGGGGTTTGGTTTTTTTGCAATCAGTCCTGTACAAGTGCCTTCCTCCAATTCCTATTTTAAGCTATCTTTTTTCAGCGACTGCTCAGCCGTGTACTTATGAAAGTAAGCAATAGTAAGTACAATTTAGGCTATGGGATCAAATTTATTGGGCTTTCTGTTCATACGAGTAAACTATTCCCCTGATCTCTGCTGAGTTGTTTATAAATTAGCCAAACATATTTTTCCTTTCAAAATAAGTCAGATTTGGGCAAGAATTTAAACAAAAGTACCATTGGGGGGAATGGGAAAGAGATGAAATTTAGAATTAATCGTAACCTTCAGTACACACCTGTTACCATTGACATTAATCTGTTTAAATTGTTGGAAGGAATATCCTTCTGGTTCCAATGGGAAAATGACACTGGAAGTGGAATAAGGCTCACCATTATCCCACTCGATCTTCCTTCCTTCCTTCCTTCCTTCCTTCCTTCCTTCCCTCCCGCCTCCCTCCCTCCCTCCCAACCAACCAACCAACCAACCAACCAACCAACCAACCAACCAACCAACCAAATGGTACTTTAATCCCAGATCATCTAAAACAAAAGTGATAGAAAAGTTCAAAATCTAATTAGTAAAATTATTGCTCCAAACCTAATTAGATATTGTTCAGCTAATCCCTCATATATTTTCCTATTCCAAATTGTTTAGAAAAATCAAATAAGCCTTTCATCTTCATTTTGTTTTTGAAAACTGGAATCTTTCTGAGAAGTTAGGTTGATTATGCAATAAAATTTGTTTGCTTATTTTTTGGAAATACACAATGGTTAGGGACTTAAAGGAGAATTAATTGTAAGACTTTGTTTACAGAAAGCTTAACTTGTTTAGCCATGTTTCTTTGGGCATTCTTTCAAATCGCTGCACATAGTTCATGGAGATTATTCATGATACATCTAACTGAATTTTCATAAAGTATATGCAGACTCACAAGTGGAGACCTGCCACAAAACATTATTTACAAAGCATAAAAACACGGCTTATGGAACACCCTTCCTATGACTTCTCCCTGATGTATTTTATAATATAAATAGCTTAACATTGGAGGCAGCTTTCATATCAATAAATATCACAGAGGAAAGCATTGTTTGCAGAGTTCTGTTCTTTGTAGCTATAAGTATGTATATCACTGCATCTGGATATCTTTCCCCAAGTGTTGGTTTGAAGCATATTTCTCATTGTTGGTTCCTTTATTTATGATGACCCTAAAAGGCAGAAGATATCCATCACTTCAGTCTTTTCATTGTCAATTCAACAGCTCATTGCCTTTGTTGCTCCCATTATTAGTTTGTCTTTTTACATTTTGTCCCATTTTTTTTCACTGCACTGCACTGTTTGACTTTCATTCCTTGGAGCCTGAAGAACATTTGCATTTTTAGCTTTTCCGGTGGTGTCATCCTCATAGCCATTGATTTTCTTCCTCCACTGTTAAAATCGCGCTGACCTCTTCTTCCAGTGTAGAATCATAATACAGTATATTGAATGAATGAAAACAAAATGTAGAGCAATGTCTCACTCCTTTGTTGACTTTGAGCCAGTCTGCTTCACCATGTAGTGTCTAGACTGTGGCTTCCTGCCCTTTGTATAAGTTTTACACAAATTCACGAGATGTCCTGGGATTCCCGTTTTTGTAACATTCTACAGTTGATGCAGTTGAAAACCTTTCTATAATCAATGAAGCAAATGTACTTGTTTCTTTACCATATTTCAATTATTCAGCAATAATATCTTGTGTTCTTGTCTGAATGTCTAGCGCATGCAAGGTTGAAGACCTTACAATTATTTTGCTAGCTTGTGAAATTGAAGATAACGAAGGACCGCTCACACCCTCTGTTAACCCTTTGTTTTAACACTACTATGTAGACTGACCACTTCCAATCCGTTGGCCATTCTGTCATTTTCCAGGTTTGCAAATTGAAGATTTTACTGGCTATTTTCTTGATACTTGACACGTATCTGTAGATATTCCATAAATTCCTTCTAAAATCTACCTGAACTTAAGAAGGAAGTTAGGCAGCATCTGTCTACAATTATCTAGATTCCAGGACATGAGTAGATCTAAGATGCTTGGGGATTCTGGAAATTGAAGTCCCCTCATCTTGAAAATGGCCAACTTTCAAAAACAATAGTTTAATGCTTCGCATAAATCCAGGCAGTGCAGTGTAATTAATATTCAGTAATAAAGAGGCACTTTCAGCCTTGGTCAATTTAGTATTCCATTCAGGAGCAACAAGTTTGGATATTGATGTAAATTTTGATGAAGAAAATGGAGGAAAAAGAACTCCATTTTTCTCTCTCTTTTGGTTGCTTTCATTATGGAGGTGCAATCAAGAACTCTCCCTAGGTATAATATTCCTTATCATAAACTTTTTTCTCCAAATCTACTTGTCCACCCACAAATGTTGTGATGCCGCTGTTCCTCAAAATTAGAACGTATTTCCTTTAATTCATAAAACATTTCACAAAGGATCCAAGGACATATCCAGCCTCTCCTGCTTAAGTTGGACTAGAACAGGGGTAAGCAAAGTTAGCTCTTCTATGACATGTGGACTTCAATTCCCAGAATTCCACAAGTCATGGAAGAGCCAACTTTGCCTATCCCTGGACTAGAAGACCTCCAAGGTCCCTTCCAAAGAAACAAAACAACGGCCCTGGACGAAGGACAGTGTTGTTTGTTTCGTTTTTTCCTTTTCTTAACTTCAAAAGCAAGACACCCTTTTTCTCTCACAGCCTCAATTGAGAGACAATCTGAGGAGAATATACCCGGATAGAGGAGGCGGAGCCATTTCACGGGGTGTGGGTGGGGCTAGCAGGCCCCTCCTTCCGGGCGCCTCTTTGCGCCAATCACAGGGCAGGGGCGCGCAGGGCCCCGCCTTTCCCCTGAGCCTTCGTCCCGCCTCCGGTTCTAAACAGCCGGGCGCGCGCCTCTGACCGCCCCTCCCCCGCCGCTCTCCCCCCCCCCCCCCGCGACGCGTGACTGAGTGCTGTATTCTCCCACACACCTCCCGCACGCGCCAGGGCTGAAATCCCGCCCACCAAAACTCGCGAGAGGACATGTCCGCGGCGGCGGCAGCTGCGGCCGGAGAGGGTGAGTGAGGGGCGGATTTGCGGTCGGCGGGGCTTTGAAAGAGAGGGACGTCCCGAGAGCGTCGGGAATGGGGGGAGTTGGCTCCCCTTCGCCAACGACTCAAGAGTGCCTGAGGCGGGAGTAAAAAAAGTGGGAAGGGACGATAACTTTCCTCCCTGCGAGCAGCCCGCCCCCCTCGGGCACCTGAGGCGAACGGCGGCGGAGTTTCGTCCCCGTCTGTCTTTTTTTTTTTCTCCTCAGAATGGGGGCGGGGTTTAAGGCGGAGAACGCGAGCCCACGCCCCCGGCGGCTGCGTGCCAAGCCCCGCCTCCTGGCCCCAGGGAGGGCGGGACTGCAGGTTACATGCCATCTGCGGGCTCTGGATAGGGTGGCTGGAGAGCGGGGAGGAGGAAAATAGGGGCGGAGTCAAGGGGCATTTAAATTAATTAAAGTAGTTAATTCATAGTGAATGGTTGGCCTATCTGGGCCCCTCCACTTCAAAATAAAGTAGAGTAAATAGAATAGAATTGAATTCTTTATTGACCAAGTGTGATTGGACACACAAAGAATTTGTCTTTGGTGCAGATGCTCTCAGTGTACATAAAAGAAAAGAAACATTTTTCAAGAATCATGACCTACAACACAGTGATTTTCATAGGGTGCAAATAATAATCAGGAAACAATAGTATTAAAAATCTTAAGGACACAAGCAACAAGTTACAGTCATAAGCGGGAGGGGATAGGGGATAGGAATGATGAGAAAAAACTAGTAGTAATAGTAGTGCAGACTTAGTAAATAGTTTGGCATTGTTGAGGGAATTATTCATTCAGCAGAGTGATGGCATTGGGGAAAAAATTGTTTTAGTTGTCTTGGTGTGTAGTGCTCTATAGTATCGTTTTGAGGGTAGGAGCTGAAACAGTTGATGCCCAGGGTGTGAGGGGTCAGTAAATATTTTCACAACCCTCTTTTTGACTCATGCAGTATCCAGGTCCTCAATGGAAAGCAGGTTGGCAGCAATTGTTTTTTTTCTGCAGTTCTTTATTAGGCATGCCACTCTTTGCCTCCGTGGGACCATCAGTAGTGGTCATTCCGATAGTAGCCTAATGCCTCTGCTTGCTTGCCTTTTAACCCTACCTTGAAGGGCCTTATAGTTAAAAACAACAATGTCATGATAAAATCAACCAGTTCAAGCCCCGCAGAAATTGTTTATTTATATCCATTTATTTGTGCCATTTTTGCATGCGTCCATGCCTATGTCTACACCTGATACTTTTTTACTTACACTTGTTGACAAAACAATTAAACAAACAAAGTACAAGGAACAGTTGTTTTCTTTTGTGACGATGGTGGGGGTAATAACAAAAACTGTTTGGGCCATTTCTTTCTCTCAGCCGAGGATCATTATTGTGGGGAAAAAATAGGTCTCATTCTGTACTTACATATAAGCACATACCAAACTATAAAGTACAAAACAATGTCCATTTTATGTCCAACGCACAGATATTTGCCACTACAGATAGTCCTCAACTTACGCCCAAAATTTATTGTTGTTAAATGAAAAATTCGTTACATGAATTTGTCCCATTTTACGACTTGCCACATTTGTTAGGTGAATCACTGCTGTTGTTAAATTAGTCCTATGTTTGTTAACTGAATCTGGGTTCGCAATTGACTTTGCTTGTCAGAAAGTTGCAAAAATGATTCCTGAACACTGCAACCGTTATAAATATGACATCAGGCCTTTCACTCTTTCAGGGTTATTATATTAGGAATAAAATGGACATTTGTAACACAGGTAGTCCTGTTAGTTCAGTTATCAAGTACTGTATCTGAATGCAGATCAGATTACTATTGGGATGCTGTTATAGTCATAAGTGTGAAAAATGGTCATTAGTTATTACTTTGAGTTGTAACTTCGAAGAGTCACTGAAAGAACTGCTGTAAATCGAGGTCCATTTTATTCCTAATATAATAACCTTGAAAGAGTGAAAGGCCTGATGTCAGCAGGTTATTCTGCAACCTTGTGACTTTTTCTCTTGCATAATATTCATGTCTTGTTGAACAACTTCTGAAACAGATTTTAAAGATGATTGATACATTTGATACAATATATTCTCATTCTGAAATGGGCAGCAAACAAATTTAACAAGTAAAAGTAAATACTGTACATACAGTATTTGCTTTCCTTGAATACTGATTATCCAGTTCTTGTTCAGTAGCTCAGTGTTTCCCTACCTTGGAACTTGAAGATATCTGGACTTCAACTCCCAGAATTCCCCAGCCAGCATTCGCTGGCTGGGGAATTCTGGGAGTTGAAGTCCAAATATCTTCAAGTTGCCAAGGTTGGGAAACATTGCAGTAGCTTATTTCTTAACCGAATCCTGCTTGTTCCAGGAATACGATACCCAACGTTAGTAAATAAAGAAAGCAAATATGTTTTCATCATCCTACTTTTTCTATAGTTTTCACAAATATTTTCCTAGTCCTTAACACATTCTACCTTGTGCACTAATTGTGATTACAGGAGTATTGTGGTCATGGAGGAAGGTAGCTTATCTTTCTGTTGTTTCCGGAATCCATAGTGCCTTTAAAAATTGAAGTTGTATGTGTGTGTGTCTCCTTATAAAAGCAATGCATCAGGTGGTAAGCTCATATCTGAGCTATACCATTTAAACAGGAGTGAAATGCTTCTGGTTCGCTCGTGCCTGTCACTCATTGGAGACCAGATCGCGAAAGGACCACGAGGCTCTGCCCACCTGCCCTGATGCTGCCATTTGGGTTCTTTTACCCTCTGCGCATTCGCAAAGCGATCAGTGCCTGCATGGAGGGTAAAAGAACCCAAATGATGGCATCTGTGCAGTGGGCAGAGCCTCACGCTCCCTTTGCGACTGTCTCTCCGACAACTGACAGGTACGAGCGAACCCTTTCACCCCTGATTTAAACTGCAGTTGGACGCCTATTGAATGTTTCCACACAGCACAAGAGTGTAAAATACTTGAACACAAAATCTTTTCATTTAATGTCCTGGTAAGTAAGTTCCCTCCTAAGTTGTTTTTTTAATGTGTACTAAATAATACCCAATTATAGCCACTGCTGCCAGTCCAGTATGTTTGAAGGAAATTAGGGAGGTGTAGGAGTATTGCTGATGATATTCCTGTTTGCGATCAGGGTCAAAGTGGCATTCTTTGATTTTATCAGAGCTAACTTTGAATCTTCTCAGTGCAAGACAATCTTGCGGCTTTGAAGACCCAAGACTGAATTTCTTAATTGTATTAACCTGATAATGCGTTTCAGGGCTCCGCAAAATCAGAATTACTCACCACCAGCCTATGTTACAAAATGACACTGTTTAAAAATCCTACCAAACAACTGTGAGAAATAATAATGGCAGGGAAAGTATCTGATACAATTTTAATGTAGTAAATATCCGTGAATATAACCCATACAAACAGAAAGCTCTTTCGAGGTCCTCCATAATCTTTAAAAGTGGGAAGGGGTCCTAAGATAAAAATGTTTAAGAAATCGTCTGAATAAACGATTTTATGTTTGAAGACTTCTAGGGAAGCAAAACACACCACTTCATGTGATAGCCTGTTCTAATGGCTTGATAGCTGAAGTGGTCAGAATAGATTTTTTTTGTTATGGCTAGCTTAAATCTCCTTTCTTGTGATTTTAACCTATTGCTTCTACTTCTGCCCTCTAGAAGAGTAGGGAATAAATCCAATCCTATGTGTATTTATTTTTAAACAAATCCATATTCAATATAGTTTTTTGTTTAATAAAGTAAAAATATAAAAGAGTGCTCTCTTAAGAAGCTATTTGTGCACGACTAATTGTGTTACAGTATATCAGAAGGGCATATGCTGTTTTTAGTTATATGAGTTGGTCCGTCATGATATAAAAATATACTGGTATTGCCAATTGTGTGAATATGTTTACATGTGGGGAATTTTTGTATATTGAACGAGAAGTTTGACACACAACAGCTCTGCCTAGAGCTCTATTTACACCCTGCTTTATAACAAAATGTACCTGTTTTTCCTCTTGCTTTTTCATTTGATACATTTTGCTTCAGTAGCCTTTTATTGCTATATGAAATTATCTAGTATTTCCCATAACAATTTTACTTTCATTTTAGCTAAAGCTAATGGAACTGTTTATGTATCATTAAAAACATTCCCAGGTATATTACAGGGGGGAAAAAATGTTTTATAAATACTTTAAAACATGCTTTTTTCTATAATATACCTGGGAATGTTTTTAATGATACATAAATGATAGATATACTAGCTATTATTACTATTGAGCCCCAAATAAAAATAAAACAGTAGGAGCAGTGTAAATATAGAGGCGAGGTGGCGCAGTGGGTAGAGTGCAGTACTGCAGGCCACCGAAGCTGACTGCTAGATCTGCAGGTCAGCGGTTCAAATCTCATCACCGGCTCAAGGTTGACTCAGCCTTCCATCCTTCCGAGGTGGGTAAAATGAGGACCCGGATTGTGGCGGCCATATGCTAGCTCTGTTAAAAAGTGCTATTGCTAACATGTTATAAATAACATGTTCTTAATAATTTGTTAAAACAGTTTAATCTTTTCTGTATATTATATTTATATATTTTCTGTATATTAGCTCAAAAAGCAAAATTAAATGTAGCTCAGCTATACAAAATATTGTAGCTTCCTGCACTAGAAGCTAGGATTATTTTTTTTGAAAAAATATGTAAAAAGTTTATTTTAGATTTTGTCTTTTCACCTTTCAGATTGACAGAAAGTGGGTTGAAAGAGACTGTAAGGAACACTGTTTCAAGTGATTATTATTGAGGTAAGTGATTTTACGTTTTGGCATACATTACTGAAAAATTGAATAATTTTTAAAAACATATAACTGAATTGAGAGATTTAGTTTGCTAACATATCCAGTTCATCACTTCTCAAGATACTTAATAACATTCGTTTATGGCATGGACTTTTGCTAGGGTTGCAGTTTCCACTATTTTAGGAGTTTCGGCCACATAGAGATAGAGAACAATGATCCCTTTATGATTTCAACTCCCAGAATTTCTGAGCCAGCCATTCTGGGAGTTGTAGTCCACAAGACATAAAAAGGCCATCCCACCTCTGATGTAGAGGATCATTAGATCTGGGGGAAACATGTTTTTCTTAAATTTCAACCACTGTTATGCATTATTCTATGGAAAGGAAAAGCTCTACTAAGTTTTTTTTAAAAAATTCTCTATAAATATGTGTTCGTTTTAATTGTATTATTTTGATTTATTGTTTTTGGAAAGGTGAGAGTTATAATCAGCATACAGTGATACCTTGTCTTACAAACTTAATTGGTTCCGGGACGAGGTTCTTAAGGTGAAAAGTTTGTAAGACGAAACAGTGTTTCTCATAGGAATCAATGGAAAAGCGATTAATGCGTGCAAGCCCAAAATTCACCCCTTTTGCCAGCCGAAGCGCCCGTTTTTGCACTGCTGGGATTCCCCCGAGGCTCCCCTCCATGGGAAACCCCACCTCCGGACTTCTGTGTTTTTGCGATGCTGCAGGGGAACCCCAGCAGGGGAATCCCTGCATCGCAAAAACGAGCGCTTCACTGGCAATGGAAATCCGGAGGTGGGGGCTCCCATGGAGGGAAGCCTCAGGGGAATCCCAGCAGCACCAAAACGAGCGCTTCGCTGGCAACGGAAGTCCGGAGGTGGGACATCCCATGGAGAGGAGCCTCAGGGGAATCCCAGCAGCACCAAAACGGGCGCTTTGCTGGCAACGGAAGTCTGGAGGCGGGGCATCCCAGTGGCGGCGGTGGGTTTGTAAGATGAAAATAGTTTGTAAGAAGAGGCAAAAAAATCTTAAACCCCAGGTTTGTATCTCGAAAAGTTTGTATGACGAGGTATCACTGTATAACTAAATACTTTGCCAAAACAAATCTACAGTCATCACTGTCCAAAAGATCATTGAATTTTGTGCCACAAACCCAAATGAACTTGGTCTCACTTTTGATCAAGCAACAGTTCTCTCAGTTTGAAGCTGAGGCGATAATTTAAATAATATTTGTGAAAATAATATGACTATTATTGCCCTACTATAGAAGTTCCATATGTTTCTAACCTTTTTGGAATTTAAAACGTACCCATGAATGGAAGGGCAGTAATTTTAATGCATTTTCTCATATATTTTTAAAATCTATTTACTTGTTCTTAGAAAATATATTTGCCTTACTTTAATGGCTTTGGTTCTTTCTGCTTTTATGTGGGGCTGTGCTGGAAGCATTTCTTGAGGTTGACTCAGCCTTCCATCCTTCCGAGGTGGGTAAAATGAGGACCCATATTGTTGGGTGCAATATGCTGACTCTGTAAACCACTTAGAGAGAGCT
This sequence comes from Erythrolamprus reginae, assembly GCF_031021105.1. Classification (NCBI taxonomy): domain Eukaryota; kingdom Metazoa; phylum Chordata; class Lepidosauria; order Squamata; family Dipsadidae; genus Erythrolamprus; species Erythrolamprus reginae. Next base: position 46,452,808 of record NC_091958.1, read on the forward strand.
GGAAAGCACTGTGAAAGTGCTATATAAGTCTAAGTGCTATTGCTATTGTTATTCTACCATCACAAAAGAAGCCATTTTAAATGGGTACTGTAGATGAAGTGTTTGAAACACCTAGCCTACAAAAAAAAATCTGATTATATGGATAAAGTTAATGATACGAATAAATACTGCAGTTTATAATAAACGTTCGAAAGGTCAAATTGGTAACACAATAAGCAGAGAAATGGATGTGGGAGTTTTGTTTCACATATTGCTTTGTTTTTATTATATGTGTGAGAGGGAGGAGAGATGGGCACTGACGAAGATTTTCTGTGAATTCTTTTGGCATTAAAATATCACATTCTTATGAGGCAGCTATTGTCAAATAACAGCTTAAGTTGTTTACTGTGTATTTTTTATTGGAACTCTTTTGTCTGGTTTTTCTTCCCCCGATTTGTAAGTTACATCACCATCCCAGAGTATTCTATAAAATAAAAAAGGGGAGGGGGAGAAAAAATAAACCTATATGGTCCTATAACTGCCATCTATAATGAAAATGAGCTGTTTGGGGGTGGAATTAAGTGCCATGATCCTCGACATACGACCATTCGTTTAGTAACCATTCGAAGTTACAACCGTATTGGGGAAAAATGACTTTTGGCTGTTTTTCACACTCATGATCATTGCATCTTCCCCATGGTCATGTGACCACAATTTAGGAATTTGGCAACTGGCATGTATTTCTGATCATGTGATCATAGGTTCACTCAGCCGTCTATCGTTCCAAGTTGGATAAAACGAGGATCCAGATAGTTGGAGCCAATAGGCTGACTATGCAAAGCACTTAGAGGGGGCTGTAAAGCACTTTGAAGTGGCATATAAGTCTTAAGTGCTATTGCTATTGCTGTAGTTGATTGAATGTTGCATTAGGAGCCCTGGTGGCGTAGTGGTTAGAATACATGGCACCGGGCCAGATTATCTCAGGGACCGCCTTCTGCCACACGAATCCCAGCGACCAGTTAGGTCCCACAGAGTGGGCCTTCTCTGGGTCCCGTCAACTAAACAATGTCGGTTGGTGGGGCCCAGGGGAAGAGCCTTCTCTGTGGTGGCCCCAACCCTCTGGAACCAACTCCCCCCCAGAGATTAGAATAGCCCCCACCCTCCTTGCCTTTCGTAAGCTCCTCAAAACGCACCTCGGCCGTCAGGCATGGGGGAATTAAGATAATCTTTCCCCCTAGGCTTCTACAATTTATGCATGGTATGTTTGTATGTATAATTGGTTTTATAACAAGAGTTTTTAGCTGTTGTAGTATTGGATTTTTACATTCTGTTTTTTGTCACTGTTGTTAGCCGCCCTGAGTCCACGGAGAGGGGCGGCATACAAATCCAATAAATTAAATAAATATAAACAAACAAACAAATAAATAAATACGGTGTTGTAGGCTAATGCTGCTGACTGTCTGGAGTTCAGTCCTGACTGGCTCAAGGTTGACTTAGCCTTGCATCCTTCTGAGGTCAATAAAATGAGGACCCAGATTGTTGGAGCCAATAGGTTGACTCTATAAAGCACTTAGAGAGGGCCGGAAAGCACTGTGAAGCGGCATATAAATCTAAGTGCTATTAGACTTATATGCCGTCTGTAGGCTTATCACCATCTGTAACCATCCCAGCCGGTTTCCAACAAGCAAAATCTAATGGGGCAACCAGATTAATTTAATGATTGCATGACTTATTGAACAGCCTCAGTGATTTGCTTAACAACTGTGGCAGAAAGGGTATACATTGGGGCAAAACTCAATTTAGGTCGTAAATCAGGGACCACCTGCATTCCTCTCTTCTTATTTTGTTCATAGGACATTTGGTTTTGAGAGCTTCTGCGAAAAGGATGTATTGATCCAGGTGGTGATAGCAGCAGTCAGCAGTCAAAATGTCAATCCTATCCCCAGACTAAATTTTGGGTAGTAAATGAAATCTAATTCCGTGTATAACAGTTGAGAAATCATAGCAGTGTTAGCTGGGATATTTAACTGGATTTTTCAGAGACATGCATTGGTAATTACAGATTTTAGCTTTGGCTTTAAGGATTAAAACCTTCATCCCATCTATTTACAGTGAATTAGAGATAGAAACTGATAGCATGATCCCCATGGGAGGCTTAATATTTGTGTGAAAGCCTGTTCTTGACAATTTGTTGGTTATTTAATCACCTCTCTTTCAGCTCTGTAATCATGAAGTTGAATGTAGAAATAAGAGGATGCATGCTTTAAAATAATTTATGCTAGTTTACCAGTAATAAATACTACTAGCATGAAAATATAAGCAAGTGGAAAACACTTCTCTCTAGATTTAAACAATTTTAACTATCCAAGTTTTACACAAGGTTGCAACATATTTTATTTTTATTTATTTTATTTATTCATTTGTCCAATACTCAAATACATAGGAAGAAAAATAGACATGTGATAATATAAAAGAGGGTGAAGGTGAACTTAGAGGAGAGGATATATGAAAGGAAGAGAATACCTATAAGATAGGTGAAAGAAAGGAAAGACAATTGGACAGGGGACTCCAGTGCACTTATGTACGCCCCTTACTGGCCTCTTAGGAACCTGGAGAGGTCAATCGTGGAGAGTCTAAGGGAGAAGTGTTGGGGGTTAGGGGTTGACACAATTGAGTCCGGTAATGAGTTCCACGCTTCGATAACTCGATTGTTGAAATCATATTTTTTACAGTCAAGTTTGGCGCGGTTCGTATTAAGTTTGAATCTGTTGCGTGCTCTTGTGTTATTGCGGTTGAAGCTGAAGTAGTCATTGACTGGTAGGACGTTGCAGCATATGATCTTGTGGGTAATACTCAAATCGTGTTTTAGGCGCCGTAACAGGGATCTTAGTGCACAAGATAAAATGCATTAAGGACTTGGAAAAGATTTGTGAAAACTATAGAAAAAATAGGATAATGAAAATATATTCGCTTTCCTTATTTACTAACGTTGGGTATCGTATTCCTGGAACAAGCATCCACATACACAAAAAAATAAAACTCCTTTAAGTGGATATGTTCTTGGCTTTAATAATTCTTCTATCACAAAATAAAATATAATTCTTCTATCACTTGTAGTGTTGGATCAAGGGTTGGGCACTTGGACATGTGTTATCTCTTCATTGGCAAAATCATTTTTATATTCAGAGAATCAAGGGAGAGCCAAAAATAGCTTCATCCTTATGTAATTCTACTTTAAAATCTCCAAGTCCTCTACACTTGGAAGAAAGTTTTTATTTTATTTTATCGGAATCATAAAATATTTTATTTAGCAGTGGTAGAACACAGTTCTGCTAGGATTAACTCAGATTATTTGCAGAGCCCAATAAAAGGTATATCTATTTTGAAATCACGTTTCTAATAGGCCATAGTACTGGGAATTTTACTTATGTTTTTAAAAATAACTGCTATTTAAGTAGGAATTTTGCAAAGCCTGAAAGCAATTAGCACTTATTGCAAAGCCTGAAAGCAATTTAAATATAACACTTCGATTTAAAGTATAAAATCAAATATTGCAATTAGAATGTTCTACAGAAATGCAACCTATAAATTAACATATTTAACACATGCTTTATTTTTGCCTCTTTGATTAAAACTGCTAGTTTTATCAGATACATTTTTCACAAGGACATTTTCTTCAGAAAAAAATCCCTGCTTATTATAAGACTCACATTGGTAAAGACTTTTTCTAATAAAAATTGGTTTTAAGTTTGGTTTGTGCTCGGAAACAGGTTGGAAACCAAAACATGCTATCTTAATGCAAATTATACATGCTATTAATGATTTGCTGCTTGTAATTCATGATTCCTATTCATGTTGAATTAATAGAAGATTTTGGACAGTCTCCCGATGTGACCCGAATTAAAACATGTTACAATACTTTATTCTTATTGGTTATGAAGTCAGAGGTATCATCAGGCTGGTAAGATATTTGTCATGGCTTTGTACGTGTCCTTAAAATATATTTTTATTTTAATTTTATTTTTTTATTTTATTCATTTGTCCAATACACAGATACATAGGAAGAAAAATAGACATGTGATAATATAAAAGAGGGTGAAAGTGAACTTAGAGGAGAGGATATATGAAAGGAAGAGAATATATAAGATAGGTGAAAGAAAGGAAAGACAATTGGACAGGGGACGAAAGGCACACCAGTGCACTTATGTACGCCCCTTACTGGCCTCTTAGGAACCTGGAGAGGTCAATCGTGGAGAGTCTAAGGGAGAAGTGTTGGGGGTTAGGGGTTGACACAATTGAGCCCGGTAATGAGTTCCACCTTCGATGACTCGATTGTTGAAATCATATTTTTTACAGTCAAGTTTGGCGCGGTTCGTATTAAGTTTGAATCTGTTGCGTGCTCTTGTGTTATTGCGGTTGAAGCTGAAGTAGTCATTGACTGGTAGGACATTGCAGCATATGATCTTGTAGGCAATACTCAAATCGTGTTTTAGGCGCCATAGTTCTAGGCTTTCTAGGCCCAGGATTGTTAGTCTATATGTCTGACTGTAGCAGCATCTAAGGGTCCAAGAGCTACCCATCAAACCCCCCCCCCCTTCTTCACACATGAAATTCAGGCTCATTCAGAGGAAACTCAAGTCATGAATCCTTTTCGGTCATCTTGAGAAGAGTGAGCCACAATTTATTCACCCTTATCCACTTTTACTGCGGTCCCCCGAATTAAGGGATTACTGGGTTGTAAGAAGGGAATAGAAATAGCAAAGTCTTCAGATTATTAGACTGTCTCTGAATCATGGTGTGGGTGTGAGAAAGAATAGGATAACATAAATCTCACAGGATTGAACAGCAGACTCAACTTTTGACATCTGCCTGTGAAACAGGAACAGAATCATTACAATAAAAGGGTTTCCTGTTCCCAGCCCTACTCTTAGACACAGCATCATAGACAATAATGCGGAAAGCAGCTGAGATGTTTAATGTTTCCCACCCAACCTTGGCAACTTGAAGATATTTGGACTTCAACTCCCAGAATTCCCCAGCCAGCGAATGCTGGCTGGGGAATTCTGGGAGTTGAAGTCCAGATATCTTCAAATTGCCAAGGTTGGGAAACACTGTTCTAGAGAATAACAATCCTAACCACTATTCCAGTTCACAGAGCACATTGATATGCCTAGCATGAAACCCATATCCAAAAGTCACGTGCAACTTACATCGGCTAGTTTCAAGACAGAGGCGGCTTTAGGATGTTGCAGTGGGGGCATGGTTTGCATTCTCCTCCCCCCTTTAAATTGCTTGAGTTACAACTTTGGTGTTATGTGCCTGGGTTACCACAGAACCGATTCTCAAAGGAGCCACACCGCTGATGGTTTTTGTGGAAAGCCACGGATTTCGTTTCATGTTGGGCATGGTTTTGATAAAACCAAGGGGCTCCTTTGCTCTTCCTCCTCCCATCTTGATAAATGACCTCAGATGCCTTGTAAGACATTAGCTGATCTAAAATCCCCAAATGAGCCTCCTGAAAAAGTAGTGATTACGTCCAACATTCTCGTTTGTGCTAGTGGCAACCACAGCGTGTCTAATCTGTTGATCATATCACTAGCCATAGTGAAGTTCATGTTCAGAACCTTTTCTCAAGGCAGTATTAGCCCTGGGGAAGGATTTTAACTTACTTTACAGAATAGAGTTGAAAAGGGAGTTTGGAAATCTTCCAGTCCGTCCCCCAGCTCAAGCAGGAGCCCTTATACAATATCAGATAAGTGGCTGTCCAGACTCTTCTTAAAAGCCTCCAGTGATGGAACACCCTCAACTTCTGGTGGCAAGCTGTTCCGCTGGTTTATTGTTTTCATGGTTAGGAAGTTTCTCCTTAGTTCTAGGTTGCTTCTGTCCTTCATTAGTTTCCATCATTTCTTGTCTTGCCTTCTGGAACATGTACAAGTCTTTCAGAAGGCAACGGAATATCTGTACAAAATGTTTCATTATGTTCCTTTTTAGAATTCTGTAATAGTAAACATTGAAATTACTTGCTCTGTGGATATCATTATATCACTTCTGCTTAACTAAAACAGTTTCTTTAATTAACAGTTCTGATTCATTTATTTATTTATTTATTGGATTTGTATGCCGCCCCTCTCCGGAGACTCGGGGCGGCTAACAGCAATAATAAAACAACATATAATACTAATCCAATACTAAAAACAGTTAAAAACCCATTATTATAAAAACCAAACATACATACAGACATACCATGCATAAAATTGTAGAGGCCTAGGGGGAAAAGTATCTCAATTCCCCCATGCCTGGCGGCAGAGGTGGGTTTTGAGGAGCTTATGAAAGGCAAGGAGGGTCGGGGCAATTCTAATCTCTGGGGGGAGTTGGTTCCAGAGGGCTGGGGCCGCCACAGAGAAGGCTCTTCCCCTGGGGCCCACCATATTGAGGCTAATGAACGTATGAATATACAGTGATCCCTCGATTTTCGCGGCTTCAAACTTCGCGAAACGCTATACCACGGTTTTTCAAAAAATATTAATTAAAAAATACTCCACGGTTTTTTTCCTATACCACGGTTTTTCCCACCCAATGACGTCATACGTCATCACCAAGAGTCACTTCTCTGTCTCTTTCTCTTTCTTTCCTGTCATTCTCTGCTTCAATCGTTTTCTCATTTCTATTTTTTTCTCCCCTTTTTTCTATCATTTCTCTCTCTCTTCCTTCCACTCTTCTCTCTCTCTCTTTCTTCCTCTCTCTCACTCTCTTCCCTCCTTTCTCATCTTTCTTTCTCTCTCTCTTTCTCTATCTTGCTTCTTCCTCTCTCACACTCTCTTCCTCCCTCACTCATCTCTTTCTTTCCTTCTCTCTCTTTCTCTATCTCTCCCCCTTTTGCTCTCGAGCGGCCGGACGAGCGAACGGGCGAGCGGTGAGCGAGCGAGCGGCCAGGCGAGCGAACGAGCGAGTGAGCGGCTGGGTGAGCGAATGGGCGAGCGAACAGGCGAGCGGCGAGCGAGCGGCCGGGCGGGCGGGCGAGCGGCGAGCGGCGGGCGGGCAGGTGCTGGGGGGGCGGGGGCAGCCGACATTCAAAGCAATCTTTGTCGGCTTCCGCACTTTTGTCGCTCCCCGCCTCCACCATCTGCGCATGCGCGGCCATGGAAAAAGGGCGCGCATGCGCAGATGGTGTTTTTACTTCCGCACCACTATACCGCAGAAAATCGATTATCGCGGGAGGTCTTGGAACGTAACCCCCGCGATAATCGAGGGATCACTGTACTGTGTTTCCCCCCAAATAAGACCCTGTCTTATTTTTTATTTTTTTGAACCCTGAAATAAGTGCTTGGCCTTATTGCTATGAGCTCCAAAGTCCAATTGGGCTTATTATCAGGGGATGTCTTATTTTGGGGCAAACAGGGTAGTTAGGTACCGGTGTGATGGGACGCGGTGGCTAAGACTCTGAGCTTGTTGATCAGAAGGTCGGCAGTTCGGCGGGTCGAATCCCTAGCGCCTTGTAACGAGGGGAGCTCTTGTTACTTGTGTTGGTCATCACCTATAAAACCCTTCATGGCACCGGACCAGGGTATCTACCTTCTGCCGCATGAATCCCAGTGACCGGTTAGGTCCCACAGAGTGGGCCTTCTCCGGGTCCCGTCAACAAAACAATGTTGTTTGGCGGGGCCCAGGGGAAAAGCCTTCTCTGTGGCAGCCCCGTCCCTCTGGAACCAACTCCCCCCGGAGATTAGAATTGCCCCCACCCTCCTCGCCTTTCGTAAGTTCCTTCTTCGGCTTAGAAACAGAGATGAGCCACCACCCCCTAGAGTCGGGAATGACTAGCACACATATGCGGGGGAACCTTTACCTTACCACAGGGGTCCCCAAACATTTTACACAGGGGGCCAGTTCACTGTCCCTCGGACTGTTGGAGGGCCGGACTATAAAAAAAAACTATGAACAAATCCCTATGCACACTGCACATACCTTGTTTTAAAGTAAAAAACAAAATGGGAACGTACTATTTAGAGGGGGGAGAAGGTCTGAAATTCATATATGTTTATATTTTGTTTTAAATTTTCTTTTGTTAACATCTGATTGGCTATACAAGGTTTTCTTGGCTTATGAAAAATGTATAAAGAAAGAAAGAAGCACTTTGGCATAATGGCTAATAAGTTAGAAATATAATATAACTTTTTGAAGGAACATTAAGGAGGGAATTTAATTAAAAGAAAATGAATGTAACTGGATGACAAAATTAGAAAAAAAACCTTTTGCAACTTTTTTGATGATTGATATTAGTTACTAACAAAATACCACATTTTATTCATGTAAAATTAGATGGTACACTGTGTTGTTTAAATGTATGTTGAGAGAAAAATTAAAAAAAATTACCCCCCCTCCAAAACTGTCCTTCCTTCCTCTGTCCCTCCATTTCATTCTTCCTTCCTTGTTCCCTCCATTTCTCCTTCTTTTCTTCCTTCCTTTCCTCCTTCATTCCTCTCCACTTCTCCTTCCCTCCCTCTCTTTCCCTTTTCTTTCTTTCTCTCTCTCTTTTCCCTGTGCTCTTGTCACTCACTGGCAGGCCGGATAAATGGCCTCAGTGGGCCGCATGTGGCCCGCGGGCCGTAGTTTGGGGACCACAGCCTTACCAGTTTCCTATGGTCACGATTGTTATGTAAATATACTTAATAAAGATTCCGGCTTTTGTTTTTTGTACCAGTAAAGGAGACTATTTGTAGCTCAGGGTTGAAATGAGGGGTCTTTGGTGCCCTCTGAGCTTGCTTGTTTGTTGTGGAGTGCTGTTTGCTGTCAGTTTTTTTGTTTTTGTGACAGCTGAAGAGGGAGAGGACACAAGAGCTGGTGTTATAAACTCAGCTAGTGCCGCTTTGTAGTGTAGCTATGCGTTTGCAACTAAGAAAATACAAATTGTGGATCACCCTTAAGGAATGAAAAGGTGAGAAATTGAAAAGAAATGTTCAAGATTAAATGTTAAGTGTAGTCGTTAATTTTGAAAAGCAGTTTTTAGTACTGCAGTAAGCAACACAATCAATGTTCAAGCCGATGCTTAGGGCTTGCATCTCATGCAAACTGAAAATAATTGCGGAGGTATAAGTCACAATGGTAGAAATGTGTGGGAAGCGTGTGCTTTGGTTTAAAAGTATTAATCATGCCCTCTTAATAGAATAAGTAAGTGATGTATTGGTATGCTAAACAGCTATTTTGAAGACCAGGGGGCACAAGAGCAAGTAATCTCATAGAAGCAGCACTTTATTAATTAAAAGAAAAAAGTGTGTTTTCCACAATAACTTCAAACCAATGAGAGTTTGAGAACAAATGCTGCCAAGAAATGGTGATAGCGGACAGGCTGTCATCCTACAATCTTTCCTTCCCAAAAACTATTCTTTCACTTCTTTCCTACTTTCTTTGTAGGTGTTTGTTCTGTTCTATGCCTTGAACCCAAGACACACACTGTTTGTGGCAATGGAGTGGGGCAGAGAGCTGGGTCTTTTCTCACTGAAAGCCATGTGGGAGGGGGCTGAAAACTACCACTGCGGATCCTGGAATCAGTGGACTGATACAAAGAAACCACAATTAATTTTCCCACTGAATTCCAGGAAGCTTGTACCTAGGCTCTCAGTGGAAGTCTAATACAGGGATACCTCATATTACAAACGCCTTGTCATACACACTTTTCAAGATACAAACCTGGGGTTTAAGATTTTTTTGCTACTTCTTACAAACTATTTTCACCTTACAAACCCACCGCCGCCGTTTGGATGCCCCGCCTCCAGACTTCTGTTGCCAGCGAAGCACCCGTTTTTGCGCTGCTGGGATTCCCCTGAGGCTCCCCTCCATGGGAAACCCCACCTCCAGACTTCCATGTTTTTGTGATGCTGCAGGGGAATCCCAGCAGCGCAAAATGAGCGCTTCGCTGGCAACGGAAGTCCGGAGGTGGGATTTCCCATAGAGGGGAGCCTCAGGGGAATCCCAGCAGTGCAAAAACGGGCGCTTCGGCTGGCAAAAGGGGTGAATTTTGGGCTTGCACACATTAATCGCTTTTCCATTGATTCCTATGGGAAACATTGTTTCGTCTTACAAACTTTTCACCTTAAGAACCTCGTCCCGGAACCAATTAAGTTTGCAAGACAAGGTATCACTGTATTTCAGTTAGATGGAATTTTAGAATTTAGATAAAGGGTTGCTCTAACACAAAGCTGCATGTGGCTCTTTCATCCCGATGCTGCAGCTCCCTGTCGCCAGTTGGCACCACGATTTTGAGAGGAATTTCACGTTGGGGGGCAGGTGGGGAAGAATGGCTCACAGTGTTGAGGAAGAGACTCTGTGACAAAGGATGGGTTTTCCAGTCAGCCCCCACAACTGATAGGGCTTTCAGTTAGGACAGGTAGAGGAAAAAAGACACACGGCGTCGGTAGGAGGAAACACTGGTGGGGGAACCGGACTTCCGGTCAGTTCCAGAATTGAATGGGGGGCTTCCAGTTAGGACCTTTGTGGCTCTTCGTTTGTTTGGTTTTTTAAAATATAATTTATTAATTTATTGAAAAAGGAAGGGGAAAGGAGAGTACAAAATCAAAGGGAGGGGGGAGGAGGGAAAAGGAAAATACAAGTACTGTATAATGAGTTTGAAAGTAAAAATTACAGAAGTCCATTATATTCCTTAATATATAAATATTGTTATATAGCAATTCGTATTGTTACAGTAGTTCTATTCATGTTTCATTCTCGGTTTACATTCCAATGAGCAAGTATATATTTTGTTATCTATACCATACGTTACTTCATGAATTTATTCAAAACATTGAAATATAATTAGTCCTACTGTGTTCCATAATTTTGTGGCTCTTTGAGTGTTTAAGGTTGATGACTCCTGCACTAACACCTGGGGGAGGTAAGACCAAGGACATTTTCCGAAGCTTGCATACTAGCTCAAAATCGTAAAGACTCTGGGGGAAGTTTGTTTTCTGGGAAAATTACTTCAAATGCAGATAAATATTTGCTTTCCCATATAACAGTGTGCACAGAGTGTGCCTATGCATTTAAGGTTGGAAGATGGTATGCTCGTTCTTTAGGAATAAATATTGTTGATAAAATTTCCACCGCAGAGTGGACTTGTTTAAGAAAACAGCTGAAAATGTGCTTGTTGTACACATAGGAATCAAACCCGAACTTCCTTCCTCCCTAGTTAGATTGTAATGTTTTCCTCACTTTGTTTGGTTTAAGAGTGTGTTGGATACGAATCAATAGTGCAACACCTGCAGGTTGTTCTTAAATGAAACTATCTGGCCAGCTTAGCATAACAGTGAAATCATAAATGAATTTAACCAGCAAATGTCCAGCACCATTAAGAGAATGCAAGCACGTCAGCACCACCGTAGAGCCGTCTTGAATGTAAACGGGAAAATATTGTAAGAAAATAATGGATTTTTGAAATTTAAGCTTATCCCAACTTAATGGAAGAAGTCATAGCCCTTTGATAAAGTAAACAGCACTTGGTTCATGTTAATCACACAGATCATTGCTTCCTTCGCAAAGAAAAACTCTTCAATGTGTTTAGTTTTTCTGAGTTCAGTTGTATTATAATAAACAGTGGCATGATATCTTGAGTCTTTGTTAATCAGGGTTTGAGATGTACGTGGAGATTCTCAATCATCCAAGTCGTGGTTGTCCCCAAATTGTTTTTCAAAAGGCACCTGGACTTCCTTGATTTTTTCCCCTCCCTTGAAAATAAATGTTTCGTATCTAAAGAATCATTTCAGTTCCAAGCTGGAGATGTTTCTTGGATGAGAAGCAAAATGTTTTCAAAGGGGGGTGGGAACCCAAGAAAGTCCACCCCCCTTTTCCTTTCTTTTTTTCTTTTCTTCTTTCTTTTCTCTTTTTTTTTTGGTTTGTCTGTTTGCTTGTCTGTTTGTTTTGTTTTGTTCTTGTTTACTGTTAAATGCATATTGTTTAGGCCATATTTTGATGCACAATCTTTGTTTCTCAATTACCCAATTCTTTTTCCCCCTTTTCCCCCTGTATCTCGACATGTTTACACTGTTATTTACACTTAAATGTATTCATTGTATTTATTCTTGCAAATAAAAACTTTATTTAAAAAAAAAGGTTGGAGATACATTTTGAATAAAGTAAAATATTTTTTTGGAATCCAGAGGCATTCCAGTCTAGGTCTGGAATAAATGGGAGGGAACACCTAGCCTTGATGACTGATATTAACATATAGGGATGGTCATACTTTTACATGGAAAGATTTCATGACAGTTGCTGGTTTTAAAGTCAATGTATTACTTTCAGAAACAAAATCAAATCATACATAATAGTTGCTAAGAAACAACAATAAGGCTATTTCTTAAAGATACCTTATAGGCAGGGGTGGGCTACTGCCTAGACGGGGGGGGGGGAATGCAGTGGGGTATCAAAAAGCCCCCAATTTGCACTGAAAGATATTGAACGAAAATGCAGGGTGTCCTGCATCAACCACGCCCATAGTGTGGTAGTAAAGGTTTTGGTAACCCTTCACTGCTTATAGGGCTGTCATGGCGAACCTAAGGCACGCCTACCACAAGTGGCACGTGGAGCCACGTCTTCAGGCACGCAAGCCATTGCCCTAGATCAGTTCATTTCATTTATTTCATTTTATTGGATTTGTATGCCGCCTCTCTCCGTAGACTTCATTATTTTCTCCTTTATTTTCTTACAATATTTTCCCGTTTACATTCAAGACGGCTCTACAGTGCTACTGACGTGCTTGCATTCTCTTAATGGTGCTGGACATTTGCTGGTCAAATTCATTTATGATTTCACTGTTATGCTAAGCTGGCCAGACAGTTCCAGTGGGCGTGTGTGTGCACCAGCCAGCTGATTTTTGGCTGGTCCCACCCACACTGCCCCTCCCCACCCAGAATTCTCCACACAGCCTATTTTGGGTGCCAGGTAAATACAGGGCTTGTGAGGAGGCTCGGGGTGGTGGTGGCAATAAACGAGCCTCCCAGAAATCCAGAAACAGCCTCCTGTGGGCTGGGGGGGGGGGGCACTTTTTCCACGAAAGCCTCCGGAGCCTGGGGAGGGCAAAAAACAGGCCTACCAGAAGTCCAGAAATGGGCCATTTCTGGCCTCTGGAGGCTTCAAGGAAGTCTGCTAGGCCTGTGGGAATGCTGGGGTATGTGTGTCATGCGCTCATGCGCAGGGTGCCAGTGAGCAGGGAGGTTTCAAAGCATGCGCAATGGATGGGGCGTACAGGGCAATTGCATTATGGGTGTGGGCACATGCACGCATGCACTTTCGGCCTCCCAGGGAAAAAAAGGGCTTAATCATCACTGTTCTAGGGACATCTGGTTGAACAGAATCCTGGAGTAGGCAGATCTTCACTCGATCCCCAAAAGCTCTTCTTCTTAAAATCTTCTGTTTGCTTCTAATGCTTTGCCATTAGTGTTTGGCCCAAGCCACTGCCATTACAAGTAGTCCTCGACATGCAGCAGTTCATTTAGTGACTGTCTGAAGTTACAAATACACTGGAAAAAAGTGACTAACGGCCATTGTTCGCACTTGGGACCATTGCACCATCATCATGGACATTGAAATGCTTGACAACTGACTCATATTTTGACGGTTGCAATGTCCCAGGGTCACGTGATCCCCTTTTGCAGTCTTCTGACAGACAATGGGGAAGCCAGATTCACTTAATGACCCTGTGACTAATTGAACAACCGCAGTGATTCACTTAACAAAGATGGCAAGCAAAGTTGTAAAATGGAGCAAAACTCACTTAACAAATTTCTCACTCAGCAATATAAATTGTGGGCTTAATTGCAGTCATAAATCGAGGACTACCTTTATTTCTACGGTACCTATCCTAAGGGGAAAAAAGCAGGTGTGTAACATTTTTCTCTGGTTAAAACAGCTTTGGAATTCAATTCAATTCAATTCAATTCAATTCAATTTATTAGATTTGTATGCTGCCCCTCTCCGAAGACTCGGGGCGGCTCACAACAACAATAAAAACAGTATAACAATGGAACAAATCTAATAATAAAATTACATTACAAAACCCCCAACAATTTAAAAACCATACAACACATACATAACAAACATAAAATATAAGAAAGCCTGGGGGAGATGTCTTAATCCCCCCATGCCTGGCGATATAGGTGGGTCTTGAGTAACTTGCGAAAGTCAAGGAGGGTGGGGGCCGTTCTAATCTCCAGGGGGAGTTGATTCCAGAGGACCGGGGCTGCCACAGAGAAGGCTCTTCCCCTGGGGCCTGCCAAATGACATTGTTTGGTCGACGGGACCCGGAGAAGGCCAACTCTGTGGGACCTTATCGGCCGCTGGGATTCGTGCGGTAGAAGGCGGTTCCGGAGGTATTCTGGTCCAATGCCATGAAGGGCTTTAAAGGTCTTTACCAACACTTTGAATTGTGACCGGAAACCGATCAGCAGCCAGTGCAGGCCAGGAATGCTGTTTCTTTCTTGCAAAATGTCTCAGAGCCATACTTAATATTTTTTTTCCTGGTGTCTATTTCCTAGGGAGCTGTTTATTATGTATATTGAAAAAGGCTACATGTAGCGGTTAAAAGGCTTAGGTTGTGTGGACTAGTGCTTATTTAACTTAATTGTGTGCAAACAGCTTTTGGTAAACTTTTTTTTTTAACCTAGCACATTATGTTTTTATTGTAAAGTTAAAATTTGTCAAAGTGGAATTTAAATTACTTGGAAGGGTAAACATTGTAGAATATTTATTTATTTATTATTTTGATTTATATGCCGCCCCTTTCCAAGGACGTGGGGCGGCTTACAACATATAAAAAGGCAATATACATCAAAATCCAATAAATTAAAATTAGAAGTTACATCTAAAAACTAAGGAACTCATTAAAGTACACTTATATCCATTCAATCAACAAACTCACTGTACATTCATTGGCCAGGAGGCAGAATCTAATGACCCCAAGCTTGGTGGCATAGGTGAGAATATGTACGGCCTTAAATTTTAGACATAGAAAGTCTCATAGTTCTTTTTTTTTAATGTGATTGGAAATCCCAGCTCCCCAATAGCTATATTTTTGGTTTTGAGTTAGGAAAATATCACAATTCATTCCCACCCACCCCCCTTTAAAATCATTTTGTGAGTGGCTCCTAAAAAAAATTAACCTGAATACTGTATTTTAACTTGAATACTGTATTTGAAAATGTCTGTGTATGAGGATTGAAAACTTGCTGCTAAATTTTGGTTTCTTTGGAATTTGTGGATATTTGGAATGAGAATCTAATTATTTTTCCTCTCCTTGACCAGTTGAATTTCTATATCCTCTTTGTAGCCGCTGCCCGATCCAGCCTCTGTCTAATGTAATGCTAGTTTCTAAAGAGTTTTGCTTGCTTAATCTTTTTTTCTTATTCATAGAATTTGCTTTTCTTTGATAGCGATTCTTTTTATATTGCATGTAACCATAGTAATGAGAATTGGAAGCAGTTGTTGCTAGGTACCACATGCGTATTTCAATAAGCAGTCCTCTTTGCTTAACGAACATAGTAAAGATAGCAGTTAAATCATGAGTTATATAATTAAGCATTTCAATCAGTTGAAGTTTGGAATTTCAAAGCAAGGGGCTAATTTGCCTATTTAGCAGGGTTTCTAGCCTTATTCATTTTTTTTCCAGTTCAGTTTCTGATGGTGGCAAATATACAGCACTGATTTCATATCAAATAAATTTCCTGACCTTAAATAGTTTTAGCAGAATGTAGACTCCTTTGAGTTTGGGCAATTAAAATAACAGCTTTTGATGGATAAGATGCTCAAGCTACCAAGGTAGTAATTTGCATTTACTTAGAACTTTAATAGGGATTCTGCTCTGGAATGACTCTTCTAACACGTTACCTGTTTGAATGTGTGTGTGGGTGATTGGGAGAACATATAATGACATAAAATGGGACTGACAGGAGGAATATAAAAAAGCTAATTATTAAGCAATAACAACCACATATTATTGTACATTTGGTTAAATTCCAAAATCCTTTTTAAATGTTTTTTTTAACGTATCTGTAAATCCAATGCTTATGTTTAACAGGAACCTTTGGCCATTCGTAAGCTATATACACTATGTGCAGTTTATGAAATGTAGGAGCATTTAAGGTTGTAAAATACAGATAAGCCCTCAACTTGCAACCACAATTTAGCCCCAAATTTATGTTGTTCAGTGGGAAATTTGTTGCGTACCTTTCCCCCATTTTATAACTCTTCTCATTGCATTTGTTAAGTCAGTGATTTTCAACCTTTTTTGAGCTGCGGCACATTTTTTACATATGCAAAATAATGGGGCACCTTGAGCGGGGGGAGGGAGTGGAGGGGCTAAAAAAATTTGGACAAAAAAAATTCTCTCTCTCTCTCTCTTCCTCCCTTTTGCTCTATTTCTCTCCCTCTTTCTCTCTCTTCCTTCCTTCCTCTCTCTCTCCATCCCTCTTTCTCTCTTCCTTCCTTCCTCTCTTTTTTGCTTTCTTTCTCTCTCTCTCTTGCTTTCTTTCTATCTCTCTCTTGCTTTCTTTCTCTTTCTCTCTCTTGCTTTCTTTCTCTTTCTTTCTCTCTCTCTTGCTTTCTTTCTCTCTCTCTCTCTTGCTTTCTTTCTCTTTCTTTCTCTCTCTCTTGCTTTCTTTCTCTCTCTCTCTCTTGCTGAGCTTCGCGGCACACTGGTTGAAAAACACTGTGTTAAGTGAATCACTGCAGTGCTTAAATTAGTAACTCGGTTGTAAACCTGGCTTCCCCATTGATTTTATCCATTAGAAGTTTGCAAAAGGGGATCACGTGACTCCAGGGCACTTCAATAAATGTGAGTCAGCTGTCGAGCGTCCGAATAGGTCATGTAAATCACGTAACCATGTGGATGCTGCATAGGTCATAAGTGTGAAAAAGAGGCATACATCACTTTTTTTTAGTGCCGTCGTAACTTTGAATGATCGCTAAATGAACGGTTGTAAGTCGAGGACTACCTACACGCCATCGTCCTCAGACGGTCCATTTCACTGACAAAATGAAACAAAAATGGCTTGCAGGGACTCCAGCAAAGAATATGCTGGAAGTCATTGCAACAAAGCATTTATAAGCTGTAGCAGAACAGTCGCATGGCTCCGATCAGCGCATCAAGGCCACAGTGGTTATGCTTGAAAATGACTGATAGTCAGTGAATAAGAAGGAATAAAAAATACACTTTGCAGAAAGAAGAGCGGAGGGATAAGCAAGGTAGAAAATGAAACGTCCTTAAGAGCAGTGAATCATAGATATAAAAAGAGAAAAGCTTAACAAACAATACACCCACCATCGACCATGAGTCCCATTTTATCTCCTGAATACACGCTTTCAGAAATTATGTAAGAATTTAAGAAGAAGAAGTGAGAAATAAGTTTCTATCCTTACCTGGGGGACGGGGGGGGGGGGGGAAGCATTTAGCTGAAATCAGGCGAGGGTTCCTCGTCTCCAGTGCTACTGGTGCGCACCCAGAGACCAGCACATCTAGGGGGCAGGCATGCAGCCACATGAGATTCGGCTTCTGTGCATGCGCTGGAAATGAAATCTCATGTAAGGATGCTCACCCGTGTGAGAATTCGCCATTTTTTGGCAATTTCTTTGCTTCCACGCGCATGGAAGTAAAAAAACACCATAAATCAATGAAATTTCGGACGCACGAGCATCCTCATGCAAGATTTTACTTGCAGTGCATGCATAGGAGCCAAATCTCATACAGGCGCGCATGTGCAAGCGTCTGGGACGTGCAACCCACTACTGGCTGAAATATTGCACTGGAGAGATAAGGGATTTCCTCTCCTCTCCTTTCTCTCCTCTCCTCTCCTTTCTCTCCTCTCCTCTCCTTCCTCTCCTCTCCTTTCTCTCCTCTCTTCTCCTCTCCTCTCCTTTCTCTCCTCTCCTCTCCTTTCTCTCCTCTCCTTCCTCTCCTCTCCTTTCTCTCCTCTCCTCTCCTTTCTCTCCTCTCCTCTTCTTTCTCTCCTCTTCTTTCTCTCCTCTCCTCTCCTCTTCTTTCTCTCCTCTCTTCTTTCTCTCCTCTCCTCTCCTCTTCTTTCTCTCCTCCCCTCTTCTCTCCTTTCTCTCCTCTTCTCTCCTCTTCTTTCTCTCCTCTCCTCTTCTTTCTCTCCTCTCCTCTCCTTTCTCTCCTCTCCTCTCCTTTCTCTCCTCTCCTCTCCTTCCTCTCCTCTCCTTTCTCTCCTCTCTTCTCCTCTCCTCTCCTTTCTCTCCTTTCCTCTCCTTTCTCTCCTCTCCTTCCTCTCCTCTCCTCTTCTTTCTCTCCTCTCCTCTCCTTTCTCTCCTCTCCTCTCCTTCCTCTCCTCTCCTCTCTTCTCCTCTCCTCTCCTTTCTCTCCTCTCCTCTCCTTTCTCTCCTCTCCTTCCTCTCCTCTCCTCTCCTTTCTCTCCTCTCCTCTCCTTTCTCTCCTCTCCTCTCCTTTCTCTCCTCTCCTCTCCTTTCTCTCCTCTCCTCTCCTTTCTCTCCTCTCCTCTCCTCTCCTTTCTCTCCTCTCCTCTTCTTTCTCTCCTCTCCTCTTCTTTCTCTCCTCTTCTTTCTATCCTCTCCTCTCCTCTTCTTTCTCTCCTCTCCTCTTCTCTCCTCTCCTCTTCTTTCTCTCCTCTCCTCTCCTTTCTATCCTCTCCTCTCCTCTTCTTTCTCTCCTCTCCTCTTCTTTCTCTCCTCTTCTTTCTCTCCTCTCCTCCCCTCTTCTTTCTCTCCTCTCCTCTCCTCTTCTTTCTCTCCTCTCCTCTCCTCTCCTTTCTCTCCTCTCCTCTTCTCTCCTTTCTCTCCTCTCCTCTCCTCTTCTTTCTCTCCTCTCCTCTTCCCTTCTGCATCTCCCTCATGGTCACACAATTGCATTTTGGGTACACAGCAAAAGGCATGCATTTATGAGCAGTTGCTCTGTCCCATGGACACATGATCGCATTTTGCTGTCTTCCCCCACGCTTTCCCATTTTCCGGCAACCCCCCCTCCCCCCACTCATTGGATGAAATGGATTCACACTTATGACCATGTGGCCTGTCTCTTTCCTTACATGTCTTCAGTCACTTTGTCTTCACTTCTCAAGTTTTAAAAATGATTACGTACATGCTTGCATTGACATTTATTTTGTTTCTGAATTGGTGTCTGGTTTTATTCCGTAATTAAAACAATACAGTAGATTGATGGTCTTCTCTGGCCACCAAGAATTCCACCTTGCTCTGCATAACATCTAGATTTGAGCTGTGGCTCATCTGGTTTATTGTTTTGTTTCTAAATGTCTAAATACTTGGGTTTAGCCAAAAGGAGTGCCAGATTACCCTCTGTATAGTTTTAAAAATAAAATAAGAAGGAAAGTGGAAAGGGGAAGAAAAATACATTCTCAGGCACCAGTTTTTAACATAGTTGTCAGCCGTTTATAATGTTGTGATGGTAATGGATTTCTTAGCAAGGGTTGACTAATCTCTTAAGAGCCCAGGGTTCTTCCGCACAACATAGCTTGTGCCAGTTTATTCTAAGTAGCTAGTTAAGTTAAGACAATATTCTGTGAAGTCATCTAGCTACTTGAAGTTATTAGGACAGTTAATATTATGCAAAGCATTTTGGAAACAACACTTTTGTGTTAATAATAATAATTAATAATTTATTGGATTTGTATGCCGCCCCTCTCCGCAGACTCGGGGCGGCTAACAACAATAATGAACACAACATGTACAATCCAATAATAAAAAGCAACTAAAAAACCCCTATTATAAAACCAAACATACACACAAACATACCATGCATAACTTGTAATGGCCTAGGGGGGAGGAATATCTCAACTCCCCCATGCCTGGCGGTATAAATGAGTCTTGAGTAGTTTACGAAAGACAGGGAGGGTGGGGGCAATTCTAATCTCCGGGGGGAGTTGGTTCCAGAGGGCCGGGGCTGCCACAGAGAAGGCTCTTCCCCTGGGGCCCGCCAAACGACATTGTTTAGTCGACGGGACCCGGAGAAGGCCAACTCTGTGCGACCTTATCGGTCACTGGGATTCGTGCAATAGCAGGCGGTTCCGGAGGTAATCTGGTCCATTGCCATGTAGGGCTTTAAAGGTCATGACCAACACTTTGAATTGTGACCGGAAACTGATCGGCAGCCAATGCAAGCTGTTATTCTATTTTTCTTGCTATAGCAAGATTTTTCCCATAGAATTAAATCTGTGCTCAAATTTATCTTGAAATGAAGGAATAACATATATGAAAGTTTTCTCTGCCTCTCTCTCTCCCTCCACCTCTCTCACACACTCTCTCTCTTAATTCTGGGCAGTAGAGGTTTTCTGGGATTTTTATTCCAACCCAGTGTCCCTTTTTGCTAAAGTACATTCTTTCATCAGCTTCCTAACCTCGGCCTTATAACCGACATGGTTTGTTTTTAATTAGTCACAATTTACCAAAAGCCAAGAACTCACTGTTCTGTCAAGGCTGAATTATCTGTCTTATGTTTATAGGAGGTCCTTTGATTGGATTGAAGAGGAAGTATGCTGACAAAGCTGCTAAAGAAAAATTACAGCACTGTTGTTCTGTAGATACGTATGACATCATTTGTCCAGAGAAATTAAACACAATTTATTTTCAGCTATGCTATTTGACTATTTGTGCATTGTTGGTTGTTTTTATTATAAAATGGAAGATGCAATACTGTACATGTTGCACATTGGACTAATATGAAGTAATCTGCTAAAAGGATCCAGATGACACAATTTATTTGTTTTTGGGGTAGTTTATTACCTATCCTCACTCTTGGTTTGTATATCATGATTGATAGCACATTAATCCAGCCAACTATGTCTTAACCTGATCCTACGCAGCTTCTGCTCAGGCAATCCCACTCTACTCACAAGAGCCTACAAAACTTTTGCCAGACCCGTGTTAGACTACTGCTCATCAGTCTGGAACCCATACCACATCTCAGACATCAACACCCTTGAAAATGTCCAAAGATATTTCACCAGAAGAGCCCTTCACTCCTCCACTCGAAACAGAATATCCTACGAAAATAGACTTACCATCCTAGGCCTAGAAAGCATAAAACTACGGCGTCTAAAACATGATTTGAGTATTGCCCACAAGATCATATGCTGCAATGTCCTACCAGTCAATGACTACTTCAGCTTCAACCGCAACAACACAAGAGAACGCAACAAATTCAAACTCAATACGATCTGCGCCAAACTTCACTGTAAAAAATATGATTTCAACAATCGAGTTATCGAAGCATGGAACTCATTGCTGGACTCAATTGTGTCAACCCCTAACCCCCAACATTTCTCCCTTAGACTCTCCACGATTGACCTCTCCAGATTCCTAAGAGGCCAGTAAGGGGCGTACATAAGTGCACTGGTGTGCCTTTCGTCCCCTGTCCAATTGTCTTTCCTTTCTTTCACCTATCTTATATATTCTCTTCCTGTCATATATCCTCTCCTCTAAGCCCACTTTCACCGTTTTTATATTATCACATGTCTATTTTCTTCCTATGTACTTGTGTATTGGACAAATGAATAAATTAATTAATTAATTAATCAGACCATGGTTTAATGTAAGAAAACAGGTTACTGGAAGGGGTGTTTAACAGATGTGAAATAATAATTTTAATTAATTGAGTTGAAGAGATAAATCACATGTTATTAAAAAATAACAAGTTCATCACAGAAATGGATTCTTCTATCTATTAAGATTGCATAAGTCTCAGGCCACTGAATCCCATAGCCACAAATATGGAGTTTGGGGATAGAGTTTGTCCACATGTGCAAGCAAGGCAGAGGGTATGGACTACCATCCACAGGATGTGGTTTTAGTCATAAAAATGAGCAGAGCATTTTCAAAGCAAGAAAATCTTTTTAAGTGGCTGAAATAGTTTGAGCTGGAGAAACAGAATTTACAGCCATTTACTATCTGCATACAAGAGTAGAAAAATACACAGTGCAAGTCACGAAGAATGTTGGCTCTTAAACTGAAGAGATTCTCCTGGATCTGGTTGAAGTAGCTGAATATTTGTAATTATTCTTTTTGAACAGCCTTGTCAAT
This sequence comes from Erythrolamprus reginae, assembly GCF_031021105.1. Taxonomy (NCBI): domain Eukaryota; kingdom Metazoa; phylum Chordata; class Lepidosauria; order Squamata; family Dipsadidae; genus Erythrolamprus; species Erythrolamprus reginae. The sequence goes on from NC_091958.1 coordinate 46,474,828, forward strand.
GTTTCCATATTGTCATTTTCTGTTGTCACTATCTCTAGAATAGAATAGAATAGAATAGAATTTTATTGGCCAAGTGTGATTGGACACACAAGGAATTTGTCTTGGTGCATATGCTCTCAGCGTAAAATATACATTTGTCAAGAATCATGTGGTACGACACTTAATGATTGTCATAGGGGTCAAATAAGCAATGAAGAAGCAATATTAATAAAAATCTTAGGATATAAGCAACAAGTTACAGTCATACAGTCAACATGGGAGGAAATGGGTGAAAGGAATGATGAGAAAAACTAGTAGAATAGAAGTGCAGATTTAGTAGAAAGTCTGACAGTGTTGAGGGAATTATTTGTTTAGTAGAGTGATGGCGTTTCGGAAAAACCTGTTCTTGTGTCTAGTTGTCTTGGTGTGCAGTGCTCTGTAGCGACGTTTTGAGGGTAGGAGTTGAAACAGGTTGTGTCCCGGATGTGAGGGGTCAGTAAATATCAACCCCCCCCTCTTTTTGACTCGTGCAGTATACAGGTCCTCAATGGAAGGCAGGTTGGCAGCAATTTTTTTTTCTGCAGTTCTGATTGTCCTCTGAAGTCTGTGTCAGTCCTGTTGGGTTGCAGCACCGAACCAGACAGTTATAGAGGTGCAGATGACAGACTCAATGATTCCTCTGTATTCCTAGTTATTATTATTATAGCTTTATTGATTAGCCTATAGGCCATATCAAAGCACAAAGTTCAAACACATAACACCAATAAAATCCTATGCAAACAATTTAAAATAAGAGTAGAGTAAAATACAATAGTTATAGGATAAGATGCAATATACACTGCTCAAAAAATAAAAGGAACACTTAAAAAACAGAATATAACTTCAAGTAAATCAAACTTGTGTGAAATCAAACTGTCCATTTTGGAAGCAATACTGATTGACAATCAATTTCACATGCTAGTGTGCAAATGGAATAGTTGTGCAAACGAAATTTTCAGTGAGAATATTTCATTCAGATCTAGGATGTGTTATTTGAGTGTTCCCTTTATTTTTTGAGCAGTATAGCTCAATACATAAATATGTAAAATAGAATAAAATGACATAAAAGTATATTTCAGTATCACCCATACAATCTACCCTTATCCGTTCCACGTATGCAAATCTCAACTGAACCATTTTGTTTAAGTCCTGTGCTGTGTTAAATGTTATTTTCAAATTCTGGCTGCACGTAAGGTCAGTTGCTTTGATCTGGGGATCCCAATGGGTCATTCTTTTGGCATGTAGATCAAGGTACCTGCCACTCCCCCCCTTATGCAAGAAATAATCAAATAGGATGTGAGCCAGGTGATGTCATTGTAGGGTATAGACCCATTGTGTCACGCTGTTAGAATCTCGCTCGCGTAAATATCTCCCTAGGATGTTTTGGCAGTTGTAACTTCAAATAGCTGTCTACTTGAAAAGTGTGTTTGTATTTGTCCAGTCATTTCAAGTTACCCACCTTACTAAGGCTAGCAATGCCATTTTGTGCTTCCATATCCTTAAATCTTTGGGCGGCTCTTTTTTTTGAACAGCTTTGTCAATAGGAGAATGCAGCTGCGAGAGCAATCATGGGCTTTTCCAAATATGCCCATGTTACTCCAACACTCCGCAGTCTGCCCTGGTTGCCGATCAGTTTCCGGTCACAATTCAAAGTGTTGGTTATTACCTTTAAAGCCCTTCATGGCACCGGACCAGGATACCTGCGAGACCGCCTTCTGCCGCACGAATCCCAGAGACCGGTCAGGTCGCACAGAGTTGGCCTTCTCTGGGTCCCGTCGACTAAACAATGTCATCTGGCGGGACCCAGGGGAAGAGCCTTCTCTGTGGCGACTCTGACCCTCTGGAATCAGCTCCCTCCAGAGATTAGAACTGCCCCTACCCTCCTTGCCTTTCGTAAACTCCTCAAAACCCACCTCTGTCGTCAAGCGTGGGGGAACTGAGACATCTCCCCCTGCCTATGTAGTTTTAGTGCATGATATGACTGTATGTATGTTTTTTATATTGGGGTTCCTTGTTTTTAGATTTTTTAAATGTACAATTGCTATTTTAGATTTTAAATTATTAGATTTGTCAATACATATTGTTTTTTATCACTGTTGCGAGCCGCCCCGAGTCTGCGGAGAGGAGCGGCATACAAATCTAATAAATAAATAAATAAATAAATATGCTTCCAGTAAGTCATTTTCTGTTGTCACTATCTCTAGTTGCTAGATCACAATGGAACATAAGGGAACAGTGGAGCCGGAAGATGAGTTGCCATTATTACCACGCCTGGCACCTAGTCCCCACAGCGAAGCAGTAGCCCACGAATTTCAAGAACTCTCTTTGCAACCAAACCAATATTTACCTCCTCTCAATGAAAGGAAGAGTGGTAAGTACATGTGGCTGATGCCATGCTTAATATTTTGATCTAAGTTGGCCATTCTTTGGGTTAATGTCCATTTGCAAAATCAATGGCTGAGTGTTCTGTAACGTTGCAAAAATGGGTCATGTTATTCTCTCATAAACATAGGTGGATTTCCAGATGCAATGATCCTCCAGTCCTTATATAAGGTACTAATTACTCAGGCAGGCAACACTCATCTAATGAACATTCCCTATATTTTAATATCTAGTTTTGGAATGTTCGTTTCGTCGGTCATTTATAGAACGTAACGGATGTTTGTTTTCATGTCTTCTTTCACTGTTTCTTTTGGCAAGGAAAACAGGAGGTTTAATCAGGGCATGTCTAGTCTGAAAACTGAACATGTTTCCATTTGGTGTGGTCTTCATACTTCACATCTGTTTGGGAAAACACACACTTGCCTATATGGTTCTTTTACTGCTGCATGCTTATCTGGTGATTTCCTACATCTTTTTAAACAACTGTTTTAGCCAGCAATATCAAGGTTTATCTTGGAAATCTCCATGACGCCAGATCTTCAATCTTTGCCTATTCTGAAGAGTGAATTGAATTCTGCTTCTGTATCTACCTTTTTAATGTATTTCATGGAGGTAGCGTGTTGTGGTTAGCTCTGGCCCAGCTCCTGCCCCAAAGACTGTGGATGTGGGGGAGACATCCACATGCTGCAGGCCTGTTGTGCTCTCGGTGGAATCTGCTGATGAAGGCTCCTCTGACCAAGAAGACATGAGTGACAGGGAGGAGGAGAGTGTGACAGACAGCTCAGAAGGAGATCAATTATCTAGCTCCTCCTTGGATTCAGAACAAGAGTTAATGATACAGCCACGCATGCGGAGAGCGATGCATAGGCAGCAACAACTGAGAGATTATTATCAAAGAAAATGAGGCCACCTGTGGTTGGGTGGGACTGTGGTCATTAGTGAGGCTGCTATAAAGAGCAGCCTGTGGGTTTGGCCATTGTGGAGGATTATCTGATCCTTGTGTTTCGTGACTGCTTTACTGACTTTGACCTTTTGTGTGCTGATTTTTCCCCGTTTTGAAACTAAGTTTCAAGTTTAGTTTCAAGTTTTATTGGATTTATATGCCGCCCCTCTCCGAAAACTCGGGGCGGCTAACAGCAATCATAGACAATATACAATAATAATCCAATACTAAAAGCAAATTAAAACCCCTTAATATAGAAAACCAAACATACATACAAACATACCATGCATACCATTGTAACGGCCTAAGGGGAGAAGAAATCTTAATTCCCCCATGCCTGGCAGCAGAGGTGGGTTTTAACTAGTTTATGAAAGGCAAGGAGGGTGGGGGCAATTCTAATCTCTGGGGGGAATTGGTTCCGGAGGGCCGGGGCCACCACAGAGAAGGCTCTTCCCCTGGGTCCCGCCAAGCGACATTGTTTAGTTGACGGGACCCGGAGAAGGCCCACTCTGTGGGACCTAACTGGTCGCTGGGATTCGTGTGGCAGAAGGCGGTCCCTAAACCAGGGCAAAATGTGTTTCACTTTGTGAAAAAAGAAGGACTGTGAATTGCCTCACAGCTGCAAGCTAAGTATCACAGAACTGATAAGGGACTTGTACAAATTACCAGTTTGTTTGGAAACAAATGCTCTTTGCTATACCAAAAGAGGGCTTGGTTTAAGTGAATTTTCATTATAAAGAACATTGTTTTGGATTTTCAAACGTGTGTGTCTGAAATTGTATCTGTGCATTTTTGGGAGGATTCTATCAGAGAGCCCGACAGAACATAGCTGGGAGGGAATTTGCAGGGAATTGGAAATGATGTGCTAAAGAGGAGTAATAAACCTCTGTTTCTGTAGCAGCACAACAATAGTCAGACAATAGTCAGACAGTTGTCGATGCCAGTGTGGCTCATGCTTTCAGATAGCAGTAGTGCGTGTCATGTGATAACTGATTTTGACTGTGGGACCATGATTTCATTGATGCCCCATTGAAATATTTTAATGCAGTGTTCATTCAGGCAATTATCTTCATCTTCTCACATAACACCAAAGGTAATACAGTTCTAGAGCGTGTTTTTAGGATTCCAGGAATCAATATTGACTTGGGAATGAACCATTAAAACAATAGTCCTGTGCAGCTTATTGGGAAGTCTGACTAAGCAGAGGCAACCAATTTGCTTATAATTGCAGTATTTCCAATATTCCTTGGCTTTGTCCTCTTCCAGCATAGGGAAGTTGGCTTTGCTCAAAGAAGTTCTAACAAGTCCATTCAGATCTTGAAAATGTTTGCTTAGAATGTATAGCTTATAATTGGCAATGTATCCTGAACTCTCTGGATTTCCTCCAATAAGCTTTTCATCCTAGTTTTCAAGCAGATTTTATTATAATCTCCTTTGCAGCCTGAAATGGATTATTCATCCTTTGCTTGTTGTGACTTGATTTTTTACTTCATATTAAAAATCAACAGTTTATTATTTGGGGGAAGGTTGACAAAAAAGCAAAACAAAAAACTCAAAACCATTCTGTATGATTTTGGCAGAATTGCTTGTGTACAAAAATTTTATTTGATAAAAAACTACAGGTCAAACAGTGATAGGTTCCAATTTTTGTAAAAAAGAGTTTTCTATATTCAATGTTTACTTCTTTCATTTCCGTCTTCCTATTTGACTGAAAACCTAAGAATCTGTGTTTTAACAATACAGTAGTATCAGATGGGATTGAAATATATTGTGTGAATAAAAAAAAGGTCCTTATTGAACATATTGAATATATATACGAACTTCAGATCGTGCAGAATGCAGCTGCGAGAGCAATCATGGGCTTCCCTAAGTATGCCCATGTCACACCAACACTCCGCAGTCTGCATTGGTTGCCGATCAGTTTCCAGTCACAATTCAAAGGGTTGATTATGACCTATAAAGCCCTTCATGGCACCGGGCCAGTTTAGCTCAGGGACCGCCTTCTGCCGCACGAATCCCAGCGACCAGTTAGCTCCCACAGAGTGGGCCTTCTCCGGGTCCCGTCAACTAAACAATGTCAGTTGGCGGGGCCCAGGGGAAGAGCCTTCTCTGTGGCGGCCCCGACCCTCTGGAACCAACTCCCCCAGAGATTAGAATAGCCCCCACCCTCCTTGCCTTTCGTAAGCTCCTCAAAACCCACCTCTGCCGTCATAATCTTTCCCCCTAGGCTTCTACAATTTATGCATGGTATGTTGGTATGTATGATTGGTTTTATAACAAGGGTTTTTAACTGTTGTAATATTGGATTTTTACATTCTGTTTTTTGTCACTGTTGTTAGCCGCCCCGAGTCTACGGAGAGGGGCGGCATACAAATCCAATAAATTAAATTAAATTAAATTAAATTAAATTAAATTAAATATATATATATATAAACTTGCAGCAACTCATTGCTCTGCTCTGTCTTTTGGGTTTCTTTAATGGAAGTTGATCTAGTGTATTTTTTTCCATTGCTGCCTTAGTTTGAAATACAGAGTGTGAAAACAATGTTGTATATCTTGTCAACGGGAATCCATTGTGTCATGAGGTATTGCCTTGTTTTTGTCATAGAAACCCAGGCTTAAATTTCATTTATCTTCTCAGCAGGAACTTAGGAAATGCAGCCTGTTAAGTTATCCAGAGTCCATAGGGAATTCAGCACAAATTAGAACTGATCTAAAAGGAAGTATGACATTTTCTGGCCTCTGAGCTAGCTGTTGTTTTATATAGTTGAGTACAAATCAACTGTTGGCGAGACCAGTCTTCCAAAAATATAATTCCTCTAAAGTCTTTCATCAAAAAGCTTTTAGTACTGATCCGAGATTTTGATTTTGAAAGTTGCTTTGCTTACAGTTAGTCTTCACATTTTTTTTACTTTTCAGGTTCCATTTTAAAAATCAATGTTTTTAACCTTTATCCATTGAGATGCAGTTCTTGTTTAAATGAGGAAAACACAAATTGTTGCTAATAAATTGATCACCTGGCATGCAAGGCTATCTTTTAAATCCAGTTCTGTCATTTTAAATGTTTAAATTTATCTATCTATCTATCTATCTATCTATCTATCTATCTATCTATCTATCTATCTATCTATCTATCTATTAGATTTGTATGCCGCCCCTCTCTGTAGACTCGGGGCGGCTCACAACAATAACAAGAACAATGTAAGAACAAATCTAATAATTTAAAAAACACTAAAAACCCCATTATTAAAAGCAAACACACACACAAACATACCATGTATAAACTATATAGGCCCGGGGGAGATGTGTCAGTTCCCCCATGCCTGATGGCAGAGATGGGTCTTAAGAACTTTACGAAAGGCAAGGAGGGTGGGGGCAGTTCTAATCTCCGGTGGGAGCTGGTTCCTCAAGAAGCCTTCCCTGGACCCAGCCGTGCTTAATAACTACCGTCCAGTCTCCAATCTTCCCTTTATGGGGAAGGTTGTTGAGAAGGTGGTGGCACTCCAACTCCAGCGGTCCTTGGAAGAAGCCGATTATCTAGGTCCCCAGCAGTCGGGTTTCAGGCCCGGCTACAGCATGGAAACTGCTTTGGTCGCGTTGATGGATGATCTCTGGCGGGCCCAGGACAGGGGCTTGTCCTCTGTCCTGGTGCTTCTTGACCTCTCAGCGGCTTTCGATACCATCGACCATGGTATCCTTCTGCGCCGGCTGGAGGGGTTGGGAGTGGGAGGCACTGTTCTCCAGTGGTTCTTCTCCTACCTCTCTGGTCGGTCGCAGTCGGTGTTAGTGGGGGGTCAGAGGTCGACCTCTAGGTCTCTCCCTTGTGGGGTGCTTAAATGTTTAATGATTGTTATTTAAACCACACTTTTTTGATCAATGCTGTTCCATGATATAAAAACAAAATGTGTGGTGAAATTCACTGTAAATTAAATTCATTCGGGGTCCAATATGGTAACAATTGAGGGGGAGGAAACTGTGATATGTGAATCATTTTGCCAACCCCTGTCATTTATCTTCTAAGCAGTGACGTCTCTTAGCTTATAAGAAATGAGGAGGCAGAACTTGTATGTGCTATTTCCCATTTAGCCTGTCATTGTCCTCAGGACTGCCAGTTCCCACAATCCCAGCAATCCCCAGGCATCTGTCAGTGTCTGCAAGGAACAAATTTCAAATATTAAAGCATGTGAAAAGACCCACGGGCCAAGCTCCAGTGGTCTCCAGAGAACTGACCTCTAAAATCAACTCTCGACTGACATTTTCACAGGCTTCTTAAAGGAATTTCTGTAGAGTCATTCCTTTTGGTAAACACTTAAGCTAAATCTCTGTCACTTTTAGTGAGATTTATTAAGGACCCTGCCCCCTCGCTTTAACAAAATAACCAGAAATGCAACCAATGTCCAAATTTTAAAAGTAAAAGCATCCATCCATCCATCTATCCTTCCATCCATCCATCCATCCATCCATCCATCCATCCATCCATCCAAGTATTTAATGTGTAAATTTCCAGACCTTTTTTTGTGTGTGTGTGTGTGTGTGTATAAAAACATTGTTTATTTGGAAATCAGTTTAGCATGGTTGTTTTGTTTTCTGTTTTTAAGATGAACATTTCCCCAGAGGATGTCATTCAATTCAGGATGTTCCTTTTCCTGGAGTATTAAAAAAATCTTGAGCGTAGTGATTGGATGAATGAAATTTCAAACATTTCAGTACAACGGCTTTTAAGAATGCCACGATGCTAATATCCTATAAATGACCTAAAAGCAAACAGTAACAGGAAATAACTTCCAATGAGTCGGACTGTTTTTCCTTCATGTGAAAAATGAGTTGCCGCTTAATATATTCAACCGAGGCAGTAAATAAAACACAGAAATAAAGTGGGTCTGTGAATAAACTTCTCGTGAGGATTGTGGGATATTTATGATTGGGCAGAATGGAGAAGCTTGACATTATGTTTGGTAAGCAAATGTTAAGATGGGTGGTTTATTTGTTAAACACTTATGGGGGAAAGCCCGTTTAAATGCAACATCAAAGTGAGAGTGGCAGTAGATTTTTTAGACATTTGTCTCACACCGTGAGGTCATTGGAGTATCATCTTCCTTAGGGCAAATAGCAGCCTGGAGGAGGGAGAATTTTAAACAAGAACTCTGTGTGTTTGTGTATGAGAGAGAGGGAGAGAGAGAGAGAAAAAGAAAAAAGAAAGAGAGAGATTTCTTCTGCCCACTGAACAAGTCTGATTTTTACTACAGTATATGGTATGTTTACTGCTTTTGAAGGAAAGTGGGATATTGATGTAATGCCTAGGTACAATAAGTTTAATTAAGTTTAAGTTTAATTGGATTTGTATGCCGCCCCTCTCCGAGGACTCAGGGCGGCTCACAGCATATAAAAGAGACAGTAGTAAACAATCCAATTAATATACATAAAAAATAATCCTTAAAATTCTGTTTTTTTTTTAAAAAAAAATTCCATTAACAATTCATTCAACAATCATACTATGGAAACCATTGTACTCTTAGTTGTAGTCTTTCAGCTGTGGCGAGGGGGGCATTTGCCCAGGTTCGCCTGGTGCGCCAGTTGCGGCCCTATTTGGACCAGGAGTCATTACTCACAGTCACTCATGCCCTCATCACCTCGAGGCTCGACTACTGTAACGCTCTCTACATGGGGCTACCTTTGAAAAGTGTTCGGAAACTTCAGATCGTGCAGAATGCAGCTGCGAGAGCAATTATGGGCTTCTCTAAGTATGCCCATATTACTCCAACACTCCGCAGTCTGCATTGGTTGCCGATCAGTTTCCGGTCACAATTCAAAGTGTTGGTTATGACCTATAAAGCCCTTCATGGCACCGGACCAGAATATCTTCGGGACCGCCTTCTGCCGCACGAATCCCAGCGACCGGTTAGGTCCCACAGAGTCGGCCTTCTTCGGGTCCCGTCGACTAAACAATGTCATTTGGCGGGACCCAGGGGAAGAGCCTTCTCTGTGGCGGCTCCGACCCTCTGGAACCAGCTCCCCCCTGAGATTAGGATTGCCCCCACCCTCCCTGCCTTTCGTAAACTCCTTAAAACCCACCTCTGCCATCAGGCATGAGGGAACTAAAACATTTCCCCCTTGCCCATGTTGTTTTGCCGTTTGATTGATTGTATGCTTGTTTTTTATATATATATTGGGATTGTTTTATGAATTTATTAACTTAAAATTGTAATTGGATTGGTGGGCATTGGATTTGTCACTACCGTGTTTCCCCGAAAGTAAGACAGTGTCTTACTTTCTTTTTACCCCCAAAAGCCCCACTACGTCTTACTTTCGGGGTATGTCTTACATTGGAAAAAAATTGAAAGGGTCGCGTTCCCGAAGGCATCTCCCCAGAGTCCAGAAGAGCAGCCGCGGGACAGGAGCCTCATGAGCCCTTTTCCAAGTTCAACCTCAGGGCTCCAAGCGGCGTGCACGCGTGGAGCCACAGACGCGTGTCGGGGAAGCGTGTGTCTGGAGGGGAGGAGCCGCTCTGCGCAGTTGGGCAGCCCCACCTGCCTGCCGGAAAGGAGGCGGGCGAAGGAGGGCGCAGCTCCGGCCGCTCGCCTCGGAGCCGGTCGGCCTCGCTGGCCGCTGGCAGCCAAGCCTCGGCAGGACTCGGTTGCTGGGACGAGCACCTTCACTGCAGGCCGCCGCCCGCTCGGCTCGCTTCGGACCAGCGCCGTCCTTCGCTTTGCCAAGCCGGGGAAGAGGCAGTGGCGCCGCGGCGAGGCGAAGGCGAGGGACGCGCGGGGAGCTTGGAAGCGATGTCATCGGGCTCCCCCCCCGGCAATACCCCTGTGTTTCCCCGAAAGTAAGACATATGTCTTACTTTCGGGGTACGGCTTATATTAGCCGACCTCCCTGAAACCCCCGATACGTCTTACAATCGGGGGTGTCTTACTATCGGGGAAACAGGGTATGTACTGTTTTTTGCTATTGTTGTGAGCCGCCCCAAGTCTGCGGAGAGGGGTGGCAAATATATCCAATAAATCTAATCTAATCTAATCTAATCTAATAAAACTAAAATGTTAATTTTTAAAACCTGAATACACTGTACTTTTGGTTTCTATCCATCAGTTAAACCAAGAAACATTTTAGGGTACATTCGTAAGACTTTGTCAGATAAATGCTTTTAGAATGTCCCTCTTCCTCATTCCCAATTGAGGAAAGGATGCTGGGTGTTTTTCTTTTTTACATATTGGCATAAAACGTAAATAATATTGTTTCCTTGATAGAAAGTCCCATGAAAAAAAAGGGGGGAAAAAAGAAAAGAAGTAGGAGAAATTGAAAAACTTATCTGTTTGGAAAAGAACTTCAAGTATCAGTTTATGGATTCTGTCTAGAATCAACAGTAAGGTTTGTGCTCCAAGAAGTGGAGCTTATTAACTCGTGATCAAGAGGTACAGTATATAAACTTCCTGTCGTTTGTGTCCTCTTTAGCTTTACTATAATTTCATTTAAAAGAGCCTTCCATCATTAGCGCTGCTCAAAAGTTGGGAAGTCAATTTGAGCAATCCTGAGTAATCTCTTTTATCTGGAAGGACTGAGTTAGTAGTTTTCCAGCAAATGTCATAGTTGCTCAACCAGTTTCACCATCCCCGGATGGAATAATCGGTTTCTTTCAGGCAGTAGAGTAATCTTTCTTTAGATTGTGTGTCTCTAAATAAATTCTATTATTAACAGACCAAAGCTCTTCTTGACATGATGTAATCTTCATTTCTGCATTCTATGAAGCTGAGCTGTGTGATCTGAGGGCATTGCAAAAACATCTTATTAGCCTATTATCTAGCAGCTATGTAAATATTTTAAATGAACAAATAAATCTTGAACAGATATGCGATAGTGGCATGTCAAGATGAATACTGTACTAACTCTATATCCAATATCTTCTTTAAAACTTCCAGTGTTGGAGCATTCACAACTTCTGGAGGCAAGCTGTTCCACTGATTAATTGTTCTAATTGTAAGCAAATTTCTCCTTAATTCTAAGTTGCTTCTCTCTTTGATTAGTTTCCACTCATTGCTTCTTGTTCTATCTTCAGTTGCCTTGGGGAATAGTCTCCAAATAGTTCTCTGTGGCATCCACTGAGATATTGGAACACTGTTATCATGTCTCACCTAGTCCTTCTTTTCATTAAACTAGACATACCCAGTTCCTGCAATCACTCTTCATATGTTTTAGCCTCTGTTCTGCCCGCGTGTCCCAACCACCCGTAATTACAGGGTAATTAGTCCAGGAAGACACACACCACACGATAGAAGGAAAACCAAAAGTCTTTATCAACAGAAAAACAGAAACTGCTCCCTTTTTAAATGTCAAGGGGATTTTCTGATACACACAAGGCACAGGTGAAATGCAATCCAATTTCTCACCCAATAACTGGGAAATTGAGTCCAATTCTAAACTGCAGAAAGTCCACACACAAACTTGAACAGGGAAACGGCAAAAAACACGACCTTGACGAAACTATGAATCAGATAAACTTCCACAAGGCTAAACCAGCACGCTGTTCTTTTTATCTGTAGCACTAATTACAGCAGCCCCACCCAACCACAGGTGGCCTCACTTATCTCCTGTAATAATCCTTCAGTTGTTCTCTTCTATGCATCACTCTACGCATGCATAGATCTGTCATAAGTTCTTGTTCAGAATCCAGGGATGATAAGGATGATTGATCTCCTCCTGGGCTGTCTGCCAAACTCCCCCCTTCCCTGCTACTCACGCTTCCTTCATCAGAGGAGCCTTCGTCGGGAGATTCTATCGGGAGCAAAACAGACCTGTGGCATGTGGATGTTTCCCCCACATCCACCTCCACCTTCCTTGGGGCAGGAGCTGGGCCAGAGCCAACCACAACAGCCTCTAGCCCCTAAGACAAATTCCTTGTGTGGAATTATTGGCCAATTCCTTGGCCAATAAAGAATTCTATTATATGGGATATAGCAGTGACTAAGTTGGGATACAATGCATTTTAGAAACATATTTTAAAGTATTTTTTGCCACCGCAGAGGAAGCAAAATAAGAATCTAAGATGATACCAGGGCAATTTAAAAGCATCTCCCAAAACTTGGTATCCTACAGTGGCCACTAACATAAATCCAGGAAGTATAGAAATAATTGCCATTTCCCCCCAGATGGTTCCATCCACACCACAAATAATTTAAAAAAAAATTATTATGGAAACATTATTGTAGTCACCACGGATAACCTTCTATCTTCTTTCAAGTGAGCATCTCTAATCCCCTCTGCTGGCATGAGATTCTATTTATTTATTTATATTTATATCTATATTTTATTTATTTATTCATTCATTCATTCATTCATTCATTCATTCATTTATTTATTTATTGGATTTGTATGCCGCCCCTCTCCGCGGATTTACCTTTATGTTAAGAAAGGCTTAAATCTCCTTATGATTTAGTTTAGGGGAGAATTCTGAAGAACAGAGACAGGAAATCCTTGTAAATACAGTGGCACCTCTACTTAAGAACTTAGTTTGTTCCATGACCAGGTTCTAAAGTAGAAAAGTTTGTAAGCAGAAGCAATTTTTCCCATAGGAATCAATGTAAAAGCAAATAATGCATGCAAACCCATTAGGAAAGAAATAAAAGCTCAGAATTTGGGTGGGAGGAGGAGGAAGAAGAGGAGGAGGAGGAGGAGGAGGAGGAGGAGGAGGAGGAGGAGAGTCGCTCCCGAAGGAAGAAAGTGAGGTGAGGGGAATAAAAAAAATCCAAAACTTTAAGGCTTTAAAAAAAAAGGGACTCTGAGGCAGCGAGGAGGAGCATGCGCCTCCCATACACCCGGCGCAAGGCTGCCTCCCATACACTGCGCCAGAGAGAGAAACCCAGGCTGGCGAGATGGGGAGCACCACCGAAAGGCTCCTCTGGCAGCTGAGAAAAGCCTGAGATGGCCGGGATTAAAGGGGGAATGATAGCAGCCAGGCCTTTGTGCCGCTCTCAAATTTGCTGGGAAATTTTTCGAAGGCTCAGGTTCTTAAGTAGAAAACAGTTCATAAGAAGAGGCAAAAAAAATCTTGAACACCCGGTTCTTATCTAGAAAAGTTCTTAAGTAGAGGCGTTCTTAGATAGAGGTACCACTGTATGTGTTACGAGTCATACATGGTATTTTACAATTCTAGCCTATTTCCTTCCTCCTTTCTAAGCAAAGAAACCCTAGCATTTAATTGTGAGGGAACTATATTCAAAACGGAAAGGGGAATGAGTAGCTGCTTAAACAGCGTGATGCTGTACAGTAGAAATCCTGGGGATTTTTGCGTTTCTGCTTTTTTTCTGTGCTCTCTCTCTCTGTCTCTATATTTTTTAGAATTCTACAGAAAAATCCAGTGTTTTTATGATTGATCTAGATTGCACAAGAGTATTCTAAGTAAATAAATAGAAGCCTTCTAATTGAAGTACGATAGAGGAATAATATGCATTCCTCGTCAGTACTATAAAAAGGAAAGGAAGTGGTCTTTATTTAAATACTTTATTTAAGACTTACACTTGCAATAAACACATTGATACTTACACAATTATGCTCAGTTTCTGTTTTGTTTTGTTTCTGCTTCTTTTTAAACCCACCAATTTGAAACATGGTTCCTCTGTGAACCTGAAAATTCAGTAGTGATTAAGATGCTTTCTTAATTTTTCCCGTAAAACTGTCCTTATTTACTTAACTGCATATTTATATCATCCTTTTCCCTTGGTGAGTTCAAAGGCAGCCTACCATCCAGAATTACATCTCCGGTGAGATGGGCAGTATATAGAGTTAATAAAATAGAATAGAATAGAATTTTTATTGGCCAAGTGTGATTGGACACACACAAGGAATTTGTCTTGGTGCATGTGCTCTCAGCATACATAAAATAAAATATACATTTGTCAAAGTCATGTGGTACAACACTTAATGATTGTCATAGGGGTCAAATAAGCAATGAAGAAGCAATATTAATAAAAATCTTAGGATATAAGCAACAAGTTACAGTCATACAGTCAATATGGGAGGAAATGGGTGAAAGGAATGATGAGAAAAACTAGTAGAATAGAAGTGCAGATTTAGTAGAAAGTCTAACAGTGTTGAGGGAATTATTTGTTTAGTAGAGTGATGGCGTTCGGAAAAAAACTGTTCTTGTGTCTAGTTGTCTTGGTGTGCAGTGCTCTGTAGCGACGTTTTGAGGGTAGGAGTTGAAACAATTTGTGTCCAGGATGTGAGGGGTCAGTAAATATTTTCCCTGCCCTCTTTTTGACTCGTGCAGTATGCAGGTCCTCAATGGAAGGCAGGTTAATTAATAAATTAATAACAAAATAATGTCCACCTGCAATTTTTCAATTACTCTTTAAAGTCACATAGGCTTTGAGTGACTTGCAACTATATCACATCGGCTCTCATTTGTTTTTCATCTTCAGCTGGAAAAACAAATGAGGCTTGGCCAAAGGAAACCCCTACACGTGAGAATTAATGATGCTTAGACCCTTTGCTCTGAAGACCAATGCTGCTAGAAATATCTTTTTAATATTTACATTTACAGTGTTCCCTCGATTTTCGCGGGTTCGCACTTCACGAAAAGTCTATACCACGGTTTTTAAAAAATATTAATTAAAAAATACTTCGCAGTTTTTTCCCCTATACCAAGGTTTTTCCCGCCTGATGACGTCATATGTCACTGCCAAACATTTTTTAGTAAACTTTAATAAATAAATATGATGAGTAATAATCTAAGTGGTTGCTAAGGGAATGGGAAATCACAATTTAGGGGTTTAAAGTGTTAAGGGAAGGCTTGTGATACTGTTCATAGCCAAAAATAGTGTATTTACTTCCACATCTCTACTTTGCGGAAATTCGACTTTCGTGGGTGGTCTCAGAACGCAACCCCCGCGAAAAGTGAGGGAACACTGTATTACATTTATTTATTACATCTCTGTTCTCCTTGTCCAGCAGTTAAAGAATTAAATAAACCCTTTTCCTTTTAATTGGAAAGTTTAATTACATTTTAATTGGAAGGTTCAGGGCTTGACTCTAAACTTGAGTGGCTCTTCAATGATGGTTTTTTTTTTTCATGGGAGAATTTCTCTGTGGCTGGACAGATAATATTGTCTGTATCTTGACATTCTGAGCCAACACAGAATTGATCATTATTTTCTACGTTGCATCATCCTGGTATATTCAGAATGATTCATTGGGTTGCGAGGTATCTGCTTTTGGTTTAAAACGCTTTGAATTCCATTATTTCTCTTCTCCATAGTTTTTGTACTTCTCAGAGTCTGCATGCTTTGAAAATATGTCATCACCCACATAAGTAAAATCTCTGGGGTTCTTTTCTCTCCCAGGTAAATTCCACTTTCATTTCCTTGGTTAAAAAAAAAGAGAGAGCAAAGCTTGTCTTTATTTTAGGACACCTGATGGAAACCCATTCTACAATTTCTTCTTTAAAATGCATTTGAAAAAATACTTCATGTTTTGGAGAAAAAAAATGAAATGGCAGCGTCTCTTTGCACTAAGCAAGCAGTCAAAAGAAAAATCTTCGGCTGTTGCAATTATGCCAGCATTTCCATTAAGGCAGGAATAACTTCACTTGCACGAATGCCAGGCCTTCTGTCAAACTGTGCTGTTAATGTTACTTGATAAAATGTTCTTGCTTTGAAACGGTGTGGTGAAAATTGGCACACCTGGTATCTTTTCAAATAACGGCCTTCTTCCTTAAAATGTGTCTTCTGTATGTTTTTTTTAAAATACCTATACACTGGAATGCTTAATGAAAATAGCAATAGCTGTTAGACTTGTATGCCACTTACACTGCTTTATAGCCCTCTCTAATTTTAGTGTGTGATTTTAGTGCTGCACGAATCCCAGCGACCAGTTAGGTCCCACAGAGTGGGTCTTCTCCGGGTCCTGTCAACTAAACAATGCCGCTTGGCAGGACCCAGGAGAAGAGCCTTCTCTGTGGCGGCCCTGGCCCTCTGGAACCAACTCCCCCCAGAGATTAGAATTGCCCCCACCCTCCTTGCCTTTCGTAAGCTACTTAAAACCACCTCTGCCGCCAGGCATGGGGGAATTGAGATACCCTTTCCCCCTAGGCCTTTACAATTTTATGCATGGTATGTCTGTATGTATGTTTGGTTTTTAATTATAATGGGTTTTAATTGTTTTTAATATTGGTTATACGCTGTCTTATTATTGCTGTTAGCCGCCCCGAGTCTCCGGAGAGGGGCGGCATACAAATCAAATCAAATCAAATCAAATAAATAAATAAATAAAATAAATAAATAAATAAATAAATAAATTTATTAATGCAAAAACAGTCATCCTCAAGTATGATTAAATGACCTTATGGATTCTGTTATAAGGAATGCATTCAGCTTCTGTATACTGTATTGTAACATTCAAATGCAGCTAACCTTTGCATTCCAGAGTTGTCCTCTGAATCAGTAATAGAGGGCTAAGTGTTGTTTCATTGTCTGCTTGTTTTATATATTTAGTGTTCAAACTAACCATTTGGTGATTATGTTGCAAAAGAAAAAAAAGAATTCGGCTCCTATTTGAGAGTGAACTACTATCATTTAATTTGTTTTCAGATTCAGTTTTTCCTAGATTTGAAGAGCCACCTTGATTTACATATTCAAATTACAGAACAATTCATGCAAAACTCTATGCTAGGAAAAGATGTCTACATCAGCAACAGGGTTTTTCTCTTGTTCCTAGATTTTAAAAAATAACACACTGCAGAAATAGAGAACAACAAAGAATCAAACACATTGACAAAATTGAACGGGTCCAAAGACGGGCTACAAGAATGGTGGAAGGTCTTAAGCATAAAACGTATCAGGAAAGACTTAATGAACTCAATCTGTAT
This sequence comes from Erythrolamprus reginae, assembly GCF_031021105.1. Classification (NCBI taxonomy): domain Eukaryota; kingdom Metazoa; phylum Chordata; class Lepidosauria; order Squamata; family Dipsadidae; genus Erythrolamprus; species Erythrolamprus reginae. Next base: position 46,492,032 of record NC_091958.1, read on the forward strand.
AGTCTGGAGGACAGAAGGAAAAGGGGGGACATGATCGGAACATTTAAATATGTTAAAGGGTTAAATAAGGTTCAGGAGGGAAGTGTTTTTAATAGGAAAGTGAACACAAGAACAAGGGGATACAATCTGAAGTTAGTTGGGGGAAAGATCAAAAGCAACGTGAGAAAATATTATTTCACTGAAAGAGTAGTAGATCCTTGGAACAAACTTCCAGCAGACGTCGTTGGTAAATCCACAGTAACTGAATTTAAACATGCCTGGGATAAACATATATCCATTGTAAGATAAAATACAGGAAATAGTATAAGGGCAGACTAGATGGACCATGAGGTCTTTTTCTGCCGTCAGTCTTCTATGTTTCTATGTTTCTACATAAAATAAAATAATTGTCTGTAGAGTAATTTTTGTACGTTGAGTTGGGAGAGCCTCATTTTCAACTGTGGTTGGAACAGAGATAATGTATACAGTTAGTTCATTCCCATTTACCTGGTATAGGATCAAATTATGTATTTTTCTTAACTGGTTTTTGCCATAGTTGACAGTTCCATCTTGAACACAGTGCACAATAAAAGGCTTTGGCTATGCTCAACAGAAAGCAAATTCTTAATTTGGAAATCCATAACTTGATTGTGGCCAGAGCTACTTGAAACCCTTTGCTATCATGTGGCATTCTTTTTTTTTTACATTTTTTTCCAGCCTAATAAAATACAAAAACAAAAAAGGAAAGACAGAAAATAAGAAATAAAGAAATATATTTTATTTTAAAAGTGGGGGACCGCATACAGTCATGTTTTCTATCCTTCCTTCTGTCAAATAAATATAATCTTAAACCTTTTCCAAACCTCTTTATCCATATACAGATTCCAGTCTTTGGGGGAAAAGGTCTATCCTTTTTTTTTCTTGAACCAAATCAGCTTCAACATTTCTGCAAGCTCAGTTAACTTTTTACGAATGTGGCATTCTTAAAATGGTAACAAATGGTAACTTAAAATGGTAACAAACACACAAATCCAATTAATAAAATAATAAAATAGAAATAAATATTTAATTATCATTAGTTAGGGGAAAGATCAAAAGCAACATGAGAAAATATTATTTTACTGAAAGAGTAGTAGATCCTTGGAATAAACTTCCAGCAGACATGGTAGATAAATCCACAGTAACTGAATTTAAACATGCCTGGGATAAACATATATCCATCCTAAGATAAAATACAGAAAATAGTATAAGGGCAGACTAGATGGACCATGAGGTCTTTTTCTGCCGTCAGACTTCTATGTTTCTATGTTTCTATCTTAATCTGTATTTTTTTCAAGAAGGCATTAAATGTGAAGGAGAATTTAGATTTAAAGTATGTCCTGCACTGAACCAGGCACTCTTTTGGTGATAACTGCCTATATTCATCTGTACCGTGCTGGGTATATATTCAGAAGAGTTTCATACAAGGAAAATAATCTTGTTTCCATGGAGACTTTGAACTGTTCTTCTGCAAATTGTGTTGCGATCATTCTGTTTGACTAATTTTACTTCAGATTTCCTTTATTTATAGTGTTTTGTTCAATTGTTGATTTGTTTATAATTGCTAAGATTTAAATTATACTGTATAATTTTTGAGCGTCTAACATTGATTTCCCAATGTTCATAAAAAATTACTGAAGAATTTGTTTGTAAATCACTATATATAGATTTATTTATTTATTTATTTATTATTTAGATTTGTATGCCGCCCCTCTCCAAAGACTCGGGGCGGCTCACAACACGATAGAACAAATCATAAATAATCCAAATAACTTTAAAATATTTAAGATTAAAAAAGAGCCCCATATACTAACAGACACACACACAAGCATACCATATATAAATTGAACATGCCCGGGGGAGGTGTTTCAATTCCCCCATGCCTGACGGCAAAGGTGGGTTTTAAGGAGTTTACGGAAGGCAGGAAGAGTAGGGGCAGTTCTAATCTCTGGGGGGAGTTGGTTCCAGAGAGTCGGTGCCGCCACAGAGAAGGCTCTTCCCCTGGGGCCCGCCAACCGACATTGTTTAGTTGACGGGACCCGGAGAAGGCCCACTCTGTGATGCACTTGTGGGTTGGAAGCAAAGACGTTGAATTGAAAAATCAATTCATTATGATGTGTTTATGTATTTAATGACTAACAGAGTCTAAAGGAGCTCACCTATGTATTGAGAAAGCTAGAGAGATGGATCTAATCAGAATATTGGCTAGACTTGTAGTGAGGTCTAGCCATAGTCATTAATGGTCTTATGTATGCATGCTTTGGTAAGTGCCAGCCTCTGATTCCAATTCAATTCTAATTTTATTTGTAGAAGTGAGAAGCTGGCTTTGTTTTTATTAACAAGAAAGGATCTATACAAATCCCTTGTGCATTCTTAGAAACAGGATCATGGATGCATGACTCCCACCCAAAACTGTAGAATAAGGTTCTGGCAATATCTCTCTGATTCAGAAACTCATTGTTTTGGAAATTCCACATCATTATGTTTCCCATATGGACCACGTGCCAAACTTGGACTGGAAAGGCAAATGGATCATTTAAGAACCACTTCTAGTTCTGAGGATTTATTTCCAGAAATTGCGAAACAGAACAATACGTGGTAGTTCGTGAATAATAGGTTTCTCCAGAAAGTTTTGGTTTTGGGGTTGGTGCATTTGATAGAATAGAATGGAATAGAATTTTTATTGGCCAAGTGTGATTGGACACACAAGGAATTTGTCTTGGTGCATATGCTCTCAGCGTACATAAAATAAAATATACATTTGTCAAGAATCATGTGGTACAACACTTAATGATTGTCATAGGGGTCAAATAAGCAATGAAGAAGCAATATTAATAAAAATCTTAGGATATAAGCAACAAGTTACAGTCATACAGTCAACATGGGAGGAAGTGGGTGAAAGGAATGATGAGAAAAACTAGTAGAATAGAAGTGCAGATTTAGTAGAAATCCTTATTTCAGAAATGTGTCCATCCTCCTCTTTGCAAATCACGTTAAGAGAAGCTAAAGAGCCTCCAGGAGCGATAAAAGAGGTAGCAGTGGAAACCAATTGATGAATCAGTATTTTGTAACAAGCCACAATTTCACATTCTTTCCCATCAGTACACAGAATATCTGAACGTAGGCATCTGCCAGGGGTCAAACACTGAGTTAAAGAATATTTTTTATTGTTGGTATTCTGTACTTCTTATTGCTAAACAAATAAATAAACTATTTTATGTGATTGGAGACTTGATCAGTGATTGTGTTATTGTGGGCTTAGAGTTTTATTCTGGAATTGATTCTCTTGGAGGAGCCTTACTTATTAATATGCATTGATTGTGATGTCATTTTATGGCTGATGACAAATTATTGTCTCGTCTGCCTTCAGTCAACCAAATAGGCTGTCTACAAACAACTAAGTAACTAAATTCCAGGTGACTTCAGGGCATTGCTGTCTCTAGGTCATCTACAAAATGACTTATTTACAATAAAAAGTACTAAGTCTGATGCTTCAGTTGAATTAATTTGCTGCTAGTGATCTATATCTTGCCTGTAGAAGCCAAACATGTCCGAAAATCTCTTTAGCTCCCAAAATTATTGACTTTGTTTGTTTTGCCAATGAAAAGTTTTGTGGTCAGTTAGCTTAAACAAGCTTCTTCTATTACTACTACTTCTACTACTTAAACTAATACAGGGCTACCAAGCTGGAATAGAACCCAAGAATACATTAATTTGACAGGAGGAATGATTGGACACAACCGTCCTCGCTGAGAGACTGAGTAAAAGCTGTCAAGCATAGTGACAAGGGCGGGACCTAAACAGCTTTTGACAGACTCAGTCCAATCACAAAGCAGATGCATTTAACCCAGTCCTGGACGCTATATCTACCTTGAGAGAGAACAAGACATCTCAACTCAACCATTGCATGATTGCATGATTTTAATCAAATATATGTCCATAAATTCATCTGGTACTTATTGATGCTCATTCTGGGAAGCCTTAGAAAAGACAATAAAAAATTGAACGAGCAATTAAAGGATTGTCCCTGTTGCTTCAGTTTTGGAATGGCTTCATAAAGGGATCTACATTTTGATTTTGCTATTTATACCCGCTTTGGAAAACATTTGTCTTGTGTTTCCTGTTTCACTTTAAATTATTCTGGCAAAGCTTGATGGTAACTCCATTGGAATAAAAATAGCATTAGCTAATTTGTAGGTGATGACCTTGGTTAGAAGAAAGTAATTATTTCTAAGTTTGTAAAAAAAAAAAGCTCTCGGAAGAGAAATAGCTACATTGAAAGATATGTGTAAAACTGCAATTCCTTTACAACATTCCTTGTATCAGTCCAAAGGCTTTTCAGTACATTCAGATACAGTAATTCATTCATTCTTTCTTTCTTTCTTTCTTTCTTTCTTTCTTTCTTTCTTGATTTGATTTGATTTGATTTGATTTGATTGCCGCCCCTCTCCGTACACTCGGGGCGGCTAACAACAGTAAAAAACAGCATATAACAATCCAATATTAAAACAGTTAAAAAACCTTATTATAAAACCAAACATACAGACAGACATACCATGCATACAATTGTAAAGGCCTAGGGGGAAAGAGTATCTCAGTTCCCCCATGCCTGGCAGCAGAGGTGGGTTTTAAGAAGCTTACGAAAGGCAAGGAGGGTGGGGGCAATTCTAATCTCTGGGGGGAGTTGGTTCCAGAGGGCCGGGGCCGCCACAGAGAAGGCTCTTCTCCTGGGTCCCACCAAGCGACATTGTTTAGTTGATGGGACCCGGAGAAGACCCACTCTGTGGGACCTAACTGGTCGCTGGGATTCGTGCAGCAGAAGGCGGTCCCTGAGATAATCTGGTCCGGTGCCATGAAGGGCTTTATAGGTCATAACCAACACTTTGAATTGTGACCGGAAACTTAATATGCTAAAAAGCGTGAAACCAGAATAGCTAATGTAGATTTAAAAAGAGATTTAAGATAATGCTAGATTTAAATTTGCCCTACTAATCTGAAAATATTGGACATATGGAGGGGTGAACTGTATGGAAAATAATTACTTTAATTTTTCTACATAAAATAATGGTTAAAGCTGACCTTTAAAAAATTAACTCTTTATGAATGGGCTTAAATGTAAATATATAATTTATTATTGTGATTCTATGTTTCTATGGTTCCATACAATACTGATTTTTTGTATTAGTAGCTGAATTAAAATGTGAACCCAGAACATAGGTGTAATTGTGTCTTGCATACCGAAAGATTAAGGAGCTTTTTATTGGGATTTTGTTTATATAACACAAAAGCATATAAAGACTTGCATCAAAGTTTAATAATTTATATGTCTTTGATAATGGGACATTAAAATCTAGAAAATTCAATGGAATTTTTTTAAGTGCTTCCCTTCTTAAAGCATGTTAAGAACCCAAGTCTCTGTTACATTAGCAAATTGTTATTTTTATCTGCTGAAGATAGGCAAAGCAGATATGTTACTTAACATCAACACTATATGCATATCTCTTGCAATTAAATATCTGGGCCAACAAATGCTTTCCTTAAAAAATGAACTTGTAAAAATAATCATCTGGAGTAATTGTCTCAGCATTACACTGATTCTGCCAAATTTGATGGAGGTCTCTGGGGTATTTGTTTGTTTTTTTACTGCAGTTGCCAGGAAGATTTTTATTTAGGTCTATTTCTAACTTTTTAATAGTTAGAGTTCTACTTCTCAAGCTCATAGTGAAGTAATGGGAAAGCGAACTTGATTTATGTATCAAAGGAGTTTTTGGTGAGTAAGAAATCACCCTACGGTATACAAAAGAGGGTTTTTGCAGTGATTCATCCCTTTAGGGTAGAAAGATGAGATCATCTCAGACACATATACTTGGTCAACATATGTTGTTGGCGTTACTAAAGGGGAGAATGGATTCAAAATATATGACTTGCATATTCTATATAGATCTATCAGGACACATTTTTCACAGTGACATATGGCCATCAGTCATGATAACCGTAATTAAAGCAAATTCATATTGTATAAATGAAGTTTGTGCAGATTACACAAACACACACACAAACACACACGGTAGAGGAAAAACCCTGTAAATCCATAGTGGAAGTCTTGTGGCAGAGAATACTGAAAATTTTGAGGGTCTGGGGATATTTTGTATTATAAAAGTTGCCCGTTTGCATGTTTTTTAAAAAAAATATTTCCCCCCCCCTCTGGTTGTGTGTGTGTGTGTGTGTGTGTATGTGTGTGTCTAATTAGTTACTCCCAATTATTTGTAGCCTGATGAACATCATTTACTCATTATTGACCAATTGACCATCTATTAAACTCTGAGTTGTTATGAGCCTGAGTTGCTGTTATTTCTGTTATCCAAATTTTCATTTGCCTCTACTTTTTCCAAGTACACATAGTCCTTGACGTATGGCCACGATTGAACCTTAAATTTCTGCTGCTAAATGAAACATTTGTTAAGTGAGCTTTGCTCCGTTTTACGACCTTTCTTGCCGGTGTTATTAAGTGAACGACAGCAGTTGTTAAGTAAATCTGGCTTCCCCATTGACTTTGCTTATCAGAGCACTACAAAATGTTCTGGGACGTTTTGCAGGACACGGCAACCATCATAAGCATGAAGATGTTGTACATGTTTACATGTTGTAAAGCATCCGAATGTAAATCACGTGACCACGGGATGCTGAAATGGTCGTAAGTGTGAAAAACAGTCATGAGTCTCTTTTTTTCAGTGCCACAGTAACTTTGAACGGTCACTAAATGAACTGTCGTAAGTCGAGTTCTTCCCCAATGACTCTTAATTTCACAAGAGATCTAGAGGGCCCCGAGCCGGTTATCCTGTTGGAAAGCTTTTGAGAACTATTTTTTTCTCTTCAGGTATTTGGGGCCAGGCTGTTCATGGATCTGAACATGTTTGGGATTTTGATTGTGATACAGTTTTAAGTGTCTGGTTTCTATCAAAGGACTAAAAAACAGACAAAAGGAGGAGAGTGTGAGGAACCAAGTCAAAATAACCCTGCCTTGATTCTGTTTCATATAAGAAGAGCAAAGGGAAACTCTAGCAGACTTTCATGCTTCTGTTATTGTACCCAGAACAATAAATAACTATTTTTGTGATTCTTGAGCTGCCTTTTTTCCCTGCTCTGGTTTATCTTAAAGAGGCGACAGTAATGTTATTTTCTGAGATACCCACAGTATTCTCAGAAGTTTTCTCCAACACCAAAGTTCAAAAGCATCAATACTTTTCACTCCATCTCTCCTAAGACCGTAATTTACATTATTTATACTAATTATAACTGGATTGATTAACTTGTGTGGAGAAGAAACCATGAATTTTGTAAAGGTATTGGATCAAGGCATAATATATTATATCGCTCCCAAAGTGGCCATAATAATTAGCTGGCAGTAGAGCAAAATAATCATTTCCTTTTCTCTCAGAAATTGGTTTTGGTTGTGCCACAATTATAATAAATTCCAGGGACCCATTAAGGAAACCTGTTTTCGCTGATTGGATGGCTTATTTTGGAGGCTGCTTTTGATTACTAACTGAAAAGATTAAAAGGATGCTTACACTGAAAATAAGAGATTAAAAAGCCCAAAGAGGAGAAGAAGTTGCTTCTCTGGAGTGATTTAATAAGGATAAGTGCTGCAGCACAAAGAAAGTATTAGAATTTTTCTGCTTAAAAAATTTCACACAAATTAAAAAAAAAAAGAAGAATAGAGGGACCATGAATAGAAGAGAGTTACAAATTTATCTATCTATCATCTATCTATCTATCTATCTATCTATCTATCTATCTATCTATCTATCTATCTATCTATCTATCTATCTATCTATCTACTCTGTCTATCTATCTATCTACCTACCTACCTATCTATCTTATCTATGATCTATCTATCTATCTATCTATCTATCTATCTATCTATCTATCTATCTATCTATCTATCTATCTATCTATCTACTCTATCTATCTATCTATCTATCTATCTATCTATCTATCTATCTATCTATCTATCTATCTATCTATCTATCTATCTATCTATCTATCTATCTACCTACCTACCTACCTACCTACCTACCTATCTATCTTATCTATCATCTATCTATCTATCTATCTATCTATCTATCTATCTATCTATCTATCTATCTATCTATCTATCTATCTATCTATCTATCTATCTATCTATCTAATCTATCTATTGGATTTATGTGCCGCCCCTCTCCGTAGACTCGGGGCGGCTAACAACAATGATAAAAACAGCATGTAACAATCCAATCCAATACTAAAATAACTAAAAAAAACCTTATTATAAAAACCAAACATACATACAGACATACCATGCGTAAATTGTAAAGGCCTAGGGGGGAAGAATATCTCAGTTCCCCCATGCCTGACGGCAGAGGTGGGTTTTAAGAAGTTTACGAAAGGCGAGGAGGGTGGGGGCAATTCTAATATCTGGGGGGAGTTGGTTCCAAAGGGCCGGGGCCGCCACAGAGAAGGCCAAACAACATTGTTTAGTCGACGGGACCCGGAGAAGGCCCACTTTGTGGGACCTAACTGGTCGCTGGGATTTGTGCAGCAGAAGGCGGTCCCTGAGATAATCTGGTCCGGTGCCATGAAGGGCTTTATAGGTCATAACCATCACTTTGAATTGTGACCGTAAACTGATCAGCAACCAATGCAGACTGCGGAGTGTTGGTGTAACAAAATCATTTTATGTTACATAGATATCATTCAAATGTTGGAATTGCCTATTCATTCCTGGTCAGAAAGATAGATTTTCAGCTAAAATAATTAATGCTTTCCTCGTCTTTAAGTATATAAATACTTAATTTATATCTCAACTTTCAATAAGATGCGTGTGCTTGTGTGTAAGTAAATACATAGATATAGATATACCTATAGAAATGGATGGGGTGGGGAGAGAGAATGAATACACCCCCTCATTCTATTATTCCCCACAATAAATCTGTAACATAGATTTGTTATTGAGAGAGATGTCTATGGAGATTCTTCATCGTCCAAGTCATGGTTGCCCCAAAGGTGCTTTTCCAAATGATAATTGAACTTCCTTGTTTATTTCCTTGAAACCTGAAGAAGCTTCTTGGATGGGAAGCAAAACCACTTCAAGGAAGGAAAAAGCCCCAAAGAAAGTCCAATTGTTTTTTAGAAAAACACCTTTGGATCATTGGTTATGACCTATAAAGCCCTTCATGGCATTGGACCAGAATATCTCCAGGACCGCCTTCTGCCGCACAAATCCCAGCGACCGATTAGATCCCACAGAGTCGGCCTTCTCCGGGTCCCGTCAACTAAACAATGTCGGTTGGCGGGCCCCAGGGGAAGAGCCTTCTCTGTGGCGGCCCCGACTCTCTGGAACCAGCTCCCCCTAGAGATTAGAACTGCCCCTACCCTCCTTGCCTTTCGTAAACTCCTCAAAACCCACCTTTGTCGTCAGGCATGGGGGAACTGAGATATCTCCCCCGGGCCTATATAATTTATGTATGGTATGTTTGTAGGTATGTCTGCTTAAAAATGGGTTTTTGTAACTATTTTAAATTATTAGATTTGTCATGAACTGTTTTATTGTGTTGTGAGCCGCCCCGAGTCTACGGAAAGGGGCGGCATACAAATCTAATAAATAAAATAAATTGAGAGAGAGTAACCTGCCCAAATTTACCCAGGGAACTTATGTAGCTAAGCTCAGGATCTTTTCCCATCCCTTCCCCAGTACAGCACAACAGCTTTTATTTTTCTAAATCGCCTTTTCCCACCTGATCTAATGTTCCCATGACTTGCAGCTTGTTTCCCTGCCTCTTCTTCAGTTGTTGATCCCGTCTTATCATAGCTCCAGTGCCTCTTTTATTTCCCTTAGTTTTTTGCTTCTAAATATTTTCTTTCCTAGATGGACTGTATCCTTTCTCCCCAACTTCATGTTTTGCTTGGCTAAAGCCTTAGTGCTCTCTGAGCTTGCTTGTTTTCTTGCCGACATTTCATTACCTCACTAGGTAATGTCCCACTCAGAGAGGGTTCGCAACTTGGGCGTCCTCCTCGATCCACAGCTCACATTAGAGAAACATCTTTCAGCTGTGGCGAGGGGGGCGTTCGCCCAGGTTCGCCTGGTGCACCAGTTGCGGCCCTATTTGGACCGAGACTCACTGCTCACAGTCACTCATGCCCTCATCACCTCGAGGCTCGACTACTGTAATGCTCTCTACATGGGGCTACCTTTGAAAAGTGTTCGGAAACTTCAGATCGTGCAGAATGCAGCTGCGAGAGCTATCATGGGCTTTCCTAAATACGCCCATGTCACACCAACACTCCGCAGTCTGCATTGGTTGCCGATCAGTTTCCGGTCACAATTCAAAGTGTTGGTTATGACCTATAAAGCCCTTCATGGCACCGGATCAGATTATCTCAGGGACCGCCTCCTGTTTGGTCCCACAGAGTGGGTCTTCTCTGGGTCCCGTCAACTAAACAATGCCGCTTGGCGGGGCCCAGGGGAAGAGCCTTCTCTGTGGTGGCCCCGTCCCTCTGGAACTAACTCCCCCCAGAAATTAGAATTGCCCCCACCCTCCTTGCCTTTCGTAAGCTACTTAAAACCCACCTCTGCCGCCAGGCATGGGGGAATTGAGATACTCTTTCCCCCTAGGCCTTTACAATTTTATGCATGGTATGTTTGTATGTATGTTTAGTTTTTATATTAATGGGTTTTTAATCGTTTTTAGTATTGGATTATTATTGTACGCTGTCTTATTATTGCTGTTAGCCGCCCCAAGTCTCCGGAAAGGGGCGGCATACAAATCCAATAAAATAAAATAAACAAACAAACAAACAAATAAATAATGTCATCAGTGCTAGAAGGGAGTGGTGTTTGTTCTCTATTGATATATAAGTGGCTTTCCCTCTCCGTGTTGGTAGGAGTGTTCTTGATGGTTGCGTGTTTAGGCTGTGGTTCACTATTTGTTTGAATTGGTGGGTCCTTGATTGGGTGGCTAGTAGTTCCTTGGAATTATAGGTGTGTAGAATGACTGTTGAAACAAAAAAAAATGTCAGTGATTGCACTGTGAGGAAACCTCTGGGGTGACGGCAGGTTTGTTTGTTTGTCTGATATAACTTGCTAGAACTCAAGTTATATCACTTGTGTCTCTTTCCATACCGGAGCAGCTGTTTGCTTTGCTTTGCCTCTGAATAACAACGTAAACTTTTGTTTTTGTACAAGGGACATTGAAATGAAGGGGGATTGTGCAGGAGCAAAACTGTTTGTTATTCTTCGGGGTCTTTACATGTGCCTATATTTAGTCTTACTGATTGTTGAGGTGTGTTGATTGAATGGAATAGTTGTCTATTCTCCTGGGAGGTTTGTAAAAAAAGGAGTGGTTTTGTACAAAGGTGGTGAAGATTTTCTTCCCATGTTGCTTTAAATGTTTGTGTGTGTGTGTGTGTGTGTGTGAGAGAGAGAGAGAGAGAGCATGCATGCATGTATGTATGGCTTCTTTTTGAAATCATTCCAGATTGCTCAGGCATTTTTCCCCCTTGGTTAAGGCCAGCAAAATAGACCAGGATAAAGTGACCAGTAGATAGGTAAACATACAGCATGTTAATACTCTATAATTGGCAAATCAGAGCTCATAGATCTGTATTTAAATATAGTTTTCAACTTATAACTATTTTAACTTATGTACAATCCTCCTTTTGTATTAGAGCATTAATATTAGAGCTATCCCATACCACATCTCAGACATCAACACCCTTGAAAATGTCCAAAGATATTTCACCAGAAGAGTCCTTCACTCCTCCACTCGAAACAGAATATCCTACGAAAATAGACTTACAATCCTAGGCCTAGAAAGCCTAGAACTACGGCGTCTAAAACATGATTTGAGTCTTGCCCACAAGATCATATGCTGCAACGTCCTACCAGTCAATGACTACTTCAGCTTCAACCGCAACAACACAAGAGCACGCAAGAAATTCAAACTCAATATGAACCGCGCCAAACTTGACTGTAAAAAATATGATTTCAACAATCGAGTTATCGAAGCGTGGAACTCATTACCGGACTCAATTGCGTCAACCCCTAACCCCCAACATTTCTCCCTTAGACTCTCCACAATTGACCTCTCCAGGTTCCTAAGAGGCCAGTAAGGGGTGTACATAAGTGCACTGGTGTGCCTTTCGTCCCCTGTCCAATTGTCTTTCCTTTCTTTCACTTATCATATATATATTCTCTTTCTTTCATATATCCTCTCCTCTAAGCCCACTTTCACCCTTTTTATATTATCATATGTCTATTTTCTTCCTATGTACTTGTGTATTGGACAAATGAATTAAAAAAAAATAGAAATCGAAGAAAGAACGGTACGCACTAGGCAGCTGAAAGCGTTTTAAAAAAACAACAACCCCAAACCCTTTCCCAAAGAAGAGACCCCCAAAGGACATCTCTCCTAAGATGAGGAGTTTGTCTGAGTATTGTATTGGCAGTTCTGTGTTAGCAAATACTTCAGAAGAAAAGGATTTAGGGGTAGTGATTTCTGACAGTCTCAAAATGGGTGAACAGTGCAGTCAGGCGGTAGGGAAAGCAAGTAGGATGCTTGGCTGCATAGCTAGAGGTATAACAAGCAGGAAGAGGGAGATTATGATCCCGCTATATAGAATGCTGGTGAGACCACATTTGGAAGACTGTGTTCAGTTCTGGAGACCTCACCTACAAAAAGATATTGACCAAATTGAACGGGTCCAAAGACGGGCTACAAGAATGGTGGAAGGTCTTAAGCATAAAACTTATCAGGAAAGACTTCATGAACTCAATCTGTATAGTCTGGAGGACAGAAGGAAAAGGGGGGACATGATCGAAACATTTAAATATATTAAAGGGTTAAATAAGGTCCAGGAGGGAAGTGTTTTTAATAGGAAAGTGAACACAAGAACAAGGGGACACAATCTGAAGTTAGTTGGGGGAAAGATCAAAAGCAACGTGAGAAAATATTATTTCACTGAAAGAGTAGTAGATCCTTGGAACAAACTTCCAGCAGACGTGGTTGGTAAATCCACAGTAACTGAATTTAAACATGCCTGGGATAAACATATATCCATCCTAAGATAAAATACAGAAAATAGTATAAAGGCAGACTAGATGGACCATGAGGTCTCTTTCTGCCGTCAGACTTCTATGTTTCTATGTAGGTGCAGCTTTGCCAAATGTTACTCCTTCTGCAACGGCTGGGGTTTATTTTTAACTGCTTGACTCAGTGTTTGTCAGATGATTCTGACCATCAAACTGCATATTGAATGCAAAGCAACGGGGAGAAGAACCAGGGTGGCTGAGAAAGGGGAGGGATCCGGAACAGTTGCCTGGGAAAGGAAGGTGGGGTTTGGGAGCTGGAGCCTCCCTCCCTTCTCCGAGTGCTTTTAGTCATTTGAATATACTTTTTCCGGTCAAGCTGGGAAGCAAAGGCTAATGGCTTCTTTCAGATGCTGTAAAGACATAATTGCTCAATTATTGCCAAAGTGACTGAAAAGAGCAGCACAACACCGCCGGCTGGCTTGTAGGTTGGTTTCTCTCCCTCCGCTACCATAGATGCTGCCTTTCTGAAGGAATCCCATCATGATCGATAGCTCCAAGAAGCAGCAGCAGCAGCAGCAGCAACAGCAGAGTTTCCCCAGGATTTTACCTTTTGAAGATATCGAATCCTTAAAGGGAAAGGAATGCCTTGACCCAGACTTCCCAAAGTGTCTTAAGGAAGGTCAGTCCTGGGGGAGGACGAGGAAGAAAAATACTCAGCATTAAATGCTGCTTTGTTTTGAGGAACGGCGCATATCGATAAGCAGTTATGGAATTTATAACCAGTAGTTATAAAAGTGAACGGGGTGGAGGTTGGCCGTATGGCTCTTCTCCAATTCCAATTCTTGAAGCGCAATTAATCTTTTTAATGATGTGCACGCAGTAGTTTTTGTTCGGTTTTACAACCGAGACCTTCCAGAGCAAAGTATTTTTGTGGTATTGTGACTGTTGCTTTCCATTATAGCATTTCCTATTTTGATATAGCTTGCTCTTTTTCTCCTTGTATTATGCAGTTACGTTTTGTGAAGCTTGGAGCCTTCTTATGTTAAAACAATTACAATAAAAAATTACCAAGCAGGAAGATTTATAAATATTCAGCGAGGCAACTGAGCTAATGAGAGTGATGTGCAGTAGTTTTAGGAGTAGGAAAAATATATTTTCATTCCCCGATACGACATGTGCGTTAAATTTTACAAGCTAAAGCATTTTTGGACGGTGGCAGAATTCGTTTGTCCCACAAGTATTGGTATTCAGTATTGAATGCAAGCTACCTTGGTCTTCCAATTGTAGTGCAAAGTTCTATTATACCTTTTCCCCCTCCTCATATTTCATCCAACAACGATATACAGCTTCATTTACAAATCTCGGTCTAGTTTTCTCTTTTGGAAAAGGCTGTGAAGTATTTGGTAGCGAGCCAGAGAACAGTGTTTGTTTCCTTTGATATACAATTGGCACTTCCTTCAAACCAGATTACTATTTTTTTTCCTTTCCTTCTAAACCATTCAAATATAGAGAATAACTCTGGTAAACATTGAGGAAATGGCAGCTGTATTGTGGTTCATTCTAGGCAGAAATATATATATCTTAATGTTAAAATTGTGGAATTGCATCCATTCCAAAACTAAAAATTGCCATATATTTTTCATTGTCGTCTTCCTTAAAGACCAACATTTTCCCCCAATGAGCGGAAAGCAATACAAAAACAGGATATCTGGAATATCCATAATTCAGTTCAAGACAATAGCTTTGCCTTACCATAGAAAGACATAATTCTGTAGTTAATAAAAATATCATGAGGAAACCTGCGCTGGGAAAGTTGGAAGTAGATTGTACTGGTTTTAAGATTTACCTTACTGTTACCTTATTAAATTAGATTTATTGGATTTATATGCCGCCCCTCTCCGCAAACTCGGGGCGGCATATAAATATATCTCTTCCTTATTATTACAATGGGATATTTACTGCTATTCCTAAAATTTTCCTTCCCAAAGGACAGAGAAATTATTTGATTTGTCTCAAAAAATTTCTCCTTTTCTGTGACTATTGATTATAGATAGATAGTTGAGATGATCAGAGATGCCTAATATCATGTCAGTTTAATTAAATTGCAGCTGTCATTTCTTCCTACCTGTCTGTTCTTGATCATCACCATAACATCCCATTCTTTGTCCAAAGAGTTCAGAATAGTATATTTTTCATCTAGTAGATTAGACTGAGATGGGCTGATTTACCAAAAGTCACTCATTTATTTATTCAATTTATTTATTCGTTCAATTTTTATGCCGCCCTTCTCCTTAGACTCAGGGCGGCTTACAACATGTTAGCAATAGCACTTTTTAACAGAGCCAGCCCCCACAATCCAGGTCCTCATTGAGCTTCTAAATTGACCAAAACTTAATGCTGTGATGCGGCATGTTAACACCCAACTTAACAAGAGCAAATAACAGAGCAGCACAAATGAGTGCGTTTCTCCCTTCAAACCATGAATGATAGTGGACTGTGACAGTTCGTGTTTCAGGCTAAGTGGCAGGCTCTTCTTGGAAGATTTGCTGAGCAACTGTAGTAGCTTTCTGTCTTTGAGGCAAAATTGAACATGTTGGCATTTGCAAATAATTTTTTTTCTTGCTTTGGGAGAAGCTTGGAACAAACCTCCAGCAAATGTGGTTGGTAAATCCACAGTAACTGTGGATTTACTCCACGATTGACCTCTCCAGGTTCCTAAGAGGCCAGTAAGGGGCGTACATAAGTGCACTGGTGTGCCTTTCGTCCCATGTCCAATTCTCTCTCCTTTCTTTCACCTATCGTATATATTCTCTTCCTTTCATATATCCTCTCCTCTAAGTTCACTTTCACCCTCTTTTATATTATCACATGTCTATTTTTCTTCCTATGTATCTGTGTATTGGACAAATGAATAAATAAATAAATAAAATAAATAAAAAATAAACTGAATTTAAACATGCCTGGGATAAACATAGATCCATCCTAAGATAAAATATCGGAAATAGTATAAGGGCAGACTAGATGGACCCTGAGGTCTTTTTCTGCCGTCAATCTTCTATGTTTCTATATGCAAAGATGAATGCATGCGTTCTTCTACTAAGAGATAATTTCCTTCTTTAGATGCCATTTCTCTACCATCTTCTTTGTAGGATTCAGACAGCCCATCTGAGGAGGTCATGACTTTACTCAGATATTACGTGAAATCAGGTTTGTTTTATTGAAAAAACCCACCTCGTAACTGGTTCAGCTCACGCAAGAGGAGATGGCAATAAAACACAGGGAATAGGTCCGTGCAACGCGCTGAACCAGTCATTGTACAGTTCAGTGTAGTGTGTAACTGTACTTACCGCTTTTCATAGTTAGATAATTTTAATCGCTCATTAACTATGTTACAACTGTTTTTAAAGGGTTCTGTTAGTCATACGGCAATGCAAGGACAGCTAATCTGCAGATTCCATCCACTTCCATGTGTTCGCTTTGATTCTTAGAATTATTATTATTATTATTATTATTATTATTATTATTATTATTATTATTATTATTATTATTTATTAGATTTGTATGCCGCCCCTCTCCGAAGACTAATCTCTGTGTGTGTGTGTGTGTGTGTGTGTGTGTGTGTGTGTGTGTGAATTCTTGTTGCAATACAGCAACAAGATGCTGGAGCCACAAAATCTAAGGGGAAAAATTATTCAAACGATTGTCGTATTTCATATTTTGTATCCATTTGGAGCTGACTATTTCTTAATATCTCATGTCAGGATTGTTTTCATTTAAATATTTTTTGCAACAATTTTCCTTTAACAAAATCAATCCAGGCAGCAAGTGCAGAATTGCTGGTGCTGTAATTTCTCCCATGCTTAAGCGGAGAACAACAAGAATTAGCAGCTGTATGGAAGTCAATTTTGCATTTCTTGTCAGGGTTATTTTGAACTTGCGTTGAAAACGTGGAGATTACCAGCCTTCTGTGGCTTTTCATTTACTTTCAGGTGTTGAAACATTTAGCAGATTTCTTTTAGTACCTTTTTAACACAGTTCCATCGTGGCCCCTTAGCTTTGGTAGTGAATTACCCACTGCATATTCCTCCCCTATTTTTACAACATTTCATCTTCCTTTTCTTTTATGCACCAGAATAGAATAATTAACATTTAATAATTTGTGCACTTTCATCATTCTTTGCAGTACATATGAGGCGTTTTTTTTAAAAAAAAAATTGCTAAAAAAATTGGGAAATAATTCTATTTGCATATTTTATAACGGGGCTAATAATGGAGTGGGCTAATAATGGAGTGCAGAATAGTAGGCGGGAGAGTTTTCTGAATTTCTTTGCTGCTGTTTCATGGTCAGCTGGATGTAAAACAGCCCAAAAGGCTTGTTCTCCACTCCCACTGTTTGTCCTGCTGCTGAAACATTTTAATCTGTTTCAAGCCTCTTTTGAACAAGTCATGACCCGCCGAATCAGGGCAAACTTCATTCATTCTATAGAATTTCAGCTAACCCCCGAATAGGTTGATGGAACCTTTAGAGTTCAGTGTTTTATTTTGAGCTTGAAAGAAAACATCTGTGCAACAACTCTAGGTATCCCCAAGGTGCTTTTTCAACAGTCTTCTCTCCATCAGGATTTCACAACTTATTCTCTATCCAATATAATTTGGGTTGTTTTTTTTTTTTTTAAAAAGGAACTATTGGTTTAAGAGAAGAAGATATTCATTCTTCATTCAACTACCATAAAGCTGGGAGCAAAGAATGGTATATTATCATGGTATAGGTTTGCCCCGAGTCTTCGGAGAGGGGCGGCATACAAATCTAAGTAATAAATAATAAAATAAAATAAATGTAGTAACTGAGTTATGTCTATAGCAGTGATGGTGAACCTTTTTTTGCTCAGGTGCCAAAAGGGCACACGGGCACGCAATAGCTTCCACACGCTTGCCCACACCCATAATGCAATGCCCTCCCGCTGGTCGTGCGCACACAAACCCTCCCCCATGCTGCCCCATGCATGCGCGCATGCCTCACCGAGGCCTTTGGACTTCTAGTACGCCCACAATGTCGTTTGGCAGGCCCCAGGGGAAGAGCCTTCTCTGTGGCGGCCCCGGCCCTCTGGAACCAACTCCCCCGGAGATTAGAACTGCGCCCACCCTCCCTGTCTTTCGTAAACTACTCAAGACTCATTTATACCGCCAGGCATGAGGGAGTTGAGATAGCTCTTCCTCCTAGGCCATTACAAGTTATGCATGGTATGTTTGTGTGTATGTTTGGTTTTATAATAGAGGTTTTTAGTTGTTTTTATTATTGGATTGTATATATTGTGTTTAATGTTGTTGTTAGCCACCCCGAGTCTGCGGAGAGGGGTGGCATACAAATCCAATAAATTATTATTATTATTATTATTATTATTATTATTATTATTATTATTATTATTTTCTACCCTCCCCAGGCTTCAGGAAAGCCTCTGGAGCCTGTGGAAAGGGTTCTGAGGCTTTTCTGACGCCTGGGGAGGGCAAAACAGCCTCCTCTGCCCTCCAGAAGGCTAAAAATCAGCTTCCTAGCACGCACATGTGCACTGGAGCTGACATAGGGCAAAGCCTTGTGTGCCCTTAGATATGGCTCCATGTGCCACCCGTGGCACACATGCCATAGGTTCGCCACCATGGGTCTATGGTGATTCTCAGCTATCCGGATCATCAAAAAGGTGCTTTTTCAAACACTTTTCTTTGTTTTTCCTTGAAGACATTCTTGGATGAGAAGTGAAATGTCCTGAAGGAAAAAAAAACCAGAGAAAAGTCCAGTTTGAAAAAGCACCTTTGGGACAGCCATGACTCAGACGGCTGAGAATCTCCATTGACATAACTCTGGTTAACCGTGTGACAAACATATCTGATAAGATAGCATTCTTTGCTCCCAGTCCCTTAGCTTTCCGGAAGTGAAATGAGGAATGAATATGTTCTTCTCTTAAACCAATAGTCTTTTTTATTAAAAAATAACCCTGTTATATTGGATAGAGAATACCGTATTTTTTCAGAGTATAAGACACCCCTTTCCCCGAACACAGCCATTTTTGGCCTCCCGAAGCCTTGCCCCCATGTCCCATGTTTATAAAAAATGGACCTGTTTTTCGCAAAAACAGGGTGCACAGAGGCTTTGGGAGGCCTGCAGAGTGCTCCTGGGGATTAGGGGAAGGCGACAACGCCCCCGTTTTTGCAAAAGCAGGCCCATTTTTGCAAAAAAAAACCAACGTGGCATGCAGATGGTTTGGGTGGCTTGCAGAGTGCTTCTGGCGACTGGGGCGGACAAAAACTTTTTATCTCACTCACTTCTTTGAAATCTTGGTGCCTCTTATATACCGGTGCGCCTTATAGTCCAAAGAATATGTAAGTTGTGAAATTCTGATGCAGTCAAAGGATTATAGACTTAACAAAAAAAAGTTATGTGCTTAGGACAGTAGAAACAGTGGGGTAGAGGGAATTCAGGACAACTCTGTCTTTATTGAGTTACAGTAGTTATTAATTTAAGCAAAAGATTTTTTTTTTTAAATTAAAGATTTTTTGAAAGATTTTCAGGATTCTGTTACAATCCATCTTTCCACGATATCTATAACTCCTATTTCCTGATTTTATCTACTTCAGAGGGCTGACAAGAACCATACAGTGCAAGTAATATATTTGAGGTACCGGTAAATAAAAACAAATAGTAAAGTGTTAGAATGCAAAAGCAGAATTTGTCACTTTAAATTTTTTATGATTTCGGATACATATCGAGAATAGAACGTTTATAGGCAAGTGGCCATTTTTGTCAGCCTTCTGGGGATGGTAGAAAAGAACAGACTGAGGAAGATTGGATGAAAACTTTAAAAATATAAAAAGTAATTTCACTGTCTGGTGCCTGCGTAAATATGAAAAGATGGTAATTTGCAAGTGTCTTTTAAAGGTTTGGGTAATTTGTAACTATACAGTGCTTATACTGAATTTGCAACAGCAGCCTTTTCTCTAGCTATATGAATGACTGTTTTAAACACAACAGTAACCCAATAATTCTTTTCAATTTACTGCTATCAATATTTGCAATATTTTTTCAATAAAAGTTGTTCTACTCTTGTTTCCCCAAAAATAAGACCCTGTCTTATATTTTTTGACCCCCGAAATAGGGCCTTGGTCGTATTATCAGGGGTGTGTGTGTATTTTTGCAGTCATGAAGCGGGATCAGCGTGGCCACAGCATTTGTTTGTTTGTTTGTTTGTTTGTTTGTTTGTTTGCTTGTTTGTTTGTTTGTTTATTCATTCATTCATTCATTCATTCATTCATTCATTTATTAGATTTGTATGCCGCCCCTTTCCGTAGACTTGGGGTGGCTCACAACACAATAAAAACAGTTTATAACAAATCTAATAATTTACAATATAAAATATAAAAAAACCCCATTATTAAACAGACATACACGCAAGCAAACCATACATAAATTGTATAGGCCCGGGGGAGATATCTCAGTCCCCCCATGCCTGACGACAAAGGTGGGTTTTAAGGAGTTTGCGAAAGGCGAGGAGGGTAGGGGCAGTTCCAGAGAGTCAGGGCCGCCACAGAGAAGGCTCTTCCCCTGGGGCCAGCCAACTGACATTGTTTAGTTGACGGGACCCGGAGAAGGCCCACTCTGTGGGACCTAATTGGTCGCTGGGATTCGTGCGGCAGAAGGCGGTCTCAGAGATATTCTGGTCCGATGCCATGAAGGGCTTTATAGGTCATAACCCACACTTTGAATTGTGACCGGAAATTGATCGGCAACCAATGCAGACTGCGGAGTGTTGGTGTAACAGGGGCATATCTTGGGAAGCCCATGATTGCTCTCGCAGGATCGGGTCAGAGATGCTGCTGTCCAAAATGAGCAGGGCGGATTCTGTGAGCTGGATGCACCACTGGCGCTTGGGAGAAGAAGAGAGAGAAGAGGCGCTGTGAGAGAGCCCATTTCTCACATTGTCCTCTTCCCGGGTGGCGGCAGCACATTCAACTCCCCAAATCCGTCTTGCTGATCTCCAGACACACGGCTGCCACTCAGGGAAAAAAAAGAGAGAGTGGAGGCACTGCGATGTTTCGGAGAAGGAGAGAGAGAGAGGTGGCGCTCTCCCCCTTGCTGGCCGAGATCGGCAGGCCATATTCGGGGAGATAACTTCCAGCTCCTGCCATGCCCGGTGAGCAGGGGAGGAAAGATGGCGGGGGGACCCCCACCTCGATCTATGCGTCGCCCCACCTCTCCCCACCTGGCATTCCCTCTCACCGGCTGAGATCGGTAGGCCAGATTCAGGGAGCTGAATGCGTCGTCACCACTTGGGATGGAAATGGGCTCTATCACAGCACCTCCTCTCTCTCTTCTTCTCCTGAGTGGCAGCAGTGCATCTGGCTCACCGAATCTGGCCTGCTGATCTCTGGGTGCATGGCTGCCACTCGCCAGGAGAAGAAAGAGCAGGGCCACTGTGAAGGAGCCCATTGCACACGTCATTATCCTGGGCGGCAGCAGCTCATTCAGAAGTTTACCTTTACATCGGAGTTTCCTTGCAAAGACTGGCCGAGAGAGAGTAGTAGTGGCGGAGAGAAGCCAGATGCTGGTAAGATGCACCTCTCGCAACCCACCCCTCTCCATCCCCTGCCTCCCCTGCCATCCCCAAATGCATCTTGCCAGCATTTGGCAGCTTCGCGGCTTCTCTTTCTCAGCCTCTTTTTGGAGGGAAACTCCTTGAAATGTAAAGAAAAACTTCTCCCAAGTGCAAGAAATTGTTAATCGCTCGCACTCGCGAGAAGTTTTTCTTTACTTTTCAAGGAGTTTCCCTCCAAAGAGAGGATGAGAAAGAGAAGCGGTGAAGCTGCCAGATGTTGGTAAGATGTTCGGTCACAACTTGGGGGTGGCAGATGGGGCAGGGAATGCAGGGGTTATTTTTTTTGGGGGGGGGGGGGTATTTCGACGCATGCCCTGAAAAGCCCTGTTGGGCTTAATATCAGGACATGTATTATTTTCAGGGAAACACGGTAATATTAAAAATGAAAACCAACAACAACTAGGAAGAAGAATATGTTCTAGAATCCAAATACTGAATCTGTTTTGCTTTGGAACTGAAGATATCCCATTGCAATATTATTTTGTACATTTTAAAGTAAAAATACAAAACGTACAATTGAACGCCTTGTTTGCTTTATTAATATCAGAAAATCTATGATAGCAATTAAAAAATCCCTGTTTGTCCAGCTTTTGAATAATATGGGCAGATGTTCCATATTCCATGTGGATTCTAAGTGAAAGCGACATTGTAATTCATTTTATAAATCAGAATAACCATGCCTAGTATCTTTTGAAAGTTGGTCAAGGGGATTGGATGTTCTCTTTTGAATGCTATTATTCCTTTCAGCAATAGTCAAAATATTGTGTTTTTTGTGCGCAATGTAGCTGGAGAAAAATGACATCTTGACAATTATAAATATACAGTAATTGTTTGGAAAGCATTTAAAAATGATATTTTATTTCAGTATAAATCTGCTGTTATATGGCAAAATAAGGTGCTTTTTCATTGCACCTAGAGGCAATAGATTGTTTGTGGGATAATGTATGTACAGTTTTTGGAATGGATTACTGAGGACCACTTAGGGCTCAGATCAGATTTTAACCTCATCCTTAGAGAGAAGTCCTCTCTCCCTGACCCCCAAAAGAATCTAGGCAAGGAAGGAAAGGCAGAGCCCCCAGGTGGCAGCATGTATAAGTAGTCCTCAATTTACAACAGTTCATTTAGTGACCATTCACTGCCGCACGAATCCCAGCGACCGATTAGATCCCACAGAGTTGGCCTTCTCCGCGTCCCGTCGACCAAACAATGTCATTTGGCGAAGTCCCAGGGGAAGAGCCTTCTCTGTGGCGGCCCCAACCCTCTGGAACCAGCTTCCCCCTGAGATTAGAACAGCCCCCACCCTCCTTGCCTTTCGCAAAGTCCTTAAGACCCACCTCTGTCGCCAGGCATGGGGGAATTGAAATATCTTCCCCAGGCCTATACTGTTTATGTATGGTATGTTGTGTGAATGTTTTTTAAATTATGGGTTTTTAGCTTTCTAATTATTGAATTTTTATTTTACACTGTTTTCTGTTGCTGTTGTGAGCCGCTCCGAATGTGCGGAGAGGGGCAGCATACAAATTTAATAAGTAAGTAAGTAAGTAAGTAAAGTAAGTAAGTAAGTAAGTAAGTAAGTAAGTAAGTAAGTAAGTAAGTAAGTAAGTAAATAAATAAATAAATAAATAAATAAATAAATTCAAAGTTGCAATGGCACTGAAAAAAGTGACTGATGACCAATTTTACACTTACAATCGTTGCAGCATCCCCAGTGTCGTGTGATCAAAATTCAGATGTTTGACAACTGGTTCATATTTATGATGGTGGCAGTGTTCTGGGGTCACATGATCGCCTTTTGCAACCTTCTGACAAGAAACCGGGAAGCCAGATTCACTTAACAACCATGTTACCGATGATTCACTTTAGCAGCTGGGTCAAGAAAGGCAGCAGAAATGTTGGGCTCAATTGTGATCACAAGCCAAGGACTATCTCTATGTCCTTGTGAGGGTGGCAAAAAGGACAAAGCCTGATGGAGCCTTCTCTGACCAGAGAGTTGGAAAGTGCTGCTGTGGAAGCCGAAGAGGGGACAGCTGTCAGTTGGTGGATATGGTGGTTGAGGTTCTAACCGCAGACTGTTCCATCCCTGCTGCGAGTCTTTTCAGGATGTTCTGGCAAATAAGTTGGGCTTCAGTTGTTGGCATTGTTAGAGTGAATACCAGGATGTGGATTACTGCCTAGATTGTCCTGCTCTGGAGCTCAGGTTGTGTTCGGTTTACTTGGGTGAGATACAAGATTAGGTGGCATGTGACCTTGCAGAATGAGAAGGTCCATCTGTCATCCTTCTGGGCACTTAGTGAGGAGGGGGTCCTAGAGCAGGGGTCTTGAACCTTGGCAACTTTGGCGGCTTCAATTCCCAGAATTCCTCAGCTGGCTAAGGAATGCCGGGAGTTGACGTCCACAAGCCTTAAGTGTTGCCAAGGTTCAAGGCCCCTGACCTAGAGCAGTGTTTCCCAACCTTGGCAACCTGAAGATATTTGGACTTCAACTCCCAGAATTCCCCAGCCAGCGAATTCTGGGAGTTGAAGTCCAGATATCTTCAAGTTGCCAAGGTTGGGAAACACTGACCTTGAGGATAGAAGGGAGATTAGATAGCTTGGGGGATAGTAGGGAGTAATAAAATATCAGAGTTGGAAGGGACCTTGTATAACCTCCTTATCCGACCCCCTACTCAAGCAGAAGGCCCGATACCAGTGATGGCTAACCTTTTTGTTGTCATGTGCCCAAAGCGCTCGTGTGACAGCATGCTTGCACACCTATACCCATAATGCAATGCATGTACCATCCTCCTACGTGCCCCAGCTCCGTACTTGCATCCTGCCCCCCTTCACCCATTTTTGACTTCCAGGTTGGTGCAGGAGGCCTTCCAGGCCCAAAATGGGGTGTGGGGGTCCCACATACACCCCTATGCCCCGTTTTGGGCCTGCAAGGCCTCCCCCACCAACCTGGAAGCCAAAATAGGGTGCAGGGGTGCCGTGCGAGGCCCAGAAATGCAATGTGAGCACACACACCCCGCACAGGTGCCCCGGTGCATGCGCGGCAGAGACCTGAAGAGCAGCTGGCAGGCAGGAGGTGTGTGCGCACGCACGGTGGAGCTGGGTTGGAGTGATGGCTGGTGCGCCCGCAGAGAGGGAGTCTGCATGCCATCTCTGGCTTGGGTGCCACAGGTTTTCCATCACGACCCTATAGCATTTCAGACCAACTGTGGTCCAGTCTCTTCTTAAAAACCTCCCCCGAGGGAGCAAAGTGATAGAACAATGTTTAGAAAGTGGATGTCCCTCTGAGTGGCTTATGTCAGATTTCCGGTTGATGGGTGGTAAGAGTGCAACCTAACACCTGGGGTTGCCCTTTGGGGAATCCCAGCAGTGATGGAGCGAGAAAGGAATGTCAGGAGGAGGACCAACAGTTTCCCTCTCCAATTGTCTCATTTAACAATTGGAATTTTATCTCTTGACTTAATGAAAAGGGGCACCTAAAGGGATGCATACCACTCCTTTTGATTTTCTCCCAACTCATTGAATTGGACTGCATGAGGAATTCTAGGATCCTTTAATGAATGTGTTTCTGTTAATTGTCATGGAAATTATTAGCAGAGATTGCTCACTCAAGCAGTTGGGTAATTAGCATAACATTTCCTTTAGAGGTTGAAATGCAACAAGAATCGAATAGTGAAAGGGCTGCCCAAACAATTTACTTTACAAATACGAAAGGTATCATGTCTTCTATGGCACTTCAGATAACTCAAAATGATTGAAAAGTTGCTGGAGTTTGGATTAAATGCTATTGAAATAGTCAGATATACAATTATGGTAGATACCCTGTTTCCCTGATAGTAAGACACCCCCGATTGTAAGACGTATCGGGGGTTTCAGGGCGGTCAGCTAATATAAGCCGTACCCCGAAAGTAAGACATATGTCTTACTTTCGGGGAAACACGGGGGTATTGCCGGGGGGGGAGCCTGATGATGTCGCTTCCAAGCTCCCCGCGCGCCCTTCGCCTCGCCGCGGCACCACCGCCTCTTCCCCGGCTTGGCAAAGCGAAGAACGGCGCTGGTCCGAAGTGAGCCGAGCGGGCGGCGGCTTGCAGCGAAGGCGCTCGTCCCAGCAACAGAGTCCTGCCGAGGCTCGGCTGCAAGCGGCCAGCGAGGCCGACCGGCTCCGAGGCGAGCGGCCAGAGCTGCGCCCTCCTTCGCCCGCCTCCTTTCCGGCAGGCAGATGGGGCTGCCCAACTGCGCAGAACGGCTCCTCCCCTCCAGACATGCTTCCCCGACACGCGTCTGCGGCTCCACGCGTGCACGCCGCTTGGAGCCCTGAGGTTGAACTTGGAAAAGGGCTCACGAGGCTCCTGTCCCGCGGCTGCCCTTCTGGACTCTGGGGAGATGCCTTCGGGAACGTGACCCTTTCAATTTTTTTCCAATGTAAGACATACCCCGAAAGTAAGACGTAGTGGGGCTTTTGGGGGTAAAAAGAAAGTAAGACACTGTCTTACTTTCGGGGAAACACGGTAGCAATGATAAGAGATGTATTATCATTAAAGGCATATTATCAACCATGGGGGGCTGCAATTTCATCGCAGAGGATCCAAGAAGGTTTGAAGAGGTGCTATTCTTTAAATTTTGAGTCAATTCTTGGGGAGCCGCCCCTGACAGCAGATAGTGTTTAAAAGTGGTCCATAGTTCATTACCTTTCTTTGTCTTTATTCTAAAACAGCCAATGTGGATAGCAGAAGATTAATAACCCACTCTACCAAGACCCTTCGGAGTTTTTGTTATTCACCAAATAATTTGACAAATAGTTGAGAATCTCTGTCTTAATATCTTAGTGCCAGATATCTAAATCCAACATTACATGTTTATTTCCTGGTTATTTCTCTGAATAGTAGTTCAAAATCAAATTACCGGATGGCTAACACAGGCAAAAGCCATAACAAAGAAGAAACAAATCAAAAGTTAACTGTGTCATCTTTTCAGATAATGTTATTATATTTTAATACCGCCGTACAGCAAGTGTTTGGTTATCGACTGTAACGTTTTATGAGACTGAAAATGTCAAGGCTCTCTGACCAATTGGAAAGAATCACAGAGCCATAATCCCCATTAAATTTACTGCAAGACACTTAATTGCCATGATTTGATAAAACATTTTTATTGCTTTTCCTTGGCGAAAACAACCCTCCACGGAGTTTAGCCATGGCTTAGCTTGCATTGGGTTTCTGGCAGTAGTAAATATTTTGGTAATCCATGTAACAAATAGGATTTCTGCTCAGCTAATGTCATTTGTACTTTTGGCAGCAGTTGTTTTTACAATTGCTAGATTCCCCCGTCCTCTCAATCGAGCCAAGATATCCAACACTTTTTATACTTTCTTGAGTCCATACAAAGAGCAGAAAACCTCCGGTGAGTTTCTTATTCAGAGTAGATTTCACAACCATTGGGCTGGATGCAGATGTTTGACATTGTAGCATGGTTGAACTCTTTGACATAATTGTAACTTAAATAGTTGATGTTCAGAGTTTTTTAAAAGATTAGTTACAGTTTCCTAATAATTTGTTTTTGTTCTTACTAATTGGCCTCTGCATGAGTGGACAAACAAGAGTTGCAATCTAAACTCCAATCAAGTTATTTTCTTTGTTTCCAAAGAAAAATTAGCCCAACAAACAAAAGGGTTTAAAAAAAATAAGGAAATGACTCGCCTTTCCTTATATTAAAAAACCGATGAAGCTTTTCCTTGGAAAAAGCACTTTTCTTGCTATGTCTTAATACAAATGGCATAGCTGCAGGTAGAAATTATCCAGTAATTTATTCAATCCCCACTGGTATTTATATTAATTCATTAAATAATTAATTAACAAAATTATATAGCTGCCCAAATCATATTTAGTTGACTCCTAAGAGCTTACCAATTTAAAAAAAAAATATGTAAAAAAAAGTCTGCTGATAGAGATATTGTATCTAACTTTGAGTTGAAAAATAAATCTGTATACTGATAGGTAGATAGATATCGTGCATTTCTTATTTTTGTAGAAAGGTCAGAAAGTTTAGCTTTTTCATTTTTTCCCCCAGAAGAAAATATTTTTCTTCTAAGTTTGCTTTCTTATTACTATTAACTGTTTAATCTCATTGGGGAATCTCCGTCATTTTTTGCGTAATGCAATATCTTGGTTGATTTGGAGGAAGTGATGGGAAACCGACTTGTAGTTGCAAGTTTCATATCTAAGAATAATGTTTTATGCAATATTTTACTTTTTTTCCACAAAGACCTTTTGCCCTTTCTACAAGCGTTTAGATTTTATTTTGCTCTGGTATAAACTAATGATTTTGGGCTATGAAAACAATTGTAATGCGTTTTTAAAAATATAAAAGATATATTGCATATTAAAATCATTAGCCTTTTAAAATATTTACCTTTTTCTGCCAGGAAAAAAAAGACAATAACATTATGGAAGGTTATTATCAATTGACAAAATTGAACGGGTCCAAAGACGGGCTACAAGAATGGTGGAAGGTCTTAAGCATAAAACGTATCAGGAAAGACTTAATGAACTCAACCTGTATAGTCTGGAGGACAGAAGGAAAAGGGGGGACATGATTGAACCATTTAAATATGTTAAAGGGTTAAATAATGTTCAGGAGGGAAGTGTTTTAAATAGGAAAGTGAACACAAGAACAAGGGGACACAATCTGAAGTTAGTTGGGGGAAAGATCAAAAGCAACGTGAGAAAATATTATTTCACTGAAAGAGTAGTAGATCCTTGGAACAAACTTCCAGCAGACGTGGTTAGTAAATCCACAGTAACTGAATTTAAACATGCCTGGGATAAACATATATCCATCGTAAGATAAAATACAGGAAATAGTATAAGGGCAGACTAGATGGACCATGAGGTCTTTTTCTGCCGTCAGTCTTCTATGTTTCTATGTTTCTATATATTTTAGCAGCAAGTTTACTTGTTTTTAGATGATTTTGTTTTTAATACCTTAATATTGCTTTGATTTTAATGTACTATGCTCTCAGGAAGCCACTAAAGGTATTGTGCATAGATTCCCAATTACGTATTTTAAAACCATTGCTGAGAGAGACAGAGACTAGCTTACAAAATTTTATTTTCCTATTGTAAAACAGATCCGGGGGTAAACATGAACATATAATTGGAAACAGATAAAAAGTAGATTGCACAGCAAATAAAACTCTCCCTTCTGTTGATCTGCTGGAACACTAATAAAATTGGGGATGCTATAAACATGTAGTTCTCCCTTAACTCTTTCCCTGTGTCCCTGATTCACCCCATACATAGGTGTGGTAGAGAATAGCGCCTTCCCAGAGGTTCCAAGTTTTGAACTGGAGAAACGCCAGCGAGTATTCTTGTCCCATTTCCAAGTTTGAGTTCTTAGTGCTGTTGCGGAGAACATTGATGGCTGAGATTGCCGTTGGCCTGTGATGCATTCATGAGTATTAATAGCACCAAGACAAGAGCATCTGCAAAAATTATGCTAGTTGGTTTTTTTTACTGATGTGTTCGTGTATATACCTGTTGATCAGAATTGGGAAACGCCCACGGTTCTGCAACACTCCGCGGCCTGCACTGGCTGCCGATCAGTTTCCGGTCACAATTCAAAGTGTTGGTAATGACCTTTAAAGCCCTACATGGCATTGGGCCAGAATACATCCGGAACCGCCTTCTACCGCACGAATCCCAGCGGCCGATAAGGTCCCACAGAGTTGGCCTAATCCGGGTCCCGTCGACCAAACAATGTCGTTTGGCGGGCCCCAGGGGAAGAGCCTTCTCTGTGGCGGCCCCGGCCCTCTGGAATCAACTCCCCTCGGAGATTAGAATGGCCCCCACCCTCCTTGTCTTTCGCAAATTACTCAAGACCCACCTTTGTCACCAGGCATGGGGGAGTTAGGATATTTCTTCCCCTAGGCCATTACAAGTTATGTATGGTATGTTTGTGTGTATGTTTGGTTTTTTATAATAAGGGTTTTTAGTTGTTTTATTAAATTGGATTGTTACATGTTGTTTTTTATCATTGTTCTTAGCCGTCCCGAGCGGCATACAAATCCAATAATAATAATAATAATAATAATAATAATAATAATAATAATAATAATAATAATAATAATAATAACGACGACGATACCTTCTCTGTACATTGGTCTTAATATTTGTGGTGCTGAGCTATGTGATTGTGGGAAAATAATGCCAACCTAAGCATTGTCCATTGTCGAACATGATTGTATGAAGCTGCCCTGCAAACATTGTACATTATTGCCCATAAAAGTATTTGTATCTTAGAGATTCTCTTTATCATAATCACTAAATATCCGGTGATATTGCCTGTGTTGTGTACACCCACTATAGTTGGTTCATGACTTATGGCTACAATTGAGCTCCCAATTTCCATTGCTAAGCAAGACAGTCCTGAAATGAGTGTTGCCCCCTGTACATCCCTTCCTTAGAATAGAAGAGAAGAGAATAAGAAGAGAATAGGATAGGATAGAATAGAAGAGAAGAGAAGAGAATTCTTTATTGGCCAAGGATGATTGCACCAAGTGTCTTTGGTGCATATGCTCTCAGTGTACATAAAAGAAAAGATACATTTGTCAAGAATCATGAGTTACCAACACTTAATGATTGACATAGGGGTCAAATAAGCAACAAGGAAACAATCAATATTAATAAAAATCTTAATGATACAAGCAAGAAGTTAGTTGCATTCTTGCCACAGTTGCTAAGCGAATCACTGCAATTGTGAAGCTACCCTGTTTCCCCGAAAATAAGTCACCCCCGAAAGTAAGACGTAGGAGATGTTTCATTTCACAGTATTCCCGAACAGAACATATATAACACTGCTGTCCATAAATTGCATTGCAAAACGTTGCATCAATCAGATTTAAAACACATCCAATACGCATCCAACATGCAGCTGCGTGTTTGGATGCATTTTTGCTGCAGCAGGATACAGGATATAATTCATTGGAAAAAAAAATAAGACATCCCCTGAAAATAAGCGGTAGCACATCTTTGGGAGCAAAAATTAATATAAGACGCTGTCTTATTTTTTGGGAAACACGGTAATAACAAAAGTAAAGTGAATCTGATTTCCCTATTGACTTTGCTTGAAAGGGCTTCAGTCGGAGGAAGCTTTTACAAACAGCAAATAATCCACTGGAGAGAAACCCCATAATCACCCTAAAATTGTGTTTCCATGAAAATAAGTCCTATTTATTTTGGGGGCCCAGAAGAAAATAAGGTCGGGTGTTATTTTCAGGGAAACAGGGCAAATGGCTTGAGAGCTTTACTAAGGATGCAAACCTTTTATTTTTATTTATTTATTTTGTCCAATACACAATGCATAGAAGAGAATAGACATGAGTTAATATATATAAAGAAAAATAAAAAATAGAGGAGAAGATATATGAAAGGAAGAAAATATATATGATATATGAGATAAAGGAAAGACAATTGGACAAGGGACGGAAGGCACACTGGTGCACTTATGTACGCCCCTTACTGACCTCTTAGAAACCTGGAGAGGTCAATTGTGGATAGTCTAAGGGAGAAATGTTGGGGGTTAGGGGTTGACACTATTGAGTGAAACCCTAGAATTGCCTGGAATCCGGAATGTGTTTCAATATCAGAAGAATTCTACAGACATGAAATGATTCACGGGACAAAAATCATAAAAAAGCCTGGACTGGGGGAAAAGTTTCAGTTCAAAGCAGGACCTTTCCCCCCGTCGAGGAATCTAACATGA
Organism: Erythrolamprus reginae; assembly: GCF_031021105.1. Lineage (NCBI taxonomy): Eukaryota > Metazoa > Chordata > Lepidosauria > Squamata > Dipsadidae > Erythrolamprus > Erythrolamprus reginae. Next base: position 46,523,513 of record NC_091958.1, read on the forward strand.
GGAAAACCATATAAATGCCTTGAGTGTGGATATGCGGATGATACCCAGTTGTACTTCTCCACCCCATGTCCAGTCAACGAAGCAGTGGAAGTGATGTGCCAGTGCCGGGAGGCTGTTGGGGACTGGATGGGTGTCAACAAACTCAAACTCAACCCAGACAAGATGGAGTGGCTGTGGGTATTGCCTCCCAAGGACAATTCCATCTGTCCATCCATTACCCTGGGGGGGGGAACTATTGACCCCCTCAGAGAGGGTGCGCAACTTGGGCGTCCTCCTCGATCCACAGCTGACATCCCTATTTGGACAGGGAGTCATTGCTCACAGTCACTCATGCCCTTATCACCTCGAGGTTCGATTACTGCAACGCTCTCTACATGGGGCTACCTTTGAAAAGTGTTCGGAAACTTCAGATCATGAAGAACGCGGCCGCGAGAGCCATCGTGAGGCTTCCCAGATTCGCCCACGTATCTACAACACTCCGTGGCCTGCATTGGCTGCCGATCAGTTTCCGGTCACAATTCAAAGTGTTGGTCATGACCTTTAAAGCCCTACATGGCATTGGACCAGAGTACCTCTGGAACCGCCTGCTACCGCACGAATCCCAGCGGCCGATAAGGTCCCACAGAGTTGGCCTTCTCCGGGTCCCGTCGACTAAACAATGTTGTCTGGCGGGCCCCAGGGGAAGAGCCGTCTCTGTGGCGGCCCCGGCCCTCTGGAATCAACTCCCCACGGAGATTAGAACTGCTCCCACCCTCCTTGTCTTCTGTAAACTACTTAAGACCCACCTATACCGCCAGGCATGGGGGATTTGAGACACCTTTCCCCCAGGCTTATTATAATTTATGTTTGGTATGTATGTGCTGTTTGGTTTTTAATTATGATAGGGTTTTTAGTTTTTTTAAAAATATTAGATTTGTGCCAGTATAATTTATTTATTTATTATTATTTAGATTTGTATGCCGCCCCTCTCCGAGGACTCGGGGCGGCTCACAGCAGAGAAAAACAAATCATAAATAATCTGAATACATTTAAAACATTTAAGATTTAAAAAGAAACCCCATATAGTACATACACACTCACAAGCATACCATACACAATTTAAACATGCCCAGGGGGAGATGTTTAGTTTCCCCATGCCTGACGGCAAAGGTGGGTTTTAAGGAGTTTATGGAAGGCAGGTAGAGTAGGGGCAGTTCTAATCTCCGGGGGGAGTTGGTTCCAGAGAGCCGGTGCCGCCACAGAGAAGGCTCTTCCCCTGGGGCCCGCCAACCGACACTGTTTAGTTGATGGGACCCGGAGAAGGCCCACTCTGTGTGACCTAATCGGTCGCTGGGATTCGTGCGGCAGGAGGCGGTCTCGGAGGTATTCTGGTCCGATGCCATGAAGGGCTTGTTTTTATCGTTGTTGTGAGCCGCCCCGAGTCTTCGGAGAGGAGTGGCATACAAATCTAATAAATTATTATTATTATTATTATTATTACTGATGGTGAACTCAACAATTTTTTGTAATTTGGTGTCGTGAAAGGGGATCCCGTGACCTCAGGTCACTGCAACTGTCATAAATACATGTCAGTTGCCAAGCACCTGAATTTTGATCACATGGACGTCACCGTGTGTAAAATGGTCCTAAGTCACTTTTGTCAATGCCATTGACACTTCAAATGGTTGTGATGAACGACTGTAAACCTGAAGTCTTCAAACTTGGCAACTTTTAAGACTTGTGGGTTTTAATTCCCAGGATTCTCCAGCTGGGAGTTGAAGTCCGCAAGTCTTAAAGTTGCCAGGTTTGGGGACCCTTGCTGTAAGCCAAGAGCTGCCTGCACACAATCTCACCCTCTTGAGCAGTGAATGTACCCTGGGTACAATTAAACACTTAATGTTAAATGATTTAGTTCTCAAAAGAATGCAGCATTTTTAATTGTCAAGTAATAAATCCCTTTTCTCCCTTGCTAGTTCTTCAGCTGAAGCTACAGCAAAGGCGAACAAGAGAACAGCTGGTGGACCAGGGAATCATGCCACGTAAGACTAATTTCATTTTCTGCGGCTTGTGTAACATGGAGTGCTTAGATGTCTTATTAAAGATGAAAGGAAATAGATGATAACATTTAGTACCCGTCAGGATTTAAAGGGAGGATGACAACTCTTGTAAATATTACTTCTGCTAACATCTGAAAATTAAAGGAAATTAATGGAAAATATATTACCCTATTAAACCTGGAATTCATTACAATTAAATTATGAACAATTGGAAATTAAATAAGGGGGAAATGATTCATAATAATTTAATTTGATATGCAGAAACAAGACTATTTTTTGTGTCTGGATGAATTAAGAGGACCAAGCCATTGAGAGATTAAAAACAAGTCCCTCTTCTTATACCCTAAAGTTGGTAAACTAAATGTCCTGTGGCAGCTCTTTCTGTCAAACATATTATGCAGGTGTACAGATTAACAGAATTGAAAGGGACCTTGCAGGTCATCTAGTCCAACCCCCTGCCCAAGCAGGAGGCTTTACATCTGCCTCTTCCTAGGATCCAACTCACAACCTACTGATTGTGAGGCAAGAGCTCTACCTCTAGGCCACATCAGCTGTGTATGCTTGTCACACAGCTGTTTACTATGACTTAGGGTTAGGGTAAGGATTCACTATCTTTCGTTAGCCAAGAGTTCCACATTAATTTTGGGGTACTGAGAATTGCAAATCAGATATAGTTGTGTTCTTTGTTTTTCATGTGTCATGCAAACACCATCCTGTTACCTGATATAGCTGAGATTTGCCTGAGAAAAATATCGCTGCGGTGATAACAGATCCACAAACATGTCATGCTATATCATGGCATTAAATGGGTTGCACTAATTTGCTTCCCAGATCAGTTTGGACCCTGAGTTGAAAGATTTGTTTTAAAAAAAAAAGGAATTTTGGGTGGGTGGGGTGGGGGGTGCCCAATCTTGGCAACTTTAGGACTTGTGGACTTCAACTCCCAAAATTCGCAGGTCTTAAAGTTGCCAAGGTTGAAGACCTCTGCTTCACAAACAGCAGCAACCACATAACAAGGGAAAAAAATATTACTGGGATTGTTAGTTCATTATTATTGGGCCTGCTTGCATTCTGCCTGGTGGGGTGGAGTTACTCACAGTGGGCTTAGGATCCCACCATTGTCTATCATGCTATTTGTTTATATGGTGTTCTGTTTTGTTTCCAGCCTAAATCGTAAAGGAAATGCAATACTGGTTTTTTAAAATAATACAAAATATGAAAAGAGAGACTGAAGAAAGTAGGCCAGCATTAATTATCCCTGTTCGTTTGACACCAGGCTCCTGGTGCAACACAATTTTTAAAATATTACTATTATAGCTGTTACATAATTTGCCTACCTATGCTGTGATAAGAGTAGTTAATTTTTTAACCTAAAACAGTAATTAGATTGGTAAATATTAGATTTGTCACTATGTACTGTTTTTGCCATTGTTGTGAGCCGCCCTGAGTCTGCGGAGAGGGGCGGCATATAAATCCAATTAATCTAATCTAATCTAATCTAATCTAGTGCGAAAAGCCCATTTTATGTTCCTGGTCTTTTAGCTATTACTCCATATTTATGAAGTTAATCGGAGTATCTGGAATCCAGTACATAGCAGGCAGGGGGATTTCATTACAGCCAATCATTATGTACAGGTCAGTTAGCATTCTGCTAAGCCAGCTAAAACAGCCTGCTTGAATGTAAGATACTCATATACACGTTCGTGATCTCCTTGCTTCATAATCCTTTTTCGTTTCCTTGTTTTAGCTTTGAAGAGCCCAGCTGCGTTTCATGAGCAAATAAAAAGTTTGGAAAGAGCCAGGGTGAGACATCAAGTTTGAGCATGATTTTTCATTCTTTGCGCATGATTGTCTTGGATAAAGTGCTATACGAAGGACTTTTGAAAACAAGGAGAAATTGTTACAGATTTTTAGAAACGAAAACGTAGTTCATTCTATAATGAAATTGAGGCAGATCTAATTCAAACAACTCAAGCATCAGCAATAGCTTGATTAACCACGCAGTTCTATAGCCACTTTCAAAATTAGTTAAATTAATCTTTGCAATTAGACTTATGTACTCCTTAGTAAAGTGAGCTTCATACCTGGCCGTTGAAGTATTATGTTTGGAAGCCAATAATTATTCATGATATATTTAGTTATTAACTCTTAGAATTATTTTGGCCAAAGACCGTTATAGTAATCTATTTCTTCAACTTAAAGATAAATAATGGAAATTATTCATTTAACAGTTAAAACCAAGCCATCCTCTCTATAGTTCTAAACTTCTAAAGAAGCCTATATTTGAGAAGTCAAATATATGTTTAAATTATCACCTGAATTTTCAAAACCTATTAATGAGGATAACACAGTTATTTTTGTTTTTTTTCTTGAAAAAGAGTATTACATTTACTTAGAAACTAAGATAAATAAGGAAATAACTTGGTGATTTATTATTATTATTATTATTATTATTATTATTATTATTATTAAAATCAATTTCAAAAACACCCACAGTTACATGAACATTTTTAATGTCCATAATGTTTTATATTATTCTAAATACATGTGACTATAATATATTATAAGCTTTCGTGAACAAATAATGCAAGTTTATGGGAAAATACATATATTAATGCTGCTTAAAGTGCTCAGATAAACAACCACATTATAAGTAATGATGACAATTATTTTAAAATTCAAAATCTATTCAATAACACCCCTCATTTACTGGTTGCAACTGTTGCACATTTCCTAAAAACGTTAGATTATATAGACTAATTAACTTTGTATTTCTGTATAAAGATAGAATTCTATTTGTGTTATTGCTTTGAAGAATAGAAGCACACCATCTGTAACAATAAGTTTCTTAAATGTACTAAAACTTGGAGTATAAAACTTGACGAGGTTCAGTTTGCATTCTATACCTTGCTGAATGAATTACCAAGAATGAATTTTTAAATGGTTTAAAAATAAATATTAAATTTAGTTTTATAATATCAGGCAACATCTTGCAAAGCATTGTCAGATAAAAACATTGCTGGTGGTGCTTTGCAGTTTCTGTCAATTTCAGCAAAACTGGACTATTTTGTGCTTATTACCACTTAAGTGTAATGTCTTTACCTATTTTTCTCTAGACTGAAAACTTTTTGAAGCATAAAATACGCAGTAGACCTGATCGATCAGAATTAGTCAGGATGCATATTCTTGAAGGTGAGAATCTCCGTACTTTGATTTCCTATTTCCTGATTAAATTTCTCAATAGATAAGTGAAACCTTCTCGGCAAAAAAATGTAAGGTGGCAGCTTTACCATGTGTTTACCTGTATCTCCAACCCCAACAACAGGTTTTTAAACGGTGTGACTTTCCATACTAACTAAATGACAGTGGGTATATTCCAGCATAATATGGTTTGTTTGACTTTGGTTTAATATGTCATGTATATGAATCTCATTATTACAGTTTATAAACTGAAGTTTATGGTTTGCCTTATTGTGAGAACCAAGCGCAGCAAACAAGAACTGGATTTAAATCCCAGGTTTAAAATGATTCAAGTTTAACTAGGAGGGACTAAAGCTTAATTCATTGGAACTGTTATTTTTTATAGAATAAGTATCACTTCAGAATTGTTTGTGCCTTCTGGAATTCGGAAACTCTGGAGGGTTGTTTTATTTTTATTTTTTTTGGTTAACCTTTTTGATGCTGAGTGTCCCAACTGTGTGTGCCCCCAAAATGTAATGTGAGGCCTCTATGCATGCACCTCGCCCTGAGCATGTCTCCAGCGCATGTGACCTACCCCCCCTCACCCATTTTTGGCTTCCAGATTGGTGCAGGAGGCTTTCACATCCCAAAATGGGGCACAGGCACGCATGGTGCACCCGTACCCCGTTTTGGCTCTAGGTTGGTGCAGGAGGTGTTCCACACCCAAAACGCGGTGCAGAGGGACACGCACAGGCTCAAAACCCCCAAATATGAGCGTCTCTTCGTACATGCACCCTGTCCATGTGCAGTAGAAACCCAAAGACCAGCTGACCGATGGGAAGCGCGCCTACATGTACAGTACAGCAGGGCTAGGGCGACGGCTGGCATGCCAGCGGAGAAGGTTCTGGTGCCACCTGTGGCAAATGTGCCATAGGTTTGCTATCATGGTCCTATACTATTTGCTTTACTATCTCTATCACACCTTTAGGTTCATGCACTAAGCCAGTGATGGTGAACCTATGGCACAGGTGCCAGAGGTGGCACATGGAGCCTTATCTGCTGGCAAGTGAGCCATTGCCCTAGCTCAGCTCCAGTGTGCATGTGTGTGCTGGCCAGATGATTTTTGGCTCGCACAGAGGCTCTGGGAGGGCATTTTTGGCTTCCAAGAGCCTCCGGAGGGATGGGAGAGGGTGTTTTTACTCTCGGGAAACCTCCGAGCAGGGATGCTAAGGCAGTGGTAGTGCCATTGAAGGTGACGTTCAGTTCAATAACAGAGTTGGAAGGGGACCTTGGGGGTTTCCCACTCAAGACCTCCCTAATTCTCAGGGCCATTGGCTTTGAGAGATGCCCAAGAACCACATCTATCCATCACAGGTGAATTCTAGCCTTTGGAGCTGGGGTGGACGAAACACGAGCCTACTGGGCCTACCTGAAGTTGGAAAACAGGCCATTTCCAGCCTCCAGAGGACCTCCAGGGGGCACAGGGGAAGCTATTTTTGTCCTCCCCAAGCATTGGATTATATCTGTAGGCATTCATGCATGCACGATAGCGTGAACCCATGCTCTTTCGGCACCCACGGTAAAAAGGTTCGCCATCACTGCACTAAGCAGTGAAAGTGGTGTTTATATTGCAAAGTTTTTTAACCATGGTAGTTCTTTCTCACCCCCACCCCACAGAAACGTTTGCGGAACCCTCTCTCCAGGCCACTCAGATGAAGTTAAAGAGGGCTCGACTGGCCGATGACCTGAATGAAAAGATTGCTCAGAGGCCGGGCCCTATGGAACTCGTGGAGAAGAATATTCTGCCTGTAGACTCCAGCGTCAAAGAAGCAATTATAGGCAAGTAGGATTGCGAGGCCTGTTGAAGCGTGAAAATCAGAAGCGTGAAGTGTGTCGCAATGCCCCGTCATAAATGTGCCTCGGTGTCATTGTGACACTTCCTCAAGAGAGCATTCTTGGTTTGTCACTCCGAAAGTAGTCTGTTAAGACTGGAAACATAAATAAAAACAGACAAAAGGAAAAAGAAAAAAGAATATGCATGCATGCACACACACACACGCACGCACTTTGCACACACTCTGTGTGTATCTGCATGTGTGTGTCGGTCTAAATGTGTGTACCATAATTTTTTTTTGGATATTTCAACAAAAGCATATGGAATAATATTTTCCAGCCTTTCTGTTACATTGATGGAACTGATTCTATGATCATAACATACTGATGGAACACGTACCATCAGTCCAGCTTTGGCCATCTGGAGGGTTGTCCCCCATAAAAGAACCATCTTCTGCTCCACCACCTGCTTAATAAAGCCGTTGTCCTTTTCTCAAAAGAGAAAAAAAAACAAAATAATTGGAAACAATCCATATGTTAAGACCTATGGGTTAGAATAAAAATGATTGGGCTCACCAAAGCCTGTACCTCCAGTTGGTGTGTTCACTGATTCTCCACTTAAAAGAACATTTATTTGGTAACCGTTCAAAGTTACAGCAACACTGAAGAAAGTGACTAATGATCCGTCTTCACACTTAACAGCCATCGCAGCGTCTTCACAGTCACCTGATTAAAATTCAGGCACTTGGCAACTGGAATGTATATATCATGGCCTGAGCACCCTTGCGTCAATGTGATGGCCATTTGCACTTTCCCATGTTCACTTCCTGACAAGCAGAATCAATGAGGGAGGAGACATTAAATACAGGTGGTCCTTGAACTTACAACCACAGTTGGGATCACAATTTTCATTGCTGAGCAAGGCGGTTGTTAACTGAGTTGAGCCCGACTTTACAAACTTCCTTGCCATGGATTTTAAGTTAATCGCCAGAGTTGTTAAGTGAATCACACTTAAAATCCATGGCAAGGAAGTTTGTAAAATTGGACTCAACTCACTTAACAACCGCCTTGCTCAGCAACAAAAATTGTGGTCCCAACTATGGTTGTAAGTTCAAGGACCACCTGTATTTAATGTCTCCTCTCTCTATTACGACTTACTGTATTTTTCGGACTATAAGACGCACTGGTGTATAGAGGCACCAAGATTTCGAAGAGGTAAGTAAAAGAAAAATGTTTTATGTCATCCCTAACCCCCAGAAGCACTCTGGGGCACTCAGAGGCTTTGGGAGGCCTGCAGAGTGCTTCTGGGGGCTGGGGGAAGGCAAAAATGCCCCTGGTTTGGGGAAAGACAGCCCATTTTTGCCCGTTTTTCACAAAAACAACATTTTTTTCCTTCTCCCTCCCCAGCCCCCAGGAGCACTCTGCAGGCCTCCCAAATTCTCTGTGCACTCTGTTTTTGCGAAAAATGAGCCGATATTTCACAGAAATGGGACATGGGGGTGGGACTTCAAGAGGCAAAAATGACTGTATTCAATGTATTAAGATACACCAACATTTCCACCCTCTTTTTGGGGGGTGGGGGTGATGTGTCTTATGTTCTGAAAAATATAGTAGCTAAAAGAAGGATCCTTCTTTTTTTTTTCTTAGCAGTTGGTCAGGAGAACTATCCTCAAACATTGGATGAATTCTCATTTGATGAAGACAGCAGCGATGCTTTATCTCCAGACCAGCCTGGTAGTCAGGAGTCCCAAGGGTCAACCGCTTCCCCCGGAGAGCCCAAAACAAAAGACGTACCCTCGCCGGTGACTCCCGCTTCCTCAGCCACACAGGTACCTTGCCAGCCATTTGAATTGTTGCTGTCTCTCAATGTAAATCAAGCAGTTTCTCTTGCGTTGATACCGTGTTTCTCCAAAAAGAAGGCCGTGCCTTATTTTCTCTTGACCCCACCAAAAAACAGCTAGGACTTCTTTTTGGAGGGTTCTAATTCTTGACTCATCTCGCACTAGTACTCAAGGGAAATGTGCTCAAAAACATGGTAGGGCTTCTTTTCAAGGTGGGTCGTCTTTTTGGAGAAACATGGTAGTGATGTCTTTCTAGCTTCTGATGCAAATGCTGTCCCTTTTTATGTCCTTATAGCCCCCCTCCAGAGAAAAGTCAGAGGTCCAGTTTGACTCTTTGTCGCAATTAAGGAAAGAACGAATCAAATCAGACAGATGGATTGGTGTTTATGGTTGAGCATAATTAGTCTTCAGCTTATGTAGGAGCAGCGTCCAATACTTCATTAAAACAGGCTCTTTTCTATGATAGGAAAGCCAAATTTTTTCTATCCATTCTGTCATAACTGCTTCCTTAATGTTGAAGGTAAAATAACACTAGGACTTAGCAATAGCATTTAGACTTATATGCTGCTTTATAGTGCTTTTACAGTCCTCACTAAGCAGTTTATAGAGTCAGCCCTTTGCTCCCAACAATCTGGATCCTCATTTCAACCTCAGGAGAATGGAAGACTGAGTCAACCTTGAGCCTGGTGAGATTTGGACTGCCAAACTGTCGGCAACCGGCAGGCAGCAGAAGTAGCCTGACGGACTGTGCTCTTAACAACTGCCTCACCTTGGCTCTATTGCACCACCTTGGCAAATGTATTGTTAGCTAGCTAGCAAAAAAGAAAAGAAATTAGATGTCATAGAGTTGCAAGTAAATAAGCATTTCCCCTTCAAAATTATTATTAAACTAAAATTAGAGCCGGAGTGGCGCAGCAGGTAGAGTGCTATACTGCAGTTGACTGTAGATCTGTAGGTCAGCGGTTCAAATCTCATCACCGGCTCAAGGTTGACTCAGCCTTCCATCCTTCCGAGGTGGGTAAAATGAGGACCCGGATTGTGGGGGCAATAGGCTGGCTCTGTTAAAAAATGCTATTGCTAACATGTTGTAAGCCGCCCTGAATCTAAGGAGAAGGGCGACATAAAAATTGAATAAATAAATAAATTGAATAAATAAATGAGTGACTTTTGGTAAATCAGCCCATCTCAGTCTAATCTACTAGATGAAAAATATACTATTCTGAACTCTTTGGACAAATAAAAATAAAAAATAAAAAAAATTGAGAGGTCCTTTCTGAGCTTACAGTTGTTGTTTTCTTGCAGATGTTTCATTACTAGAAACTAGACAATATCATCAATGCTAGAATGGAATGGGATTAGCATTGATGATGTTACCTGGTTACAGGAGTGAGCTACTGCCTGGATGCGGGGGGAACGAAGTGGGATAGCGAAAATGGAGCTCCACCCCAGAGCACCCAATTTGCACTGAAAGATGTTGAAAGAAAATGCAGGGCGTCCTGCATAAACCACACCCACAGTGTGGTAATAAACATTTTGGTAGCCCTTCACTGACCACAGCCACCCTGACATGAATGATGTCAATCTAGCCACACTTACCATGGCCATCCTGGCACCCCAAGGTCAAACACACCCATCCTGGCACCCCAAGGTCAAACACAACTCTAATTTGATTTTGATTTTTGATTTTATTGGATTTGTATGATGCCCCTCTCCGTAGACTCGGGGCGGCTAACAACAGTAGTAAAACAGCACATAACAATCCAATATTAAAACAGTTAAAAATCCTTATTGTAAAACCAAACATACATACAGACATACCATGCATAAAATTGTAACGGCCTAGGGGGAAAGAGTATCTCAGTTCCCCCATGCCTGGCGGCAGAGGTGGGTTTTAAGAAGCTTACGAAAGGCAAGGAGGGTGAGAGCAATTCTAATCTCTGGGGGGAGTTGGTTCCAGAGGGCCGGGGCCGCCACAGAGAAGGCTCTTCCCCTGGGTCCCGCCAAGTGACATTGTTTAGTTAACGGGACCCGGAGAAGACCCACTCTGTGGGACCTAACTGGTCGCTGGGATTCATGCAGCAGAAGGCGGTCCCTGAGATAGTCTGGTCTGGTGCCATGAAGGGCTTTATAGGTCATAACCAACACTTTGAATTGTGACCGGAAACTGATGGGCAAGCAATGCAGACTGCGGAGTGTTGGTGTAACATGGGCATATTTGGGGAAGCCCATGATTGCTCTCGCAGCTGCATTCTGCACGACCTGAAGTTTTCAAACACTTTTCAAAGGTAGCCCCATGTAGAGAGCATTACAGTAGTCGAGCCTCGAGGTGATAAGGGCATGAGTAATGTTACCCTCAATGAAATTGAGTTTGTACCTCTGCTCTATGTGTAAGGATGGGCTGCTGCTCGGACGGGGGAGAACGCAGTGGGCTAGCTCTTCACTGCCTAGTTGGGTCACAAAACATCTTTAAGAAAACAACCAAGCTCAGAGAATACCATTTCAACCCTGAGCTTCAAGTAGTCTCCATTATTGGTATGATCAAAATTTTATATGACTTTCAGGATTAAAAACAGAGATAAGGCATACAGATGCTCCTAAATTTATTTTAAGGAAAATAAAAGGCTATTGCACAGACATTTCATAATTCTGTTTGGATTATTATTGAATAATCATAATTAATTTTTTTCCATACATTGCTTTTCGTGAAAAATTCAGAATTTCGTCTGATTTCAGGGAATACAGATATTATGAAATATCACGAAATCACTTTGGAAAGGGGGCACCTACTGTATATTGAAAAATGTTTAAATAGCCTTTTCTCATTTTCTGCGCCTCTCAGTATCCCCCCTTAGCAATACCTGGAACTGACTTTCTGAAGCCACCTGTCACCGATCAGCATGTCACACGCACAACGACAGCTGCTCCTCTAACCACAAATTCTGTGACTGCCACAAAACACTGCAGTGGGCCAACACTAATAAAGGTAGGAAAGAATAAAACCAATGGGGGTTGGCTTAATTATACCGCTTTCCTTGGCAAAAATGAACATTTTAAACCAGGAATAATAACATATATAATTAGTTGGGTAAGAGCTTTTTAAACCTTTAGGAGGGAAAACCCACATGTATGCATTGGCAAGCAAGCATGAAATCCTCATCACCATCCCATCTCTGCAGTAACTATTAATCATTTTCCTAAACTAAATATTTTTTAACCTTGGCTATTGATATTATAAATAGCATAACTGTATTTTTCAGAATGTCGCCAACCGGATTAGCGGTTTTGCAGATGAATAAAGGAAAGGAGCTACATCTGCCAGTTTTTATAGCATTGTTTTTATAAGATATCACACTGAATTGAGTAGACCAAAGGGTGACATCACCCTTAAGTTATGCTGACTTTTGCTGGAGTCCTTACCTTGTAACGCTAAGCTTTAACACTTAAATTAGAATAGAATAGAATAGAATAGAATTTTTATTGGCCAAGTGTGATTGGACACACAAGGAATTTGTCTTGGTGCATATGTTCTCAACGTACATAAAATAAAATATACATTTGTCAAGAATCATCTGGTACAACACTTAATGGTTGTCATAGGGGTCAAATAAGCAATGAAGAAGCAATATTAATAAAAATCTTAGGATATACGCAACAAGTTACAGTCATACAGTCAACATGGGAGGAAATGGGTGATAGGAATGATGAGAAAAACTAGTAGAATAGAAGTGCAGATTTAGTAGAAAGTAAATTGGAATTTAAGAGACACTGATCTAAATTTTAGGATAATAATTTTTGATTGATGAAGCAAAGCTACAGTTCTGGCAGCCTACATTATTTATATACTAATGTTTCTGCCTCAATAATTAGCAGTATTTTTCTCTCTGTAAGATTGTTTGCTCTGCTAAGGGTGTGTATGTGGGGGTGGGTGGGTAGTTAAGCGAAATAGTTAAGAGCAGCTGCTAAAATGAAAAGAATTTGCTAAGACAGCTTAAAAGATAATCGTCTTCTGGATTATAGTCAGATACCGAATTCAATTCCAGAATTCTCACCGTCAAAGCTATAAATATACTTCTTTTCCCGATCCAGTGAAGTATAACAGTTTCTATACAGGTAGTCCATCAACTTAACAAACAATTTGAAGTTACAACAGAGCTCAGAAAAAATAAACTGACAACTGATCCTAACACTTAAAACCATGGCAGCATCTGGCAATCAGCATGTGTTGACGCTGGTTGCTGTCTCCTAGGAATATGTGATTTTTCAATCTTTCCAGCCAGCTTCCAGTGAGCAAAATTAATGGGAGAATGCGGGTTTGTTTAACAACTGCATGGTTCACTTAGCAATTGTACTGATTTGCTTTACAACCATGGCAAAAAAAAAAGGGTGTGTGTGTGTGTAAAAATTGGGTACAGTCGCCTTCCTTAGCAGCAGAAATTCAGATCTTTCCTTGTAGTTGTAGATCAAGGATTACCTGTATTAAGTCAAATCCATACACAGCTATGAACCACTCACTCAGTGGCTTTGGGCCAATCATTACTGTTTCATATATACTTGTAGTTCTGGGGATGAAATTGGAGAGCCTCTTGAGTTTTTGGAGAAAAGAAACATCCATGTAACGCTGGAGTCTTCCAAACTTGGCAACTTTAAGCCTTGTGGACTTCCAATTCCCAGAATTCCCTAATCAGCATGGGGGATTCTGGGAGTTGAAGTCCATAAGTCTTAACGTTGCCAAGTTTGGAAGCCCCCGATCTAACAACAAAATAAAATCTCTACTGTAGCACAGAATATAAGTTTTTGGATTTAGCATCAGCTCTGGATCAAACCACAGCTTTTTATTTTCTCTCTGCAAATAGCAACCTCACCCCAAGAACCCCAACGACAGACCTCGGAGCAAGAAATCCAAAGAACCAAAGCCCAGAGTGAAGAAACTGAAGTACCACCAGTATATCCCCCCTGATCAGAAACTAGAGAAAAACGAGCCCCCGATGGACTCCAACTACGCTCGTTTGTTGCAGCAGCAACAACTATTCTTGCAACTTCAAATTCTGAGCCAACAGCAACAACATTACAATTACCAGACAATTCTTCCCGCACCACTCAAGTAGGTGAATCTTGGACAGTTTTTGACTTCTTTGGTTTCCTCATCTCTCCCTCCCCACTTTTTTTTTTTGCCCTTGAAAAAAGGGCAAGGAGCAATTAATTTTTGAGCTCAATCCTGGTCTATCCACTTCCATTTCCTCATTGCAGTTTAGTCTGCGAAGTTATGTTAACGGAATAAAATAATTCTTCAAAGCTAAACAAGATTACTGTCAGTGTTCCAAATAACATCCGAGAAATAAATTAGAGTCCAAACCTTGGTCTTCTTCCAAGTTCAAATTTATTGACAGAGCCATGTTGGTTACGAACTATAACCAACCCAATACAGTGATACCTTGTCTTACAAACTTAATTGGTTCCGGGATGAGGTTCTTAAGGTGAAAAGTTTGTAAGACGAAACAATGTTTTCCATAGGAATCAATGGAAAAGCAATAAATGCGTGCAAGCCCAAAATTCACCCCTTTTTGCCAACCGAAATCGCAGCATCGCAAAAACACCAAAGTCCTCGAAACCCCATCTCCGGACCTCTGTGTTTTTGCGATGCTGCGATTTCATTGAGGCTCCACTCGCTGGGAAACCCCACCTCCGGACTTCCGTCGCCAGCGAAGCGCCCGTTTTTGTGCTGCTGGGATTCCCCTGCTGGGACTCTCCTGCAGCATCACAAAAACACGGAAGTCCGGAGGTGGGGTTTCCCATGGAGGGGAGCCTCAGGGGACTCCCAGCAGCGCAAAAACGGGTGCTTCGCTGGCAATGGAAGTCCGGAGGCGAGGCATCCCAGTGGCGGTGGTGGGTTTGTAAGGTGAAAATAGTTTGTAAGAAGAGGCAAAAAAATCTTAAACCCCGAGTTTGTATCTCGAAAGGTTTGTATGATGAGGCGTTTGTAAGACGAGGTATCACTGTACTAACTTTTCTTACAGTTCACTCAGGTTAAGGTTCATCCCTTGTCCCCACACCCACAAGTTCATCACATGGACCACTCCGGTGCTCAATCTTCCCCTGTACTTCCGGCTGGTGCTGAACAAAAGATGACCTTGAATCTCTAGAAATAATTGGTTGTGGCTAGTATTTTTCCCTCTCATGTAACCACCCCTCCCCAATTCCCACAGTACTATTCTACTTGTGGCAGGCCAAAGTCTCTAACTTAAAACGATGGCTTTGGCCTGGCAATTACTTTGAAGCTTTAAAATTACATTTCTGTACGCCAACCCAGTTAAAATAGATAAAATACTTGGCGGCTAAAGAGGGGGAAAAAATTGGCAGCACAATGTTGAAAGAAATGGATGGGAAAGATAAATTTGGTTTTGAAGGTTGATTTTGTCTCCCCCCCCCCCTCTTTTCTTTGAAGACAAATAAATGACAAACAGGGCAACACTGGGAATGTATCACTCAATGCTTTGAACAACAACATCTCTTCGGTAGCTGTCAGCACATCCAGATCGAACACTAATATTTCAAATAGAAAGCCAGGACCTCTTCCTCCTAGCTTGGATGATTTGAAGGTAAAAAAATAAATAAATTAATAAGTGCAGTATGAAATATCTTCCAAAGGTCCTAAAAATTGTGTTACCCTAACTCAATGATGGCATATCTGTTGACACATGAGCCGTTGCTTAGCTTAGCTCCAACGTGCATGTGTGTTCCAGCCAGCTGATTTTTGGCTCTCACAGAGGCTCTGGGAGGGCGTTTTTGGCTTCCAGAGAGCCTCCGGGAGGGCATTTTTACCCTCCCCTGGCTCCAGGGAAGCCAGAAGCTGGAAAACAGTCTGTTTTTGGCCTCCAGAGGGCCTCCATAGGGTGGGGGAAACTGTTTTCGTCCTCCCCAGACATTGAATTATGAGTGTGGGTACTCAAGCATGCTTGATAACATACCGCCCTAACTCATCTGTCTTTCGAATCATTTTATTTTTTGCCAGTTCATCCCGCTGCCAGCATCACCCGCTTCAGCACCAAAAATGATCGAAATGTGGTATTGTTTTCAGTTTACCAAAAAATGTAGCCCTAGACGTAGAGCAGGAGGGTCAAACTCAAGGCCTGCAGGCCAGATCCAGCCCACATGATGCTTAAATCTGGCCCGTGGGGCTGCCCCGGAAACAGTGAAGGACGGTCCTGCAGTGCCTCTGCCAGCGAAAATGGAGCTCTGTTTCTGCTGGCAGAGGTTTGCCGGAGGCCATTGCAGTAAAAAAACGGAGCTGGGGAACCTGTTTTCTTTGCCAGACCGCTCGGGCCACCACAGGCATTCTGACACGAGTGATGTTGAGTGATGTTGACTGGCCCTGTCCCCTGGCTAGGTGCCCCCTCCCCTCCAGAGGCCAAACACAACCCTGATGTGACCTTCAAGGAAATCAAGTTTGACACCCCTGATCTAGAGTGTCTCCCATATATTTCTGCAAGCCAAATTTCAGTGGGAAATGATACAGGCTCTCAGGTATGGAGGACGGCAAAGGAATCATTCGCACTTCACAAGTGGGTGGGGGCTGTGTGTTGTTTTTGTGTTTCTTTTTTTGCACGATGCCCAAACATGCTCTCTTGTTCTAACACAAACAGGGAAGGTAGATCACCATGGATCCTGTAAATTACAGGTCCGAGCCGGAGTTAAAACGACAGAGGAGATTGCTCTGTACAGATAGACTTCAGTCGTGATCTTTTAGTTTATCTTGTCTGTAGCGGTTATTAAGTGGATAAATGGGATCGGATAGCAGAACACAAAGGCGGTTAACCCGACTGGTTTAGAAAAGCCGGCAGGGGGATAATTTTAGCATTCTGCCTTCAAGTACTTGCCTATTAATAGTCCTGCTCCATACAACCCAGAAACGAAATTGCAGCTGTTAGCAGTTAACGTTTCAAAAAGAATAGAGGGTTAATCTCTAGGATGCAATTAGACTCACTCTTTTTTTTTGGTATTCACTTATTCAGCTATAAACAGAAAAAAGTTTCCATAGCCCTTTTGGCACGGAAGAAACTTTTGGTGCAGAGATTCTTAAAATTGTGGATCAGGACTCGTTCTGGGGCTCATGAGTCGCTCGAAGGTGGGAGTTGTGTGCATCCCATTGCTTGGTTTTGTTTTGTCTTTTAACTTGATCAGGCTTGCCTGGGCTGAGTGAGCATTGTCAGAATTCTCCACAGGCTTTGCGCCTTGCTTTGCCTTCACAGGCCTTGTGGCTGGTTGCAGAGCCACAAAGTGTGTGAACCCCCACCATAAACAGGTTAAAATTTAACTAGTAAAAGTAAATGGTATGTTTATTTCCAGCCCAGCCCTCTAACCCCCCCCAAAATATTTATTTATCTATCTATTTATCTATTTATCTTTTATTTATTTACTTACTTACTTACTTACTTACTTACTTACTCACTCACTCACTCACTCACTCACTCACTCACTCACTCACTCATTTATTTATTGGATTTGTATGCCGCCCCTCTCCGCAGACTCGGCGCGGTTAACAACAGCAATAAAAACAGCATATAACAATCCAATATTGAAACAGTTTAAAAACCCTTATTATAAAACCAAACATACATACAGACATACCATGCATAAAATTGTAAAGGCCTAGGGGGAAAGAGTATCTCAGTTCCCCCATGCCTGGCGGCAGAGGTGGGTTTTAAGCAGCTTACGAAAGGCAAGGAGGGTGGGGGCAATTCTAATCTCCGGGGGGAGTTGGTTCCAGAGGGCCGGGGCTGCCACAGAGAAGGCTCTTCCCCTGGGTCCCGCCAAGCGACATTGTTTAGTTGACGGGACCCAGAGAAGACCCACTCTGTGGGACCTAACTGGTCGCTGGGATTCGTGCAGCAGAAGGCGGTCCCTGAGATAATCTGGTCCGGTGCCATGAATTAGTCTTATTCACATCCATTGTTCTTTTTAAGGGGGATCTGGTATCCTGCTTGAATGAATTACGGCAGAAAGAAGTGAAGCTAATGGACAGTGAACTTTTGCAGACCTCCTAAAGATTTGTCATTTTTTTTAATTTCGACTCCATCTTTAATGTATAACTGAATCCCACAATTGTGATCACATCCGGTTAACACTATCAGTAAGCAAACTGCAAGGACTGTCTATATGGGACTATTATCTTATCTACAGAAGTCTTTGGACAACTGCATAAATTAAATATGCTGTTGTCTGCATGGCTTCCGCTTCCCTCAGCTGCAGAGATTATATTTATAATGATATTTTCAACAGCTGACAGGGGAAGTCTGGGAGTTGAAGTCCACGCAATTCACGTTGCCAAGGTTCAGAAACAAAGGTCTTACCCTTTGCCTGCACGACTCCTTCCTTCCTTCCTTCCTTCCTTCCTTCCTTCCTTCCTTCCTTCCTTCCTTCCTTCCTTCCTTCCTTCCTTCCTTCCTTCCTTCCTTTTCAACCAAGAATTCCCTGCTTTTCTTCTTGGCTTCCAAATATATGCAGAGTTGAAGGTACTTTAAAAACATAATTCTTTCAAAATGCAATGGAAATTAAATATTGCCCAGTCCAGAACTCAAGAGCTCTGTAAGCAACTTACCATACCAGTTTGTCCATCAGCAGGGAATTAGGATGTATACAGAGGCAGAGATATTCAGATGTAGGTGCGTGGAAGTCTCAAACAAAGCCCGGAGTTTGAATATTTGTTTAGGCAGGACCCACATGGCCCCATTGCTTCTGGTAACTTTAATACTTCATGCCCATTATTCAGAGCACATTATACTTCTCAGTTTTATTCTGCGGGATTCAAGCAAACAATACATTGCTGGTGGTATTGCATCTGTTGATGGTAATTTCTTCATTTGATTGCTTCATTCTAGGATAGGAGTATCAAACTTGATTTCATTGAGGGCTGTATCAGGTTTATGTTTGACCTCAGGGTAGGTTGGCCAACTCGACATCACTTGTGAAGGGAGGCCCCTTTGGAGGCCTGAGTGCTCTGAAAATGGGCTTCCGAGTTCCATTTTCATCTGCAATGGCCTCTTGCAACCTTCTGCCGGCCAAAATTGCCTCTTGCAAACCCTTTGGCAGCCGAAACAGAGCTCGGGAGAGTCGTGTGATGCACTGTGGGCCAGTCCTTCGTTGTTTCCAGGGCGGCCCCATGGACTAGATCTAAGCACCAGATCTGAGCCCGAGCCTTGAATTTGACACCCCTGCTCTAGGGACATCATTTCTATTAAAAAACCTTTGTCTCTTTCCCCTCTCCTCCAATTCAGGTAGCTGAACTGAAAATGGAATTAAAGCTTAGAGGATTGCCTGTGTCTGGAACCAAAATGGATCTCATTGAGCGGCTGAAACCTTATCAGGATCTTAACAATAATTCCGTTGGCACTAGTAACACAGGAACTGCATTCAGTAATGGAACCAGCAAACCTGGAGAAATCACTACACCGTTCCCTGCTGCGTCCTTAAATAAGCCAGCAGTGAATTCTGCTGCCAGTAACTCTTCAGAAAAAGCACCTGTTGGAACCGGGAGCAAAACAGGACAGCTGGAACAGGTGGTGTCCCCTCTGCCCACTTCCCCTTCTCCTTCGGAACAGTCCAGTCTCGGAACAGACGATGCCAGCATGGCCGACACATTGTCGGAAATTATGACCATGATGTCTCCATCGCAGTTCCCGAGCGCTTCCCCTCTCCGAGCGGCCGCGCAGGAAGACGCCGGAAACGCATCCGGCATGGACCTGGATGCCACCGAGAAGGACCGCAGGCTTCAAGAGAAAGAGAAGCAGATCGAGGAGCTCAAAAGAAAACTGGAACAAGAACAGAAGCTGGTGGAAGTGCTGAAGATGCAACTGGAGGTCGAGAAGAGGAGCCATCAACAGCAGCCGCTGGCCCAACCTCCAGCCTCTAATTCACCAATGGCTTTGAATCCTCAGCGTAACTGCTCCTCGGTGAAGGAAGAAAGCACCGCGGCAGACAGCGCTGAATCAAGGCAGTTGGTCTCTGATGCTTTAGGGCAGCCCAGGCCAGCAGAGATCCAAAACCTAGTTGCCAAAAAGGCCGTGGTTGTCAAGCAAGAGATAGCCTTGGCCCAAGCCGAGCCACAGAACATCCTGTCTCAGTTCTATGTAAGCTCGCAGAGACAGCCCCAAACTGCTGTCGTCGCCCATCCTCAGGCTCTGCTGGCTGCCTCGGGGACGGCCCAACTGCTCCTGCCACTCTCCCTGCAGGGTCCAAGTTCAGACACTTCAGTGCAACTGCCTGTGAGCAACATCCAGGTAACCTCTGCTGCCAACCTTAGATGGCCACTACTAGTCGAGGAGACATTCATGAAGGCCACAGCTTTTACTCCCCGGGTTATATGGGGAGTAAAAGCTATGGACGAACTTGGAATCTTCCTGCTATGTTTTGTGAAAAACAGATCCAGGGGTTTGGGATTCTAGTCCCGAAGGCAAATTAACCATGGTTTAATATAGCAGCAGTATCAGTAGCACTTAGAATTACATAACGCTTCACAGTACTTTTTGCAGCCCTCTCTAAGCCATTTACTGAGTCAGCCTATTTTATTTATTTTTTTATTGGATTTGTATGCCGCATATAATAATAATCCAATACTAAAACAGTTAAAAACCCTTATTACCAAACCAAACATATACAGTATACAGACATACCATGCATAAAATTGTAAAGGCCTAGGGGGAAAGAGTATCTCAGTTCCCCCATGCCTGGCGGCAGTGGTGGGTTTTAAGCAGCTTACGAAAGGCAAGGAGGGTGGGGGCAATTCTAATCTCTGGGGGGAGTTGGTTCCAGAGGGCCGGGGCCGCCACAGAGAAGGCTCTTCCCCTGGGTCCTGCCAAGCGACATTGTTTAGTTGACGGGACCCGGAGAAGACCCACTCTGTGGGACCTAACTGGTCACTGGGATTCGTGCAGCAGAAGGCGGTCCCTGAGATAATCTGGTCCGGTGCCATGAAGGGCTTTATAGGTCATAACCAACACTTTGAATTGTGATCGGAAACTGATCGGCAACCAATGCAGACTGCGGAGTGTTGGTGTAACATGGGCATATTTGGGAAAGCCCATGATTGCTCTCGCAGCTGCATTCTGCACGATCTGAAGTTTCCGAACACTTTTCAAAGGTAGCCCCTTGTAGAGAGCTATTGTCCCCAACAATCTGGGTCCTCATTTTACCCACCTTGGAAGGATGGAAGGCTGAGTCAACCTTAAGCCTGGTGAGATTCGAACTGCCAAATTGCAGGCAGGCAGCAATCAGCAGAAGTTGCCTGCAGCACTGCACTCTAACCGCTGTGCTACTGCGACTCTTAATATCCCCTTGACAGAAGCATGCATGATTGTGAACAGCTGGTGTAACATGCGCTCTCATGGAATTAGGATATTTAACAACTCCCCATAGACCTGGTGAGCCTTCACATTATCTCTAATATGGTCTAAGAAGGAACAATTACGAGGGCATAAATGAATGCAGGGTGCTTTTGTTTCATTGGAGTTGAAATAGTAATAGGGTATCTAATAGCTAATCTAAATTAATGGGACTGGGGTTACCCAAATCCTAAATTATCTCTATTTTCCGGAGCAAATACGTAGTGAGCAAAAATTCAAATGCTCACTTTGATATAAAAATAATTCTTATCCATTTAGCATATTAAACAGGTGCCTGATTTTGGCTAAAGTTTTATTTATGTTATCCCTAAAAAGTGTCTTGTCATCGTAAGGCTATTATTATTATTATTATTATTATTATTATTATTATTATTATTATTAATTGGATTTGTATGCCGCCCCTCTCCGCAGACTTATGTCCATGTGCACACAAACTTTCCATATGATAAAATTTCCCTTGGAATTTAACTGCTGGAGGTTATTGTGGCATCCTCATTTGTCCAGTTCTCCAGATGGTAGTATATTGTAGCTGATGCATAATTATTAACCCATTTTATTCCTTACAGTTTTGTGCAGAAATTTCAGAGGGGCTTAATTACTGTAGAAGTCCTGCAAATTTTTTTTCATTTGAAGTAGACTGAGATTAGAAAATAATGCCTTGACATTAATGCAATTGTGTTTTGCATCCAACAAATTGAAGCCGTACGTTTTTATCCCGTAGGTTCAAACACAAGTTGGTATTCCAACCATCGCACAAGTATCTACTTCTAGTTTGATCCCCAAAGTACCACAGATGCAGATGTCAGCTCCCAAACAAAATGCTTCTCCACAGCATGCAGTTGGCCAAACCTCAGAGAACAGAAAGGTTGGTGAAAGTTTATGTGCGATGGATTATATCTTGGTAGTTAAAGTTCTGTATTCTATTACTTGCGTGGGCTTGTATTCTTCAATAAAAAAGATCCAGGATGGAATAATAACGTGTAGATTTAGCACTTAGATTTATATACCGCTTTCACAGGGCTTTCCAACCCTCTCTAAGCGGTTTATAGTGTCAGTCTATTTCCTCCAACAATCTGGGCCATCATTTTATCTACCTCGGAAGGCTGGAAGGCTGGAAGGCTGAGTCACCTTGAGCTGGACAGTTGCTGGAAGTTGGCAGAGTTAGCTTGCAATACTGTATTCTAATCATTGCACACGATGGATGGATGGATGGATGGATGGAAGGAAAGGAAAGGAAAGGAAGGAAGGAGCAATAGTACTTAGACTTAATACAGTTTCACAGTGCTTTACAGCCTCTCTAAGCAGTTTACAGACTCAGCCTGTTGCCCCTAACAATCTCTGTCCTCATTTTAGTCATGCAGGTCATGGTTTTTTCCCCCTCCCAAAAAGCAACTGGACTTTCTTGGGTCCAAGAAACTTATTCGGCTCTGACTGGATGTCCTTCCATTCTGCACCATCCAGTCACAGCAGAAAAAACTTCTTGGATGGAAAGTGAAACATCTTGCAAGAAAAACAAGAAAGTCCAGTTGCCTCTTGAAAAAAAGCATCTTTGGGATTTCTTAAGGAAAATACTTGGATTCTTTTCTGGGCTGATTGAACTCAATTTAAGTTTTATTATTATGCTATAAATATTAGCTGTTGCTATCCACCCTGCATATTTTAGTTTAAATATATTTATATAGGGTTTGTTCAACACTGTATGTTGTTGTTTTTTGCAGGTATTTCCTCCTACCTCACCTAACACAGTATTTTCCTATCAGAACCCGTCTGCTACAAACCTTCAGCAACCTTTGTTTAAGCCAGCATCAAATACGACGCCT
Source organism: Erythrolamprus reginae (assembly GCF_031021105.1). Classification (NCBI taxonomy): domain Eukaryota; kingdom Metazoa; phylum Chordata; class Lepidosauria; order Squamata; family Dipsadidae; genus Erythrolamprus; species Erythrolamprus reginae. Next base: position 46,546,618 of record NC_091958.1, read on the forward strand.
CACTCAGGGAACCAAGCACCCTTAGTGCAAAATGGACCGAACCCTCTTCAGAAGGTAGAGCTTGTTCTCCATTGTGGAAACCTGTCCCGCCAACAGGGCATTGCTCAGAGGCTTCAGACAGCCCATCTATGATGAACGCAACACACCTGTTTGCAGTGTTGGTGATTACCTCTTAAGCCCAGAGGATGCTTGTTCTAGCTCACATTGTACCATATGCTAGAGCAGCGACGGTGAACCTTTTTTGGTTCGTGTGCCAAAAGGGTGTGTGGATGTGCACCCACATATACCCACACTCATTCCCCCTCCCCCATACTGTTCTGTCGAGCTCTCTGGTAGAATCCTCCCGAAAATTCACAGATACAAATTTCAGACACACATTTGAAAATTCAAAACAATGTTGTTTATACAGAAAATTCAAATAAACTAAGCACTCTTTTTGTATAGCAAAGAGCACTCGTCTCTAAACAAACTGATAATTTGTACAAGTCCCTTATCAGTTCTGAGATACTTAGCTTGTAGCTGTGAGGCAATTCACAGTCCTTCTTCTTTCACAAAGTGAAACACCCTTTGCTCTGCTTTAGTTTCAAAGTGGGGAAAAACAAGGCAGGCACAAAACACAACGATCAGATAATCCTCCACAAGGGCTAAACCCACAGGCTGCTATTTATAGCAGCCTCACTAATTACCACAGTCCCACCCAACCACAGGTGGCCTCATTTTCTTTGATAATAATCTCTCAGTTGTTGCTGCCTATGCATCGCTCTCCGCATGCGTGGCTGTATCATTAACTCTTGTTCTGAATCCAAGGAGGAGAAAGATAATTGATCTCCTTCTGAGCTGTCTGCCACACTCTCCTCCTCCCTGTCACTCATGTCTTCTTGGTCAGAGGAGCCTTCATCATCAGATTCCAACGGGAGCAAAACAGGCCTGCGGCATGTGGATGTCTCCCCCACATCCACGGTCCTTGGGGCAGTAGCTGGGCCAGAGCTAACCACAACACGTACTGATCTCTGTGCATACACACAACCCCGCGCAGGCGTACAGGCCTCACTGAAGCCTGGGATGGTGAAAAAACCGATCCAATGGACAAACCAGACATTTGGAAAAAGGGACCTCTGGTTTGCCTGTTGGACCACTTTTTGCACTCCAGGGCTTCCCTGAAGTCTCCGGAGGGTGAAACAGCCTTCCCCAAGGCTGAAAATGAGCTGGCCAGCATGCACATGGGCACTTGAGCTGACATAGGACAAAGCCTCTCATGCCCTCCAATATGGCTCTGCGTGCCACCCGTGGCATGTGTGTCATAGGTTCACCATCATCATGCTAGAGGTAAGCATTGTCCCAGGCCTCAAAGCTCTTGCATGTACACAAAAGCGTCTTGCACACTTAGAAAAGCAATAGCACTTAGTTAGTTTAGTTTAGTTTAGTTTAATTTATTTAGATTTGTATGCCGCCCCTCTCCGCAGACTCGGGGCGGCTCACAACTTAGACCACTTCAGACGTGTTAAGAGGTAATGGTGAGAATTGTACAGGTAGTCCTTGACTTAGGATCACAATCGGAACCATGAGCCGGGGTGGCGCAGCAGGTAGAGTACTGTACTGCAGGACACTGAAGCTGACTGTAGATCTGAAGGTCAGCGGTTCAAATCTCATCACCGGCTCAAGGTTGACTCAGCCTTCCATCCTTCCGAAGTGGGTAAAATGAGGACCCGGATTGTGGGGGCAATATGCCGGCTCTGTTAAAAAGTGCTATTGCTAACATGTTGCAAGCCGCCCTGAGTCTAAGGAGAAGGGCGGCATAAAAATCAATCAATTAATCAATCAATCAAATAAACAAACAAACAAACCAGAATTCCCATTGCTAAGTAAGGCAGTTGCAATCAATTTTGCCTTCCCCCCCGCCCCACAGTTGTTAAGCGAATCATTGCAGCTGTTAAATGAATCACGTGGTGATTAAGCCAATTTGACTTTCCCCGTTAGCTTCGCTTGTCAGAAGCTGGCTAGGAAGGTTGCAAATTGTGACTGCCTAAATCCGGGATAAATGCCAGTTGCCAAACAAATGGATTTTGATCATGTGACTATGGGGAATAGCAAGAGCACTTAGACTTTTATACCACTTTCCCTGAACAATCTGGCCCTCATTTTACCCACCTCAGAAGGATGGAAGGCTGAGTCAACCTTGAGCAGGTCAGGATTGAACTGCACATTGTGAATAAAGTTAGCCTGCAGTACTCTATTCTAACCATTGCACCACCACGGTCTCTCTTAATAGTCGGAAAAAGCTGCTGGGTTCCATTCTTAATGCCTAATGTAAGAGACTATTTGGTGTAGATATTGAAGTGTTGAAGCAAGAACAGGGAATCCTGAATTCTAGTCCTGGTTTATCGAAGCCACTGGTGATTTTGGACCAGTCATGCCCTCCCAGCCCTAGGAAAGAAGCAATGGCAAACCAGTTCAGAGAAATGTTGCGAGAAAACCACAGGGACTTTGTCCTCTAGTTTGCCAGGAGTCGAGAGTGACTCGAAAGGAGAAAGGTGGTTAGGAAAACGGATGATTTGATGCCTTTGTAGTGCTCAGGGAAGGAGGAGTTAACTTGCCAGTTAATTCATCCTCTGCATAGCATTCAGGTTTGAGAGGAAAAAATAAAATTTCCCTTTAGGAATGGTACAGTAGAAGCTGTTTTGATTAAACCTCAGGATGGAATGGAAAAAGAACAAACCCCTTGTGTGTAGGAGATTCCATGTGTCTGCTTGTTGCAGACCTCATGCTTATCTTAGAAGAGAAGTAGAGCAGTGGTCCCCAAACTATGGCCCGTTGAGGCCCTTTATCCGGCCCGCGGGGTGTGTGTGTGTGTGTATTTTTTTCCCCTCTTAATATGCATTCAAACAACACAGTGTACCATCTAATTTTCCATGAATAAAATGCGGTATTTTGTTAGTAACTAATATCAATCATGAAAAAAAGCTGCAAAAGTTTTTTTTCTAATTTTGTCATCTAGTTACATTCATTTTCTTTTAATTAAATTCCATCCTTAACGTTCCTTCAAAAAGTACAACACCAATTATATTTCTTACTTATTAACCATTATGCCAAAATGCTTCCTTCTTTATGCATTTTTCTATAAGCCAAGAAAACCTTGTATAAGCCAATCAAATGTTAACAAAAGAAAATTAAAAACAAAACATAAACATATATGAATTTTATACTTCTTTCCCCCCTCTAAATAGTATGTTCCCATTTTGTTTTTTACTTTAAAATGAGGTATGTGCAGTGTGCATAAGGATTCGTTCAAACTGGCCCCCTGTGTAAAACGTTTGGGGACCCTTGAAGTAGAGTATTGTGTCCCCCCCTTCACTCTCTTAGTAAAATATTATAATACATTATCTCCTTGATTTGAGATTGCTTTTAATAACAAAGCAGGATAAATGTGACCAATGAGTAAGTGCCCAATGCAATTAAATAAAAAAGAAGAGTTGGTGGGAATCTCTTTAAAAACATTATTTTAACGCTATTACTGTATAACCAAAACAATTTATACATTTATAATAGCGTTAGATAAACTAAGTTTGGTTTTGAAATATATTAGAATTAGTTTATATACAAAGAATTATTATGAGAAGAACTCTCTTTAATGAAAAGTTTAACAAATTTTTTTTTAACATTCAATTATATATTCAATTATGTATTCTTTTTTATGTACTTAACTTCATACTTTTGAGATAAGCGGGGGAAATATATCCCCACCTTTTATGTTGAATGTATGTATGTCTGTTTGTCTATTTTATGAAAACTAATAAAAAAAATAGAAAAAAAATATAAAAACATTATTTTAAAATCTGTTTGCTGCCACATTTGTTTCCTAACTGAATCCATTGTTTCCGACAGCCGCCTTCCCCGGCTCAGTCCCAGCAATACCTTCTGCAACAGTCCTTGTTCAACAGTCCAGGAACCAAAACAAAAGACCCCCCACGTTACGAAGAAGCCATCAAACAGACGCGCAACCTACAGTCTTCTCAACGAGAAGTAAGTGGCAGAGCAGGCCTGTTTGTTTATTCTATAATATGTCTTGGTTGAGGCACCCAGCTCCATTAAGGAATCAATAAAAGAGATGCAATGTGAGCCCTTCCATTTGCTCTGACTTCATTGCTGCTCAGTCCTAAACAAAAGTATTGCCCACAAGATCATATGCTGCAACGTCCTGCCTGTCGGCGACTACTTCAGCTTCAACCACAACAACACAAGAGCACACAACAGATTTAAACTTAATATTAACCGATCCAAACTTGACTGTAAAAAATATGACTTCAGTAACAGAGTTGTCGAAGCGTGGAACTCATTACCGGACTCCATAGTGTCATCCCCAAACCCCCAACACTTTACCCTTAGATTATCTACGGTTGACCTATCCAGATTCCTAAGAGGTCAGTAAGGGCCGAGTACAAGTGCACTAGAGTGCCTTCCGTCCCCTGTCCTATTACTCTCCTATATATCCTATATCTCTTCTTCTATTCTTTCATGATATACTCTATTCCTATATATATATATATATATATATATATATATATATATATATATATATATATATATATGTGTGTGTGTGTGTGTGTGTGTGTGTGTGTGTGTGTGTGTGTGTGTATGTATGTGTGTATATATATATATATATATATATATATATATATATATATATATATATTCTGTTACTATATTCTATATATTCTATATATTCTATTCCTATATATTCTATTCCTATATCTTCTTTTCTATTCTTTCTTAGATATATTTTACTATGAGTATCTCCTCTATAACCTTCATCATGTATTTTACTATGTGTACATTGATATATACTCACTAAAACCCTCATTGTGTATTGGACAAAATAAATAAATAAATAAATAAAATAAAACAGACTCGAAGGTGCATAATTTGCAATTTTCCCAAGAAGTGTTTTTAATAGGACACAATCTGAAGTTAGTTGGGGGAAAGATCAAAAGCAACGTGAGAAAATATTATTTCACTGAAAGAGTAGTAGATCCTTGGAACAAACTTCCAGCAGACGTGGTTGGTAAATCCACAGTAACTGAATTTAAACATGCCTGGGATAAACATATATCCATTGTAAGATAAAATACAGGAAATAGTATAAGGGCAGACTAGATGGACCATGAGGTCTTTTTCTGCGGTCAGTCTTCTATGTTTCTATCTTAAGGCAAGTCAGTTTCGAGAAAGTCCACCATGTCAACATTCCCCCAAAGGGCAGGCGTTGATAAACCATGCCAAACCATGGAAATGGGGTTTGGCTCAACTTCTCCTTCATCAGGGGAGGAAAAAAACCCCAAAGTGAGTTTTCTTTGTAAGGGAGACTAAAAATGTGTTAAGGGGAGAAAAGCAAGGTCATTTAAGGACAAGGCGAGTGTGACAAAATAAAATATCTTGCTTACTCATGAATATAGCTGATGGAATATGACTTTTTAAAAGTCTCAGCCAGCCAGTTTGGCAATGGATTTTTTAAAAAAAGGCTGTCAAGGATCAAAGAGAATAAGGAGCTTTCTTTATAGATCAGCTTGGAGGCGAGGGTGGGATAGGAAGCCAGATATTAGTTTGCTTCAGCAAGAAATTCTGCTTGGCAGTTCATGACAAATGCTGCTTGTTGGGTTCAGTGCAAGAGAAACGGTATTTTGTCTGACTTTGCTGATCCAACTACTTCAGCTTGCTCCTCCTCTCCTCAACGCCGGTGAAAAATCTGCCAAGTTTTGCTAAAACCACCAGCTGGAAGGGCGTTTTACATGAAAAGCTTTTCAGCTGCAATTACTAAATTGAGTTTGCCAGTTGAAAGAGAATTTAACTCCATTTCTTGAAAGAGAATTTAACTCCATTTCTAACAAAAGAACTTTTAAATTTTTGTGCCTCTTGTTTTTCTTTGAATTTTTGAATTTTTCTTTGCTCCCTCCTTTTCTCCCTCCTTTTTAGTCTTCTGGCCAATAACTAACAAAAGTTAGTTATTGGCCAGAAGGCTAAAAATTACAATTATCTGGCTGGGCAGCTTCACAACCAATTCTGAAATTAAAGGGGTCGGATCAAATGAAAGGCCAATTCAAAAAATAAGTCCTGTAGTACACAATACAACTGGTCTAACTACTATTCTCAATGATTTTGTTTCATTAGAAGATGAGTGAAGCTTTCAGATAAGGCTGTTTTCCAGTTTGGGATATGGACTGACTAATATTAAGGATGCCAGTGTGAATTTACTGGCAAGGTAGAGTCTTGCAATCAATATTTATTTATTGATTGATTTGATTTGATTTGATTTGTATGCCGCCCCTCTCCGTAGACTCGGGGGCGGCTAACAACAATGATAAAAACAACATGTAACAATCCAATCCAATACTAAAATAACTAAAAAAAGCCTTATTATAAAAACCAAACATACATACAGACATAACATGCGTAAATTGTAAAGGCCTAGGGGGAAAGAATATCTCAGTTCCCCCATGCCTGACGGCAGAGGTGGGTTTTAAGAAGCTTACGAAAGGCGAGGAGGGTGGGAGCAATTCTAATCTCTGGGAGCAGTTGGTTCCAAAGGGCCGGGGCCGCCACAGAGAAGGCTCTTCCCCTGGGTCCTGCCAAACGATAAGGACCTATAAAGCCCTTCATGGCACTGGACCAGAATATCTCCGGGACCGCCTTCTGCCGCACGAATCCCAGCGACCAGTTAGGTCCCACAGAGTTGGCCTTCTCCGGGTCCCGTCAACTAAACAATGTCGTTTGGCGGGACCCAGGGGAAGAGCCTTCTCTGTGGCGGCCCCGACCCTTTGGAACCAACTCCCCCCAGATATCAGAGTTGCCCCCACCCTCCTAGCCTTTCGTAAGCTCCTTAAAACCCACCTCTGTCGTCAGTCATGGGGGAATTGACATGTTCCCTCCCCCTAGGCTTATAAAATTTATGCATGGTACGCTAGTGTGTATGATTGGTTTTAATTTGTGGTGTTTTTTAAATTAATTTAAATATTGGATTTGTCTTACATTGTATTGCTATTGCTGTGATCCGCCCCGAGTCTGCGGAGAGGGGCGGCATACAAATCTGATTAAACTTAAACTTAAACTTATTGGGAACAAGCATGGATGAGAGTTACCACCTGAGAAAGTCAAAGGAAATCATCAAAAAACAAAAGTTAGATTATTTTGGACATGTGATGTGACACCTGGAAAAATATGGCATGCTTCCAAGGATAGATTGAAGGCAAATGAGCCAGAAGAAGAACCTCATGGCTTCAAAATTTGATTTGGACTAATCTCAATAGTACTTTTCCATGTGGCTGTCGATCAAAATAGGATTGCCAGCATGATTGCCAACATCCGATGATGGATATGGCACAAGAAGAAGAAGAATGGATGAGAGTATTTCATTCATGGCATGAGCTTCCATGGTCATCCAGGGGTGTGAACTTTCCTTCAGTAATTCCACACGCCAGAACAATATGAAAATTTGGGCAAAGGTCAGTGCACCTGGACAATTCCCTGCAGA